>NW_004567105.1:59851344-59863558 GCF_000260355.1 Condylura cristata
GGCCCCGCCCCCTATGAGAGGCCCCGCCCCTGTGGGAGGCCCCGCCCCCTATGGGCTGCACCTGGCGTGCGCCGGGAAAGATGAGGGCGGGCTCTTGGCGAAAAATCGTGCAGCCCCCAAGCTCTCTGGGTGAAGGGCTGCAAAATCCTGCAGAGCCAGGCCCTGCCTGATCCCCCACTTCCTCCTAAGAGTCTCCTACTTCTCCCTTTTCAGGACTTAGCACCTCACGAAGGTCCTCCCTGATTCTTCACCCCCTAGTTATTATCTGTCGCCCCGACTGTGAGCTCTAGGTTGGTTCATGTACCTGCAGAATTCTGTTCCTGGCAAGGTGCAGAGTGGATGCCCGGACTACGTGCCACCGTGTGGGCAAATCTGTATAGTAGTGGGGATGACAGTGTCACATACAATACCAGTGTGAGATGGTGGAAGCTATGACAGCTTCTGTGACAGGATGCAGTCATAACACTAGATGACAGCGTGAGAGGCGGGGAAACAAAGCGAAAGCATTGAGGCAGCACACTCTTGGCTAGCCCTGTGCCAGGTCCCCAGATTGGGGGGATAAAGAGACACAGATGTCCCACTGGCCACCCACAGGCTGCCCACTTCTGTGCCCAGCTGCCCTTTGTACTCCTAGCCAGTTCCGCCCTCTGTTCTAGGAGCTGAGTCAGCTTGAGGAGGGGCAGGGGATAAAGAGTTCGACCTCTGGCCCCAAAGGAGGCTGCTGGGAGGGGAGAGATTACCTGAGCCCTCTGGGGCTTAAGCCTGGGCTGCTGGCCCACAAAGTACCCAGGGGCAAGCAGGCTATGGCTCAGTAACCAGGCTATGTTAATTGTTAAGTCAGGCCCCCCACCGTACACTACACATCCTGCTCCTTTTGGCCACAGATCAACATTCCTCTCAGCTCAGACTTGGATGTCCCGTCAATCCTGGGGGTCATACAGCAGCAGTAACACACGCCCCACCCCTCCCACCCAACACCCAGCCTTGTGTGGCCAAGTTCTCCACATAGCCAGAATCATTCAATCCTCAAACTGCCTTCTGAGCTGGGTGTTACCATCACATTCATTTTATAGAAGAGAAAAATGGAGGCAGAGTTGTGAGGGCAGCCAGTTAGGAAGCAGCCCGTGTTCTTAGTTTCTCTTTGGCCTGGAGAGACTAAGAGCACGTCTTCCAGCTCCCAGCCTCCAGGTTGTCACAGACTTGCCTTCTACTCTTTGCCCACCTGCAACAACACCAGGAAACAGGACCCCCTCACTCCCCAGACCTGACAAAAATGCTTTTTATTTTCCCTGTGAGATGAAACGAGAAGGCAGGGCTCTCTCGTCTCTGCCTTCCAACCCAAGGGCTGCCTCCCTGGGTGGGGATGTGGGGCGGACTGGTTCAGACCCTCCAAACTCAGGCCAAGACTGGGACCTGGACAGTGGGTGAGCTCAAGGCAGGTGGTCAAGGAAGGTAAGGAGGACGAGATGGAAGTCATGAGGCTTGTGGATGTAGCAGGCGTGACCCGCATCACGCAGCTTCACCACAGTGTGGTTGGGCAGGTGACGCAGATACCGCATGGACTCCATAGCAAGAATGCGGTCCAGTTCGCCATACAGGATGAGAGTCGGGGTCTGCAGGGCAAGGTAAGGAGCTGTGATCCTGGGACCCATGGTGACCAGCCCTCTAGTCACCTCCTTAGGAAATCTTCCCCAAACACCCCGTCTCTCTATCCAAAGTCCTCTCGCCCCATGACTCAAGCCAGGGATAGGAAGCCAGGATCGTCTGAGAGCCTCCTATTGGTACCTTAATGGCCCAGAATTGTTCTTGGCTGTAGTTGTGAGTGTAGACAGGTGCAATGGGCACGAATCCATGCAGCTGGTGGTGGCCTCGAATCAGGAAGGGCAGGGCATAGTGGCCACTCAGCGAGGGGCTCACCAGCACGGCATTCTGTACCTCCAGGTCCCGCAGCGCTTGCTCCAGGAGCGCCACTCTTCCTGCCTCTGTGCTTGCTTCCTTTGAGGGAGCTGAGTTCCCAAAACCTGGGAACAGAAGGCACCAGCTGAGGAAGGCTGGGGAGCTCAGGACTTCCTGCCCATCACAGTGGGCGAAGGAGGTGGGGAGCAGTGAGTGGCATATGCTACCCCAAACTTCCCAGGAGCTATTTTTTTGTAACATGGTTGGTCTACTAGAAAAACATATTTTATTCATTATACCGGAAAACAAACAAACCTGACAATACCCATTGTTGGGGAAGATACAGGGAAATTAAGACTGTCATATATGACTGATGTGAGGATAAAACCATATAGCATTTTGGGATGGTAAGGTAATATTTGCAACACTTTTAAAATGTGTTGAAATAATTTGTTGGATCCAACAACTGCCCAAGGTCAAATAAGCACACCCAAAGATGCTTGAGCTATACCCCGTATGCATTTCAACTGATACTGAAAACTACAAATTAACCGACATATCCACCAGTAGAGGAGCAGCCAGGTAAAATCTGTCCATCCCCCTGATGGACGCACTGCAGGAGTTAAGGATCCAGAGGGAGGGTCATGCAACTGGCACGATCCATGAGACATGGTAGAGAGGGAGAAAACCAAGTTGCAGATCAAGTCTTTAAGCAGGCAGGGCACTAGTCATGTTTATAACCCTTACACAATCTTGCACATTGCTTTATCTCTGATAGAAATACCTAGAAGAGGGCCTGACTCCCCCAAACTACTGAGGTGAACAGGAGGGAAACGTGGCATGAGCCTCTGAGAGCAACACTGTTTTTATTTTGTTGTTTTAGTGACAAGAATGGTAGCATAAATCATTTGTGTAGATAAAAAACCAAAAGCTACATAGTTTGTCATGAAAAGTACAGTCCGATGCATGCAGTTGTTCATGACGTGAGTCATGTTTCTCTTTGCTTTGTGTAGGCAACAATCCATACTGTTAATTTTCAAGGTAGAAAAAGACAAAACCCCACAGACCTTTTTGTGTCACCGACTGGTATGTGACCTTCTGCTGCTTGTCCAGCAGTGGAGTCCAGATGCCCCCCAGCCACACCTTGGGGTTTTCCTACCCCTCTAATTCCTCCCTCTAGGAGGCTGCCTCCCAGACCCCGAGATGGGGGCTCTCACCTGGGAGGTCAAGGGCCACAGCCCGGTAGCCCCTCTGTGCCAGCAGCTGCAGTGTGCCCAGCCGCTCCCATGTGTAGGAGTTAAAGGCCTTTCCGTGAAGCAGCACAACTTGCACCCTGTGGACAGAAAGGGAGCCATTTGTCCTAGGGGCCTGGGGGCAGCCCACTCTTTTTTCTTCCTGGGCTTCTCCCACTGCCTTCCCAGGTCTTGAGCACTCCTGCATTGACCTGGGATTCCACACAGGGATTCCCCTTAGATTTTGTCCCTTTAATAGCACTTACCTGCGTGTCCGGTGGAGGGGGAGCACCTCACGGTAAAACATCGGGGAGTTGCCAGGGGTGAGACCAGCCAGGGTTGTGACATTGGAGTCTCCCCAGGGCCAGGAGGTCTGCTCAGGAGGGCCTGGAATTCCCACGTACAGTAGCAGCATGAGCAGCAGGCCCACACCTAGCAGGGCGATCTGAAACCGATTCATGGAGGTCTTTACCACAGTCTGAAGGAAAGGAGAGGGAGAACAGGCTGGCACTGAGCTCCCACATGGAGTCCTGGGCCCCATCCCAAACCCACCTGGAAGCTCCAGCTCTTGCTCTTTCTCTGCTCTGAGTAAGGGTCCAACAACTCCATGGGCCTGGGAAATGGCTCAGAAACCCGATAGCCTGAGGAGCATCTGAGATGTACCCGTAGCCCGGCTCAGTGACCACCATGCTCCCGTGCCCAAAAAATGCCACTTCTTGAGTGCTATTATAGTCATGTGCTTGGCCTTTCCAAGCCAACTTTCACATACAAGGGCTCACAAATACACACGAGAACAATGGGAAGATATCCTTATAGATCTTTTATGCTTAAGAAAACTGAGATTCAGTGAAATGAATCCTCCTGTCCAAAAAGCAGAGTAATGAGTGTGGAAATGGATTTAAAACCAGGGCTGGGTTCCTAACTACCAAGCCAGGCTTGTTTTTACCAAGGAGGAAACCATGGGGTTGGGAAGTGGCAGGTAACCTAGAGCCCTACGTATGGACAGAGTAGTGAGGGCTTCAAAGGTGAAAGACCATGAGTGAAGTGATGTCCAACCGAGGGCATGAAAATGGTTGTTTTTATACACTTCATAAAGTAATGCTGAAGTCAGCATGCATTTTACAGTTGATGGGAATATTTAATGCTCTACTGCAACTGATATTCAGCAGCAGGAGGGCTGAGTGATGGAGGAAATGCTGAGGCATGAGAGGATCTGGGGCCAGAGAGGAGCACAGCACACTGAAATGGAAAGCACAGCATGAGGGCTAGAAAGGTGACTCCTACCGGTCCCCCACCTACCCCAAACTTCATGCCAAATGGCCCACTTAGACTTCTCCAATCTGAGTCTTCCACCAGCCCAGAAGCCAGACTTCAGGACCCAGGGCCTAGACAGAACAGTAATCCCTGCCTTTGAGAACGGTCTTGGCCACTTCCTGGCAGTGTAGCTTTAGTTTGTCAATAAAATGGGGGGCGGGGGGGGGGGGAGGAGATAACCTCCCGGCTGCCCTCCCAAGCCTTACATTGAATTTGACCAGGGGTTGTTCTGTCATCATTTCATCACTTCTAGGTTGAGCCTGACTGCTTTGTTCCAGATTCTACTGAACACATCTTTATTGAGTGCCAACTGGCCCCTGAAAGGAGTTAGGAACTGGGGACTAATCTGGAGCCCCACCGACCTCTCCAGCTAGCTCTGGGGATATTTCCAGACAGGCCCTGGGGCCAGGTGGTGAGTGGAGGAAGAGTGTGTTTCCTCCAGTCTTTCTGACCAGGAACAGCTTCAGATTACGTGGTGTTAGCCTAGGTCCCTACCCAAGTAGACTGCTTTGGCTTTGCGGGACCTCTACTAGCCCTGGGCCTGAGAAGTCCTGGGGAGAAGAGGAGGGGTGGGACCTCAGCCGCTGCACTGGCAATTCAGGCAGCTGGCTTCCAAGACAAACTTAGAGGGCAGGCAGCCAGCAGTCTTGTCCACACCACAGGATGGGTGAGGGGAGCTGTGTCTCCATGAGGTCCCTGGCATACTGGCTGACCATGAGACACACACGCACACAAATATTAAGTCTTGCCCTCACTTTGCTTTTGCATAAGCTATCCCTTGCATGCAAACCTCCTTGTACACACACTGGCCTATGCCAATCAATCACTTGAAATAGCACCCTGAATATCACAAGCACAGCCAGACGTTAGGAAGGCAGATTGACAGACCCACTCACTCTCAAAATCAAATACAGAACCTCAAATCTCAAGCACACAGTGATACTCACAACCTTAAAGCTACACACACACACGCACACACACACAAGAAACATGCAAAGGTAGGCAAACGGACACACAGAGAAACCCTCAGACACACCCCACACAGAGACACACACCCTCAGAAACACACAGAAATACACAGTGGGGAGACAAAAGTAGGTAGGTCTACGGACACCAGCCCCCCCCCCCAAACATAAGAACACAGAAAGAGACACACATCTTGGTGTGACATGCCGACCACAACAAGATCACAAGCAAACTCTTGTGGACACACAACACGTGAACACATGCACACTCTGCCCAGTTCCTGCCCCTCCCACAAGACTGTGCCCGAGGGCGTTGGGACACCGGGCGGAGCAAGGGTGGCCCGCCCCTGGGCACCCTGCCCGGTTTACTCCGCGGGGCACTCACCGGGCCGGCCGTGCTGGCCCCCGCGGGGCGGGCCCGGCCCCAGCGGAACCAGCAGCCAAACAGCGCCGCCACCATGACGCTGCCTCCGAGGCTCCGCAGGCTGCCACCCGCACGGGGATGGGGACAGCGCCGCCACGGAGACGCGCTTGCGCAGTCCGCAGTCGCATGCCGGTCGCCTTGGCTCCCGGGTGGAGGGGGCTGGAAAGGGGAAGAGGGGGGCGGCGCCCTAAAGCACACAGGCCCGCCCCCTCGTCCAGATTTTCCGGATTGTTCTCGGCCTGGGAACGACTAGGAGAGGGACTTGGCGACTTCATCTACTCTCAAGTTCGCTCGAGGTGCAATGGGGTTGAGGACAAGGTTCATCACATAGCGTTGTCTTCGTGACTTAAGACGTGCCAAGCCTTAGAACAACCTGGCGTGATACCGAGCAGTGTCAACACCGATATCGTTACACAGGGGCCCCAGGTCTCCCTCCGCCTAGCCACTTCCCTGACCATAGCCGTCAGTGCCTAGCATCGAGCTTTAGGGCAGAGCTCAGGGTGGCCTCAGGCTCCTTCCCGTCTCTTTATGGCACCTATAAGTCTGGTCTGCCCCTAAGCTCAGAGATCTGCAAGACCATCGGGGGCCTGCCACAGGGAGGCAGCTTGGAGCGCGCCTGACTGGCTCTTTCTTCCCAGCCAGCGAGGTGAGCAACGCGACATCCTCTCTACAGACAAGAAGATAGGCTCGCAGGTGCTAGAGAAACGATCAAGGCCAACTGGCTGATCAGTGGCCGAACCTTGAGCATGTCGCACCTCAACCATAAGCCAGATGCTCAGCTCTGCCTGTGCACTCAGCCTGGGATGAGAGAGTGGGAGGAGGGTGCAGGGAACAGAAGGGGTGCAGCCCCAGAGGAACCCCTCTCCTCAAGCTGCATTATGTGCAGGCAGGGCAGGTTGCTGAAAGCCTCGGGACCGCACCCAGCCTAGTGCGGGGGAGGTGGGGGGGCACCAGGGCGCGAGGGGTTTGGGGAGCCTGAGAATGCTGTGACAGGATGGGTCTAGCAAAACAGAGCGACTCGGCGACGCCTGGCGGTCACAAGAGGGAGCCACGGAGCACGGGCCCGCCTCCCTTCCCTCCCAACCCTGCCTCCACTCCGCCACAGCCCAGAGTTCTGAGACCCGTCCCGGGTTCCCGCCACAGTCAGCACTCAACTGCCTCCTATCTCGCGAGCCCACGCAGCTCCCCAGGTACCGGCCCTGCGCCCCGACCCTCTCTCTCTCTAGCCAAAGCCAAACCCCACCTGCTCCAATTCTCTCGCCTTCCCATTTCGTTCCCCAGGTTCCCTCCTTCGCCTTATCCCCACCCGGGCTCCCCGCGCCCTACTCGGCTCTGAGCCTGAGAGGCTCAGAGCTCAGCTCCATGGTCGGGTCGGAGCCAGGCGTGGCGCGCGGGCGATCGCTCCCGCACCGCGGCGTCAAAGTGTGGGCCCCAGCGACACGACCCGAGCACCCCGCGTGCTTACTTTGCCCGCCTGAACTCCACAGCCTTTCTCTGCTCTGCATTCGGGTTTCAGCCACCGGAAAATGGGCTTTTTCCTCCAATCCCGAGTCCTTCCGGGCTGAGGTGCCATCCCAGGACCTGCCTTGAAGAGGATGGGGTTGATACGCAAAATAGCTACTTACTGTCGACTGAGCATTTACTGTTTACTGAGTGGTCGGCCGCGAGTGTTTTACACGCGTGGCTTCATTTAATCCTATCAACCACCTGTGAGTTCAGTGCTATTGTATTTCCCCAGTTGTTGAAAAGGATGTTAACAAGGAGAACAACAATCATAGAGGGAGCCCCATGAATTGGCTTCTTAACAAAAGCAGGTGCCTCACTTGTAAACTCCTTTTTCTTCTAAACGCATTAATCTTTTTAAAGATTTATTTATGTATGCATACAGAACTGGGGTGCGGCCAGTGGTGCAGGGGCCATGAGAGGATTCACCAGAGACAGAGTGGGGAGCAGAACAGGCAGATCTACTGAAAGACACTGTTGAGGGGAGCAGCTGGCAGGTCAGGAGAGGTCTGCCGCACTATGAATCACCTCCCTGCCTGGGGATCGAATAGGTGGGCACTGAAATGGTTGAGACTAGCTTGCAGTGCTGTGCTTTATCCAGTTGCACCACCAGGGAGGGCGTAAACTCATTAATTTTTGAGATAAACTTTACTTAATCATGTTTGGTTGAGGTTCAAGGTCACACATTTAAGTGAGAGGCAGAAAGCAGAAACAGCAGCTATGTCTACCTCACTCCAAAGCCTGTTCTAGTATTCCGGAAGCCTCCTGGAGGCCTCCTCACTGCTCCCTCCCACCCCTGGCGGCCTTCCTGCTCTACCTGGACAGGGTGTACTGTGATTCTTCATCAGCCGGGCCTTGAACCACAGGTACTTCACCCATACAGCAGCAGGTATGGCGGCCGTGGAGCAGCAGGAGGGCACCATCCAGGTCCAAGGCCAGAATCTCTTCTTCCGAGAGGCTCGGCCAGGCGGTGGACAGGCCGCCCGCTTCTCCGTGCTGCTGCTACACGGCATCCGCTTCTCCTCCGAGACGTGGCAGACCCTGGGCACACTGCAGAAGCTTGCCCAGGCTGGCTACCGGGCTGTGGCCATTGACCTGCCAGGTAATTCCAGGGCACACTTCTGGTCAGGGGTCAGGGGCCTCCCTGGAATCCCAGGGCTGGGCCCTGAGCTTGCCAGGGCCGGTGGATACTGCAAGGGTTTTTAAGCCTCTCTAGTCTTGATCTGGACCAAGGTGGACCCTGCACTGCCCAGCTGCTTCTAACAGGGGCAGTGGCTCATGGCCCATCTGTAATGAGACATAACCATGATCATTTTGGGGGGGGCTGGCCCTAGTGAGAATGGAATGAGATTACCCATGTGAGTATGTGACCAGTACCTGATACCTAATAATTGCTCTGTCAGTTGTAAGCTTTTTGAAAGCGCCACAACTACACTCTCTGTTGGAAACCCAATGGAGTGAGACTGAATCTCCTGACACCTTTGGGTGCAGGGTAGGGCCCGTGGTCGGCTAAGCCCAAGTCATGATCCCTCCCTCAAAGCCCTCAGCTGGGTTCTGGAGGTGGGGCAGCCCCCAGACTGCCAATCAGAACCTGGGACAGCAGTGCCAAGTATGGAAGGGACTGCACTGCTGACCTGCTCCCCTCATTGGCCCTGGTGCCCATGATTTCAGTGCCTAAGGGCGGGCCTCCAGGTCAGCACAGGATTGGTTCTCACAGTGGGTTGGACTAAAGATCTTGAGCTAATCTGGCTGGGGAAGGCGGGGACTCACTAATTGGAGGGGGAGGTATGTGTGCAGAGCCTGTCTCTCAGTTACTGTCCTCAGGACACCCACCCCACACCAACCCTGGCACTGCTGCTTCTTAAATAGTTAACTCCATTGTCACAACAATCTTCACGGGCAGGCTCTTTTGTTATCTTCTTTTAGCAGATGAGGAAATTGAGCTGCTGTGAGAGGGTTGAGGGAGCACATACTATATATCTACTTATGTGACCAAGGTCAAACAGAGAATAAATGGAGAATGGAGCTGGGCCCCAGCATGTCAGACTTCAGAGCCTGCTTCTGGTCAGGACACTGCATGGCAGGAGAAATGGGCACAAGCCTCATGCTTGCCACAGACTTGAGAGCTGTAGGCTGTTTTAAGAATAAAGTCAGACATACTGGGCATGTTGCAGGAAACTGACATAGTGAGATTGACCTAGGAGGGCTTCCTCAAGGAAGGAATCCTTTCTCCCAGGTTTTCCTACTCACTTGTGCCTGTTTCGTCTCTCCAACCTGAACCCTTGCAGGTCTGGGGCGCTCTAAGGAAGCAACTGCACCTGCCCCTATAGGAGAGCTAGCCCCCAGCAGCTTCCTGGAGGCTGTGGTGGACGCCCTGGATCTGGGTCCTCCGGTTGTGATCAGCCCGTCCCTGAGTGGCATGTACTCCCTGCCCTTCCTCATCAAGCCTGGCTCCCGGCTCCGGGGCTATGTGCCAGTGGCCCCCATCTGCACTGACAAAATCAGTGCTGCTGACTACGCCAGCGTGAAGGTACCTGTGGGGGGGGGGGCGCTGAGATGCTCCTGTCAGGCAGACAAGGGCCCATCCTGAGGCCTCTCCTTATCTAAGGGTGAGGTCCCCAGGGGGTGGTTTCTGGGAGGAGCTGAAGCGCCACATTCCTCCCTTTTGGTTTACTTAGCAGCCAGTCCCTGCTGAGGCACTAATCCATGCTCCTGTCTCTTAGGAGCTGGGCTGCTCCCCACAGGCAGCTTGTCTCCTCATTTGGTGGACCCCAGACCGCAACTAGAGAGGAGGGGAGGGCTGCAGTTGGCCTCCGGGAGGCTGGGGATGGTGTGGTAGGCAGGCCCCTGATGCCGCCTTCTTTTTCTTTCCCAGACCTCTGCTTTTATTGTGTATGGAGACCAGGACTCCATGGGCCACACCAGCTTTGAGCACCTGAAGCAGCTGCCCAACCACCGGGTGTTGGTCATGGAGGGGGCGAGTCACCCCTGTTATCTTGACAAACCCCAGGAGTGGCACACAGGGTTGCTGGATTTCCTGCAGGGGCTGGCATGAGGGCTCCCCTCCCTCCTCTTCCCCTGTGTCTTCCCTTCCCTCCTGCCTGGGTTCCTGCTCATCATACATACACAGCAGGTGTGTCTGTGTTCTTGGGGGTGGGGAGGGGACTATTGTCTCTTCTTCCTCTTTCTCTTTCAGTGACAAAATGAGAAGGTGAAATCAAGACAAAAAACTTCAGGAATCAAGGGACGTAATCTGGTGGAGGGTAATCCATTAGACAACTTGTCTTACAGCTTTCCTGTTCCTGGCACCCTTCCTCTGTGGGCCCATTCTCCCCCTACCTTCCACCCCCTTTGGCTGCCCTGCAGGGCAGGCACAGCCTCTACCTGGGCCTCTTAGACCACAGATACATGCAGGACCACATTCATGCTTTACACATTTGGGGTCTGTGTCCCCAAACGTGACCTTTCACAGGGGAGCAGACACAGAGGTCTATGCCGCTCTGGACTGACATGCAGGATCGTCTCACACTGCATTTCATGCACGTATACACATGTGCCTCATACAAGCACATACACAGGCATATGTGCCTTTCCAAACATGCGGCACCCTCACTCTCTGGGAAGGTGGGGACCCCATACACCATCCCTTGCAGGGCACCCTCTTCCAGGGGGTGGGTGTGGCCAGCCCTGAACTCAGTTCACAAACAGATTGTAACTGGTCCCAAACCAGAACTGTCCCCCTCGAAGGGGAGGCACCCCCCTGGTCTCTCAGATCTCCCTAATACCCACCCACCCCCTTCCTGGGCACTACACCTCCCCAGGGTCTTTCCAGCCAAACTTGTCTCCAGCTCTGAGGTTAGAGGGGGTTAGGGAGCCAGAGTGGAGGTCGTGAAATAAAGTGATGCAATTAGACCCAGCAGGCTCTAGCCTTCTCTAGAGCGCCGCCCCTCCCCCACCCCCTTGGGACCGCCATTGCGCGCCCCTCCCCCACCCTGGCAGGACCAGATGGTCCCCCTGCCCTTTGTCCACCAGGCCAGATGGAGGGGAAGGGAAACTGGATTCCATTCCCCACCCCCACACTCCCAGGTGCCCAGAGATTCAGCTGGGGGACGTGGGGGGGGGCGCGGTGCGGTGGACATCCGTGGGGCCGGGCTGAGCCGATTAGGGAGCGGGGAGGATAGATTTGCTCCCCAGTGGGAGGGGAGGGGGTACACTGGGAGAAAGAGCCTTGGGAAGTGCATAACTCCTTCCCCTCCTTCACCTGTGCCCTAGTAGAGTACTCAAGAGCGTCGTGGCCCGTGCGACCCTGGCCCCACAAAGAATCCTGGGGAATTGTAACAGGGTGGTCTCCATGAAGGGGTGCCCCTCTCACTGCCCTGTAACAGAATCACGGGGCGGGCGCTCTGGGCTCACGCTGCTCTCAGGCCTCTCCTCCAGCTGCCCCCGCAACCTGTCCTAAGGTGGACGAGGGCCGGGCCTTTCGGAAGCTGTGGGTGTGAAACTGGAGGCTTTGGTGGGGCCCCGCTGCGGGAGCTGAAGGCGCAAAAGCAGCGAGCGCCGGGAATGCGGCCCGGCAGAGGGTTGAAGCCCTTGCTCCGAGGCTCCCCTTACTGGAACGGGGGGGAGCGGTGCAGAGCGGGGCTGGTGGCGGGCGGAGACCGAAATGGGGGTGCAGGGGACTCGGCAGAGGCACGGGACCGGTGGCCCGGGCCGGAAGAATTGGCAGATGGAGAGTGGAGGGGCTCGGAGTCGGACGCAGCGCGGGCGAAGTAGGGAGGCTCGCGGCTGGGCTCGCGCTTCGGGCCGGAACCCCCGACTCGCCCCCTACTCAACAGGAGCTGGGGGAGCTGCTAGGGGAGGGTCGTCCCAGCTCTCCCGGA
>NW_004567105.1:59863658-59876247 GCF_000260355.1 Condylura cristata
GAAGCTCCCGGGGGTACACCGTGGTGACACCGCCAACTCTGGCCCCGAAAGACGGGGAGGAGGCCCAAGATGCGCGAGGTGGGACCGGGAGCGGAACCCCTGAAAGGCGGCGCCCGCAAGCACCCGGGGCTCGCGCTCCCTGCGCCTTTGCAGCGCAGCTGATCGCACTGCGCTTCGCTTGCCAGCGCCTGGAAGCCGCGGGAGCCGAGATTTGCTCTACTCGCCGACAGAAGGGATGGAGGCGCAGAGGACCGCTTCCTGCCCCCGCACGCAGCTACACCGCAGTGCCCCCTTCGCGCCGACCCCCGCCCGAGACGCCAAAGCCAAAACGCCAGGGGATCGCGGCTCGCCCGGGGCCCTGGCGGGTGACCCGGAGCAGCTGGCAAAAGAAGGGGCGGAGGAAAGGGGGTTGCGGGGAACCGGCGAGGCTGGACCTGTCGTCCGTACGTGCGCGGGTCGGTGGCCCAGGGCGTCCCTGCAAGGCCGCCCGCCAGCCGCAACACTTACCTCGATCCACTTCTGCGCCTCCGAGAAGGCGGGCTCGGGGGGCGGCTCCGGCTGCAGGGGCTGAAGAGCTTCCAGACCGCGAACGGGACAAGCCATTTGCGAAGCCCCGCGTCCACTCGAGCGCTGGGCCGCCGGGATGAGAACGGCCGCCGCCGCCGCCGCCGCCGCCGCCGCCGGGCTGGCCGGGGGGTGGGGGGTGCGGAGCCGGGCTCCGGGCCGGCCGGGCTCCGCGCCTGTCAAACCCCTCATTGTTCGCAGCTGATGTCACTCGCAGTTGTGAGCGGCCGCCTCTCCCAGGGACAATGTGGGACTGAGCGGCCCAGCCGCCGCGCCGCCGCCGCCGCCGCCGCAGGACAGCTCCAGAGAGGTAGGGCGCGGGCCGGGCGGGGCACCTCGAGCCGCGAAGTTTGGGGGTTCGGCCGGGGGCGGGGAGCCCGCGCCTGAATCCACAGGCCAGGATCCCAGGTTTTCGGAACTGGGAGACTGCGAGGAACACGTTCAGTGTTCCACATGGGCCTAGGCCTGCACAGGTTGGGGGCGCTGGTTGGTCAGAGGAGCCCCAGCACTGGGGGGCGACTTCCAGGACATCTGAGACCCCAGATTTGAGGCTCTCATCGCATCTGCTGTTTCTGTCCACCGGATCTGCTCCTCTCTCCATCTTCTGCCCTGGGTTCTGAGTGCCCCATCTGACATTCCCCTGCAGATCCTGGCCCAGCACACACCCCTTCCCATTCTCTGCAGCCTTTGTGAAGGGGGGGTGGTGGGAGGGGTGGTCAGACCATACTCCTCCTCCAGGGAGGAGTATGTAGAGATGCTATTTGGGGGTTCAAAAGTGACCCTTCCTGCCCTGTGACTCTTCAGCCCCTCAGCACTGACTTAGCTTCTGCTGGTCCTGGGGTCTTTAGGTGGGTGGGGTGGGGTTCAGGCTACTCACTTTAGCCTGGCCCTGCTTGGCCATGAGAGGGAGGTGCCCGCCTCCTCACTCCCCTATTCCAGGCCCGCCATCTTGAGACCTGTGGCACCCAGTGCCCCACCCGGCCCCAGCATCCTGGGAGTGGTCTGCAAGGGGATGCACCCAGGGTCAGTTGCATAGTCTCTTCCCAGAATGTGGACTCTTGTTCCCACCCAGCCCAGGATGATCATCTTGTTGGATGAACAGGGCATGTGTCCCCATGGGTTTCTTTCCTCTACAGAGATCTTAGACCACAGGAACTCCTTAGGAGCTTAAACCTTAGCTCTAGCCCTCACTGTTTCCTGGGGTTGCCCTCATTGCCTCAGAGCCAATACCTGGGATCCTATCCTCTTCCCTTCTAGTCCTGGAACCCCCTCAACCTCCAAGGCACCCCCATCCCTGCCCCCAACCCCCAGACTTCATCAGCATGCAGGCTCAGGCTGCCCAAACACAAGGGGATTGTTCTTCTTGCATGCTCAGGGTGGGGGGCTGGGAGCAGGCGGCCCACACACCCTGGCAGGCCCAGGCCAGAGGGAGGCTGGTTGCCCCGCCCTATGTCCCCAGACAGGCTCTGTCCACCCTCCCTGCTCCCATCACTGCCTCCGTTTTAGCCTCCATCACATTTGCCCAGTGGTACAGACCTCATGAGAAAAGAGTTCTGAGTCATATAGGTGGACTCCTGGGTCCTCCTAGCTCTGCCAGAGGCCTCTCATGTAAACTTACACACAATTCCCTTCCTTGTGTCTTCGATTCCTCTCTTGATTGGTGAGACACTTCCAGATGTGACAGGTTGAGCCCAACTTTGCAAAACCTGTGCCACAACCCAGCTCTTCTAAAACCCCAGGAAGAAATCCGCTCTGACTCCCCAGAAGCTTCAAACTATAGCACAGATCCCCCATCCTAGTGATGAGCTCAGAGAGCCCCTAGTCCCAGAGAAACAACAGGAGCAGGGGATGGGGGTGCTAAGGAAGAAACTGGGCATCCCATCTAGGTAGATCCTGCCTTTCCCAGGTGGCTTGTCCCCCATGCTCTGGGTTCTCTCAGCCCTCCCTCACTGCACCTCAGGGACCCTTAGCCTCAGCTCTGGCCTCTAACACCTCCAGGCTAAGTGAGTCCTGTCTTCTTTCTGCACACTGATTCTGATCTTGTCTCCTGCTTACCTGAAGCTCTCTGTGTAGTAGAAAGACAGGCTCAGGGCCTCTCTGGTGGCCCTGTCAACCAGAGTTCAATCCCCGGCCAGAGAGCTGACCTACAAATGGCGCAGCAGACCTTGCCTGTCTCACCTACTGCTCCCCTCAGTAGTGTATTTCAGTCCATCTGCCTATTCTGCTCCCCACTCTGTCTCTGGTGAATCCTCTCACTCCCTGCACCTCTGGCCTACACCCCAGTTCTTCAATGTAAAAATTTAAAAAAAAAAAAAAAAGATAGGTTCAGAAATCCCCATGGGGGATTCTTTGAGTTGTAGGCGCATCTTTGAGGGGCTCATAGGCCCGAGTGACCACATCTGAATTGAAAGGTTGGAGATGCTTTCACTAGGAGGTGGCATTTGAGAAGGATTTTGACAGAGTGGGGAGGATGGGCATTCAAGCTGGGATCAGCTGGGCAAAGGACCAGAGGCCTGGAGGCGCTGGGCGTGTTTTGCAGCTTGGTGTGTGTGGGGGTTGGGGTGGAGGTGAGACAAGAGAAGTTGGCAAGAGCCACATCATGAAGGACCCTGACTACCTGTCTATGGGGATCAGCCTTTATTTTTTGGGCACTGGGGAGCCAAGGATAACTGTTGAGCCGCAGAGTGACAGAGTCTCCAGCATGAAGAACGGAAACTAAACAGGTCTTTCTCAGCTGGGTGAGACGTGAGACGATGGGTACCAGTGGGTGGGGCTGACTCCACTCTGACTCCCCAGAAGCTCTTGGGCCTGGGCCTGCTTTAGTTTCCCTTGGTCTGAAGCCTCCTTGGGGAGGCTGTAGCACTTCTGGCACCCAGAGCTTCCTTCCCCACCAGGCACTGAGTCCACAGATAGTACTGGTCAAAGCCTGGAACTTGAGGACCCCAGGCTATGCCTCCTTCTGCACCCCTTCCCCCTTCAGCCGGTTCTCCCAAGAACTGGGCATGAATGGCCGTTCTAGGAGACTGCAAGGCTGAGAGGCTGGGGTGTGAGTGTGTGGGTCTGAAAACGTAGTGGCAGAGCTAATCAGGGAGGGTGAATATGCCAGAGAAGGGGTCAGGGAGTCAGGATCCCTCAGTGCTGGCCCCCCCAGGCCCACTGTCTACCTCCCTGCCACGCCCTGCCTTTCCTGATGCCCTGAGCCATTCCCCAGCATCACTGGGTGTGGCCAGCATGGCTGCTGTGGAGTAGGAGTAGGAGGAGGCTGCTCCATAGGAGGTTGGAGGAGCTGAGGGGGATGTTGAGGGATGTGAGGTGGGGGGTAAACTGTGGGGCTTGAAGCTACCCCACTTCCTTATCCAGGCAGGTCCTAAGCCTTAGTTGGTCCAGCCGCTCTGGCCTGCAGGGCCTAGGGAATCCCCCAAGGGGCAGACTAGTTCACTTGAATTGCCTGGCCCGGGAGCCCTCCCCTCTCTGGATTGTTCTTGCTCCAGAACAAAGCCAGGGTGGACACTTGATCCCTGCATGTGTGGGGCGGGGGGAGCTGGCTAAGCCCCTGGCCCTTTGATTGGGCAGCTGTCATGAGAGAGAGACAGCTGGGGGGGAGGGGCAGGAAGGGGCAGCTACCATCGCTTACACAGCTGTCACCCCCCCTCCGCCCCCTTCAGCCTGAGTGGCAAGAAGCCAGGGACAGAAGGAGTGGGCACAGCATCTGGGGAGGGGACCTGGGAGCAGGAGGGAACGTTCGAGGTCAGAGGCCTGGTCTGAGCTTGGTATGTTCTGCCAGGGAGCCCTGCTGACCAGACGGGGCTGGACACCCCCAGAGGTGAGCTGGAGGTCAGTGTAGCATGTCTCATTGCTACCATGTGAGCAGCTTGCAGGGACCCAGAACCCACCAGGCTGGGGCAGCAAATGACTCCCCAGAGCCCGGGGTGAGGGCTAATAAGGCTGCTTATTCTCAGGGCACCTTACAAGAATAATTTGGGATATGTGTCAGCACCCCTTATTTCTACCTAAAGGCAGCAGAGACCTTGAGGATCCCTCAGAACAGCAAGGACACAGAGAACACCTCTCCCCTTTCCCCTGCACACAGACATAGAACAGGTGGGTAAACTGAGATCCAAGTCATGTGAGTGCCTGACCAAGGTGACCCACTGAATTTGGGGCAGTGGGGCTTTGCTGCAGAGCTAAGTATCTTTGTCAGGTGGGAGTCCCAGTTCCGGCACAGCCTTCTGTCCTATTATTCCTGGAACCTCATGCTCCGGAAGTGATGTGGAAATGGTATGGGGACAGCGTTCTGGAGCTTAAGACCATGGCTCTGGACAAGCTAGCCAGGCCAAGGTCTCAGAAATTACTAAAGCCTGGTCCTAAAACCTTGGAAGGTCCCCCCTCTCTGAAGAAGATTGACAGACCCAGGAGCAGCAGGAAAGGGGAGGCAGATTGGGGCTCTGACAGCCCCAGACTAGCCGGCTGGACACACTCATGCCCACTTCTCTGTGACCTTGGGCAGGGTACAGACCCTCTCAGGCATCGGGTTCCCCTTTGGTAAATTGAACGGTTCCGCTAACCAGTGTGTTCCGGGCACCTTCTCTGGCTTGGCTCCGGGTGGCGCGCCAGGGACACAAGGAGAAGGAGGCGCCTTGGCTCCTGCTCTAAGGGGCTCCCGGGCTTGGCTGTCCAGGGAGACAGAAACCAAGCACGTCATCACAAGCGCTTTGATGGGGGAAGTGCAGGCAGCTGGGGGAATGTTATTAGCAAGGGCAGCCAGCGTGAGACTGGCCAGGATGTTGAGAGCACAGTGCATCCACCATCAACCTCTGACCTCTGGAGGTTCTATGGACAGAACTTGAATAGAGGAGCAGGTGCCTGGGGAGGCAGCACTTTTCGGGTGCTTGGGAGGAGGACAGCGTTGTCACCCCCTTTATATAAGGTGAAGAAACAGAACCTCGTGCCACACTGGCTTGCTCAGGTTTCCTGAGAAAGAAGACTGAGACACACCCCCTCCCACTCCATGCCCAAGCCCTGACTAGCCAGGGGCTTCAGGAGAGGGCACTGGGCAGGGCTCCATGCCCTGTCCTTATGTGAGGATATAGCAGGGGGCTGAGAGGACGGCACCCAGAGGTTTCTGGAGTGCTCCAGACCCAGAACACCCTCCTTCACTCCCACACCCTGCGGGCAGGAGGAATTTGCAGGGTTAGGACTCAATCTTGGCTCAGGCTTGGCACCAGCTTTCTGGTCCCCCAGTGAGCTCCTCATCAAGGCTGAGCCTTGGTGGCAGACAGCAGTTGGAGGAGAGGGATTTCCAAGCAGGATTAAGGTTCAGGATTAAGTAGGGGCACGGAATAGGGTCGGGTGGGGAGGGCTGGCGGGTAGGGCAGGCTGGCGGCTGGGCTAATCCTAGGGGCTAATCTCTGGCTCCTCCTTCCTTCATCAGTTAAAGGCCTTGACATTCCCCAGCCCCCCAAATTCCTTTTTTACCCATCACCCAGTCCCATAGGGAAGTATTTTCTCTATTTTATGGGTAAGAAAATTGAGACTCAGAGCCCAAATGACTTGTTTCTGGTACAGTAGAAAGTGCCCCAGGCTGGGAATTTGGCCAGTGTGGACACTTCTTACGTCCTCAGCACTTAGGAGCCGGCTGGGAGCACCATTATGCAGCCTGTGATCCCGACACCCGTTCCCTGCCTGGGACTGCTTGGAGCTGTCTGCAGGGAGCTTTGGCTCCAGTGACCTCTAGTTCCTCTGGCCTCTGGAGGTGGGGCGCCCAGACCACCCCTACAAGCCTTTGCCTCACCATCTTCACTTATCCAGCTTTTACCACACCCCAACCCCCACAGCTGCTGTATTTTTCTCTCTAGCTGCTCCTCCCTGCTCTAGCCAGTGGGGCTCTGGCCCCGGACACAAGTGACTCTTGTTTGAAGTAACCTTTCAACCTTAACTAAACCTTCAAGGCTCATCCCACAGGCATCTCCTTTTTTTAAGAGGTGAGAGAGGGTCTCCTCCTCTTTGGCTCTCCTTAGGCCTCCTAGTTAATTCTTCTGATATGGGGGGGGGGGGAAGGGAAGAATACTTGTGGACATGGGTGCCCACCCTTGCGTGTGTTTCTCTCACTTTAACTCATAACTCTTTAGGATTTGGAACTGGCATCCCCTTCTCACAGCTGGGGAAGCTGAGGTCCCGCTGGGTCCCACGAGGTCCCACGGCTGAGAGCTACACACAGGCACACTGGCTTGGAGGGCGTCTGAAGCTTGGGCTCCACTCTGCCTTTTCTGAGGGTTTGACCAGCCCAGTTCTGGGGCCCCTGTGTCAGGGCAGGGGCCACAAAAGAGGGCTGGGCTCCTTCCTAACCCCTTTCCCGCTACCCCCACCCCCACCTCAGAACCGGCCAGGCTGCGGTGTGGACACACTCCCAGGCCGCTGTGGCCCCAGCCCCGCCTGACAGGATGAGTGGATCTGATGCGGGGCTGGAGGAGGAGCCAGAGCTGAGCATCACCCTCACGCTGCGGATGCTGATGCATGGGAAGGTGCGTGGTGGGGCTCCCCTACTGCTTGGGAGGGGCAGAGGGCGCGGTGAGATAAGGCCTGGCTCACCGGATGCCTCCAGCTTGGCTGAGGGGACCCCTGCCCATGGACTATTGGTGCCTCTGACTTCACTCTTATCTTGCTTGCAGGAGGTGGGCAGCATAATCGGGAAGGTAGGTGCCCAGCATTGTTCTGTGCGTCTCTTTAACCTGAGGCCTCCACCCAGGACAGGAGACAAAGGCTGCTCAGGCTAAAAGTGATTCTCTTTGTCTCCCGCAGAAAGGAGAGACTGTAAAGCGAATCCGGGAGCAGGTGAGGATGGAGTTTGGGGGGAAGAGCCCAGGACACCTGATTTGCAGGGGAGGGGCGATCCCTGCCCCATCTCTGGGAACCCTGTCTGAGTGCCCCTGAGGGTGGCACGCTCCTGCCTTGGCTCGGGCCTGGTGAGTGGGTGGGCAGACAGGCTCCTGGTGAGGAAACAGTGTGGTAGCTCTGCTGCCCGGCTCTTGTCCTGTGCTCACAGAGCAGTGCCCGGATCACCATCTCTGAGGGCTCCTGCCCTGAGCGCATCACCACCATCACTGGGTCGACGGCGGCCGTCTTCCACGCGGTCTCCATGATCGCCTTCAAGTTGGACGAGGTCTGTGCTGGCCTTTGTGGGAGGCCAAGGGGGGTCCCAAGGAGGAACAGGACCCTGGTTCCAGTGGCCGCTCTGGGTGGGAGGGCAAGCCCGGCAGGGTTCTCTTCTTGCAGTGGGATGGGGAGCAGCAGGCTGGTGCATCGGCAACTCACAGTTTTCTTGCCTAGGACCTTTGTGCTGCTCCTGCAAATGGTGGGAATGTCTCCAGGCCTCCAGTGACCCTGCGCCTGGTGATCCCTGCCAGCCAGTGTGGCTCCCTGATTGGGAAGGCCGGCACCAAGATCAAAGAAATCCGAGAGGTGAGAAGGAGGAGATACCGTCCCGGCCAGCCAGCCCTCCACTTCCGAATGGGGTTCTGGGCTATGGCTTCTTATCCCTTCGGGAGCTCTGAGCCCCGGTAGCCCTTCTCTGGGACATGGGAGTAGCCAGAGGGCACCCTTTTCTCTGCTTGCAGACCACAGGTGCTCAGGTGCAGGTGGCAGGGGATCTGCTCCCCAACTCCACAGAGCGTGCCGTCACTGTGTCCGGGGTGCCTGATGCCATCATCCTGTGTGTGCGCCAGATCTGTGCTGTTATTCTGGAGGTGCCACTCTGGGGAAGGGGGGAGGGTGCAGGTGATGGTCCCTGAGCCTGCCTCCACACACCGTAAGCCCTACACACAATGCCAGGTGTGCCAGGTGGGGGCAGGCGGGGCTGCAGGGATGGATTAGGAGCTCCAGCATGTCGGGAAGTATTTACCTGTGGATCACAGGGAGGGCCTTAAGGACATACGCCCTCTGTGGAGGTGTCAGTAGGGCCTGAGAGGGTTCTGACAGAATCTCCCCACTTGTGCCTTCCAGTCCCCACCCAAAGGAGCTACTATCCCATACCATCCAAGCCTCTCCTTAGGTACTGTCCTTCTCTCCACCAACCAGGTGAGGGGGACCAGAGGGAGGGGTGGGAAGTATTACTAGAGAAGGTACTGAGATGGGGGATGGATGGAGGAAGGAATTGGGGGTCCACAAAAGTGGGGAGGGGGTCCATGAAAGTGGGGAGGAGGTCTGGACTTGTCACAGCAATCCGCTTGTCACCTTTTGTCCCCACAGGGCTTCTCCGTCCAGGGTCAGTATGGAGCTGTGACTCCCGCTGAGGTGAGTGACCCTGAGCCCAGCAAGGCCCTTCCTGAGCCACGCCTTCTCTGACTTCTGACCTTCCTTCTCCGGACAGGTCACCAAGCTGCAGCAGCTCTCGGGCCACGCTGTTCCCTTCGCCTCACCCAGCATGGTGCCAGGTGAGAGTCCCTGCAGAAGGAGCAGGGACAGATCCCAAGGGGCCAGACACCCCCCGAGCATGATAGGGAGGCAGGAAAGGCCCAGAACCATGCCTGATCCTTCTTCTCCTCACTCAGGACTGGATCCTGGCGCACAGACCAGCTCACAGGAGTTCCTGGTTCCCAACGATGTAAGCAGGGAATGGGCATTTGAGGGTGGGTAGGAGCTACTTGGGGTGGGCTCTGGGCCTCACCTCGGATTGAATTCCGCCCTCCCCCCAGCTGATTGGCTGTGTGATCGGGCGCCAGGGCAGCAAGATCAGTGAGATCCGGCAGATGTCAGGGGCACACATCAAGATTGGGAACCAAGCGGAGGGCGCTGGCGAGCGGCACGTGACCATCACTGGTTCGCCGGTCTCCATCGCCCTGGCCCAGTACCTCATCACTGCCTGGTGAGTATGGGGGGGGGGTAGGCGTGTTGCAGAGATCGTGGGGTTTAGACGCCCAAGAAACTCAGGAGGGATGGGGAGAGATGACCTTTCTCCGTCTGGGTCTGTCCTCTGCTTCCCCAACCCTGCCTAACTCGCTCCGTGTTGCCCCATCTTCCCCTCTGTATCTGCCACTCACGCCCTTCCCCGTCCCTTTCTGTGTCCCCTGGGTCTTCAGCCTCCTCTTTGACCCCCTCGCCCCATGCTGTGTCAGCTTGTCCTAGCTTCCCATCCTCACCCTTCTGCTTTGCCCTGTTCTCCCCAAACCCGCCCATCCCCATGTCAGTGGTCTCAACTCCCCACCCCTCCTTTTCATCTAATCTCACCCTGTATTTGCCCTCACTTCCCCCTCTCTCACCCCCCTCTTTCCTCTCATCTCCCCCCATATCCCTCTTTCCAGTCTAGAAACGGCCAAGTCTACCTCTGGGGGGACGCCCGGCTCAGCCCCTGCAGACCTGCCTGCCCCCTTCTCACCGCCCCTGACTGCCCTGCCCACAGCTCCTCCAGGCCTGTTGGGCACACCCTATGCCATCTCCCTCTCCAACTTCATCGGCCTCAAGCCTGTGCCCTTCTTGGCTCTACCACCTGCCTCCCCAGGGCCGCCACCGGGGTTGGCTGCCTATACTGCCAAGATGGCAGCAGCCAATGGGAGCAAGAAATCTGAGCGGCAGAAATTCTCCCCCTACTGAGGCCAGCTGAGGCACAGGCTTGAGGGGTGGGCAGGACCACCGGCCGGGGGCTGTCTCTACCCTCAACCTGCCCAAGGAAACTCCACCCTGGAGTCCCAAATGCCGCTAATGCCCAGACGCATGGATGCACCTCCCCACCCCGCCCCAGTCTGTGGGAGTTTCTCCTCTCAGAGCACCCAGTCTGGGGGAGTTTCTGGCCTAGTGTTCTGGGAGCTGTGGCCCCAGGGAAGGGGTTCTACCCCTCAGCTCTGTTCTTGAATGCAGGGAGCATCTTTAGTGCCCCTACTTTGGGGAGTCATTCATGTACTCTCTACCCCTTAGGGCTTCCCAGCCGACTACCCCCCTGTGGGGATCAGGGAGGAGGGTTGGGGTCCAGCTGGGGGCCATGCTTCTCCCCACCTCCCTGCAGATTCCTGCTGCTTCCACTGAAACCCTTTTAACTGGAATGGACTGGTTGGGCTTGGCAGAGGCGACCCATAGAGGGAGCACTGCCAGGTAGCTGGGGGAGTGGCATGGGGCAGGGGCCGAGTTCTCAGCAGCAGACACTCTGTACAGTTTTTTTCAATTCCTGTTTTTGAATAAATATTCTCAGAGACCAGGAAGCTGTGAAACACTGTGGGTATTGGGATGCAACCCCCTGAAAATGGGTGTAGCTGAAGTCCCAAAGGACCCCCAGTTGTGAATCCATCAGTTCCAGTTGGGCCCTGGTCCCTTCTCCATGCCAGATTGGGGCGCCAGAGCCCTGAGGGGGTCGTGTTAGCCAGCCTCCTGCCTCTGGCACCAGGCTGACCAGTTGTTTTCCAGGCATTTTAGAAGCCGATGGAGGAGCTGCAGTAGCTTTGTCCAGTTTCTTCTGGGTGCAGATGCCAGGGAGTCTCCCACTGGCTCCTCCCGCTGTGGCTGTAACGCAGATCCTGCCCCGCTTGGCCCACCCCTGTGGCTGTGAGCTCTAGAGCCCTGTTATCTTGTGTCCCTGGCACCTCTACTCCTTTGGCCTGGGGACCGTCCATATGTACCCAGAACAGCTAAGCTAGAGCAGCCCTAGACGTGGTCCAGGCTAGAGATGGGGAAACCGAGGCCCACGAGGCCCGTGGGCTGCAGGACCTAGCATTCCTGGCTACCAAAGTCTTTGGCCCTCACCAGGCGCAGGTACACGTTCTCCCAGTTGGAGCCAGAAGCCCAGGCAGGCCACCTGCTACAACCTGTGCAGGAGGCTGGGTGGTCCCGTCTGATACCCCCGCCCCTGCTCTCCAGTCCTGGGCTCAGCTTGGGAGAGAGATGGCTCACGTGGCTTCTGGCATGTGCAGCTCCTCCCTTCTTGCCAAATCCAAGTCTTGTTCTGGTGCCTCAGAATGACCGAGGGCAGGGTCGCCTGGAGGTCCCTGGAGGTGCTGCAAGAGTGCCCGTGGATGCCAGGTCCTTGGATTACAGGCCCGTGGTGGCGGGGGCAGGACTTGGCGAGCGAGGCGGCCCAGTGCCCGGCGCACAGGGCGCTGCAGTAGGCCATACAGAAAGGGGTGAACTGCGAAGGCTGAGTAGGCCACCCAGGTGACAGCGGTTTCCACTGCTGCGGCCTGCACAGCAGGCGCCAGACACGCACAGCCGTAAGGAAGCCAGCAGGCTGCGAATTGGCCAACGGCCAGCGCTGGGGCCAGGGCTGCTTTGCCGCCCGGCAGGCGAGGCCTGAGGGGTGGCAAGATGGAGAGGCGGCTATCTAGAGAATCAGAGCGTGGACGGGACTCCCGCACCGGCCTTGGGGGCTGCAGGGCAGCGCGGCGGGCCACGAGGAAGATACCGCTATAGGCCCCAAGCAGCAGGAAGGTGGGCAAGGCGAAGGCCAGCAGCGCCCAGAGCGGCCGGAAGGGCCCGAGGCCCCCGGCTAGCACGGAGCAGCGAGCTGGGGCGGGGGGTGCGGAGGGCGGCCCGAGTAAGGAGAGTGCGCCCAGCAGGCCGGCCACCGCCCACAGGATGGTGAGCACCAGAGTAGGCGGAGGCCAAGCGCTGGGCCGCAGCGGTTGCACTATGAGGTGGTAGCGCGCCAGGCCGAGCGCCGCCACGCCTAGCGTGCAGGCGGGCAGTAGCGCGGCGGAGAGGAACCGCGCCGCGCGGCAGGGTGCCGGGCCCAGGTGCATGCGGCCCAGCCCCGGCGGCGCCGCGGCCAGCAGGCCCAGCGGCATAATGGAGGCCGCCGCTAGCAGGTCCACGATGCACAGGTGCATCAGGTAGAGCGCGTCGCGCAGTCCTGGCGTGCGCAGGACCACGACTAGCAGCGCACCGTTGCCCAGCAGCGCAGCCGCCTCCAAGACTGCCGCCAGGACCCAGGCCATGGAGCCTGCTACCTCTGTGGCCGTCAGCCCTGTGGTGTTGCCCATTCAGTGCTCAGGCTTCACCCTGTGCTAGGAGGCAGAGGCAAAATGGAATGTTCCCTCCCGCCACCCCC
>NW_004567105.1:59876347-59879427 GCF_000260355.1 Condylura cristata
ACCCCTCCACCCCATCACCAGTCCCCTGCTCTCAGGCCCTCACCTCATAGGCTGCCCAGGTGCTGGTTCCCTTGCCCTGGCTGCCATCCTCTGGGGAGCTTGGCTGGTCCCATCAGGGTGCAAAACTGGGCCTGCCGCCTCTCTGCTCTCTTCTCTGCCCCAACTACTCAGCCACGGCTGGAGATGGTACTGGCTGTCACTCTGATGTGCCTTCAGAGACACACAGAGCTGGCCAGGGAGGGGCAGGGCCTGGCACCACACCAGCCCCCTGGGTCCTAGCAGCTGCCAGCTGAAGGCTGGAGGCTCTGCTGTGGAAGTGCCTGGGGGTGCCTGGGAGGGGCAGAGGCGCAGCTGGAGGCTAGGCTGGGGCTGTTGGAGGGTGGGCTTTGGTGTCAACCAGACCCTGTTCGGCTGTTCCCAGGTAGCTCCCCATTTGCTCTCACTGTCAATCCCCAACAGTGAGAGTAATCAAATCAGGTAGCCCTGGCGCTAAGGGGAACCAGGTAGAGCAGGGGGACCCCTCCATTCCCTCTGGCAGGCAGGAGGGCCGGTTCTTTCAGAGAGTGGAGGCTAGGTAAAATGAGAGAAAAATCATAGGACTGGGCACATAATGGGTGCTCAGCTAGTATTTGTTAGCTTGGCACAGAATAGGTGCTTCCTGGCAGTACGTGGAATAAATGAAAGGAGTCTATAGGGAACAACTGCTGGTTTTGTTTGTTTTTGCTGCTCAAACAAGTCCTAAGCCTTGTTTACTAAGAACACTCTGACTTTTCTTTAAGAAATCACCCCTCTCCAGCTCCCAGTTGGGTTATGGAACTGGCAAGTGGGATCCCATCCCTTTGATTGGGCATGAAACCTGGTACCAGCCAGGCACCCCTAGCCTCACCCCACTCCCTGCCCAGATGGTTGGTTCAGGGAAAGTCATGTGACTTAGAGGGGGTATGCCCCCCAAGTGAAGTCACCCAGTTCTACCACCAGACACCCTCTATATACTCTGATGGCTTGCGTTTGTATCTGAAGTTCTTTCCTTTCCTTGAGGCCCAGGTTTGAGTGTCTAGCTGCCTCTTCGATACCTCCATCAGGACTAGGACCTGGCATCTCAAACTTCCTGTTCAAAACAGCCATGACCCTGACCCCTCCCCAGCCTGCTCTGTCTAGCTGCCTCTTCGATACCTCCATCAGGACTAGGACCTGGCATCTCAAACTTCCTGTTCAAAACAGCCATGACCCTGACCCCTCCCCAGCCTGCTCTGTTCAGTCCCCCTCAGTAAACTCCACCGCTGAAATTTTCACTGCTACCTCTGCTCCACTAACATACCTGGATCCAGTCGTGTCTCCAAACACCTCTGCCCTGGTCCCCGCCACATCTCTCCCTGGGACTGTTTTGGTGTCCTCCTGGAGGAAGTCCTGGCCTCTGCCCCTGCAGCTCATGCTAGTCACTTGCTTCAGGTCCATTGTCCATTTCCACACAGCTGCCCTGCCCTTTAGGGAGCTCTACTCAGCTTCCTTTGCCAGTTGGATTTTGGGTACATTCAGTCAATGGAAGTAACCGGCAGGACCCTGGCAGGTGAAGGGAGGAAAAAGGGACACACACCCCTTTGTGCTCAGCTTGGGGCTCTGGGTCTACCTCTGTAGCCTCTCTCTCCAGAGCTGTGGTTCTCTAGCCAGCTGCCCTGCTGAGTTGTGAAATAACCATTTTCTCCCCCAGCCCCCTGCTAATCTTTGGAATGTCTCATCATCCCCTTAGCAGTTCAATTTCTTCTCTGTATCAAATTCCTGTTGCCCAGAAAACCTACAGTGATTTCAGTTTTGCTGACAGTCTCTTGACTGACACATCCTAATGTCCCTTCTCTACATAGCACCTGGAGACAGATCTGGTCCTGACACTGTTCTCATCCCTTAGAGTGGAATTTCTTGGAGTAGAATATTCTATCAGAATAGAGTATCTGTTGCTTGGCTCGGCCTTCCTCTGTGCTGGCTTGGCCCTTCCCACCTCACCCACCTCACCCTTCTTCACCTTGCCTACCAAGCTTCCAGCCACAGCAATCATCTCACTGCTCCAACTACATGTTAAAACTGTCCACCCCAGGACCTTTGCACTTGCAGTTTCCTCTGCCAGAACACACATCCCATAGCTTGCTCCCTCACCGATTCAGGTCTCTGCTTGAGAGAGGCCTTCAGTGACCATCTTTTTAAAAATCATTCCACCTTCCCATCACTAATTCTTTCACCCTGCTTTATATTTATTTCTGGCTCTTCTCCTGCCTGATGTGCTCTTTTGTATCTATGTACATGTCTGTAGAGCCTGTTTTACTACACAGTAAGCTCCATGACAGCAGGGACCTCTGTCTTGCTCATACCAGTGCCCCCGGGCCCCTCACAGGCATAGTCAGCAATACAGAGTAGGTGGTGGAGACCACCTGGAGCTTTAGGTTTGACTTGTTTCGTGCTGGAATTTGGAGGGCCTCAGTATAATTTTTCATAATTCAGATGAGAAAACTGGCATCCAGAGAGGGAAGAAGTGTGTCCCAGATCAAAAGCTGAGCTAGACCTTGTTTCTTGGGCTCTGTCCACACAGACGCTACTGCCTATACTGGTCCACAACTTGAACATGGATTTGCTTCTGGGAGTTGAAATTGGTCCCCGGAAGGGAAAGGTCAACACGGCTCCTTTCTCTTTGCCCTGCCCAATCAGGTCTGTAGGCCTGAGGCAGCACCTGAGCAACCCGGGTCTGCAGGTGGCTTAGCAGGGGCCAGGTGGGAGCAGCCAATGAGAAAGGTGGGCTGGACAAGGCAGTAGGCGGGGTGGGGACTTCGGTGGGCTGGAGAGTACATGCTCCCTTCAGAATCACTCAAATAAATTAATAAGTAAAGCTCTTTGTGACCTATCTGTGGTTGTTTAATTGGAAAAAAGAAACGCAGGGTTAACCAGAAACGAATGACCTTAGCTTCATGCAGCAGGTAAGTGGCAAGGGAGAGGCTAGGAGGCTTGGAGGCTAGGAGGCTAGGAGGCTTGGAGGCTAGGAGGCTAGGAGGCTAGGAGGCTTGGAGGCTAGGAGGCTTGGAGGCTAGGAGGCTAGG
>NW_004567105.1:59880855-59927305 GCF_000260355.1 Condylura cristata
GGAGGCTAGGAGGCTAGGGGGCTAGGGGGCTAGGGGGCTAGGGAGCTAGGAGGCTAGGGGGCTAGGAGGCCTGGAGGCTAGGGGGCTAGGGGGCTAGGAGGCTAGGAGGCTTGGAGGCTTGGAGGCTAGGAGGCTAGGAGATGGACAATTCTGAGCACGCATTTTAGTATATACCAGGCTTTTGGGAACTATGTTCATGTTCTGCACATTGAAAGAAAAATAGGTCAGTGAAGGTGGGGGAAAGACCCCTAAAATAAATAAATAAATGAACCTACATATATTTCAAATTAATAACACAACTGCACTAAAGGAAAATAAATAATTCATAAGTTAACGTTTGATCATCAAACCTTAGTCTACGGACAGAAAGATAATCTTGACTAGTGACTAGAGTCACTAAAATTTGAGCTCTGCTTAGAAAGCTTGTTTGTCACAATGGCATGAGTATAACAGTCCCTAAATGCCTTTTTATGTGGGACTGAGAAGAAAATTTCTGCGTGTGTGGGACGGGTGGAAACCAAGGTTCTTATCATTAGAGCAGGAAGGTATAAATAAGGATTTGGGGAATATGGAGGAAGCCTGCAGTGTTTCACTGGAACTGGAGAAATACACACACAGATGGGTTTGTCTTCATTTATTTATGGATACTATTTCCTAGCACTCTTACTACAAGGCCATAAAGGCTCCAGTGCCAAGGAGCATCGCCATTAGCCAGAGACTGAATTCTAAATTGCCCTTTCCTGCTCAAGAGAACGAAGCCTCCTTGGAGAAATGGCTAATTTCAAGTCTGTGCAAGAGGAGCCTGAAACATCTGAGGCCGGAAAGGAAGGGACTGCTCAAGAATTGATAGTGACACAGAAGTCAGCTTCAAGGACCTTTATTGGTCACATCTGGGGTAGTCTGGGGATCAAAATAAATAATGGGCTGTATAGTGACCTGCATAAAATAAGAATCCATGAATACATAGTGACAATAAAGGGGAATATTAGTTAATAAATATGAAAAAAGGGTGACATCAGGTAACTACCTTTTACAACCACCTTAGCAAAAATGGATTCAGATAATCACTTTCAGGTAAAAATCATCAATGGATATTAAAAGCCAGTGGGTGAAAGTTAATAAGGACCTGGACATTCATATCTCAAAATATTTTCCTATAGATTCCTGGGAAATGGTAACAGGAGAAATGCTCAGTGGAGAAACCTGTAGACACCACCATAACTAAGCAATCAAAGTTAGCATCACCAAGCAAGAGACGTGTCCTCTCTGATGTATATATTGAGGACACATCATTTATGTACTCTCCCTGCCCAAAAGGTAATACCTGAATCTGATCTTGACAAAACTTGGACAAAGCCAAATTGAGAGAAAGTCTGTAAGACAACTGTGGTATATTCTTCAGGAGTGTCAGGAATGCTAACCATGAAGGAAAGGCAGAGGAACGGTGTCGGGTTAAAGGAGACAACAGAAATACGACAGCCCAAGGCAGAGTCTGAGCGCGGGCTGGATCCTGACCTGCTCCCGGCATCCTTCGTCTGTAGACGGGTTACTTGGGGCGACAGTGGGCATTCCTTTGCTGACTGCAGAGCTGCGCCCCTCGGATGCATGTTCAAGTCATTTATAATACTCAGTAGTAGGACACATGAGGACGGTGAGACATGGAAACTGCTTGACTTGTTTGGCAATATCAGGCCTAAATGACAGGTTCACCGGGGGTTCTCCAAATGGCTAATTTGGGGTCAGAGTCCTCTTTGAAGACTCAGTTATCAGAAGAGGTTGGTGGTTGTGGTGATGGATATAAAGCTGGTTGGGGCAGGCGTGTGTGTGGGTGCATGCACGCGTGTGCGTGTGTCCCACACCAGCCGTTGCGAGCACATGCTCCCTGGTGTGGGGCTGGAGCGGCGTGATGAGTTGCCATGGAGAGAGGAGGTCCGGTCTAGTGCGGCTGCAGTGCAACAAGGAGAAGCTGGGGTGGGGGTGGTGGGTGAGGGAGTGAATACATGTTTAATGACCTTGCTTGTGATGGTGATCAGACCTCTTGGATGGGCAGTTTGGGCCAGGGTGCACAGCCGGTGGATGTGGGGTCTGGCCCACCGTGGCCTGTGCCCCTCTAACCACACAGCCTTCGATGGCTGCTTCACCCATATCCCAACAATAATGCCAGTCCACCATGCCCATCACTTAAGGAGGTGGGATCCTGGGGCACAGCAATACCAAGACTAACGAGGATTGGGGGACAGTGGATGGGACACAGAAGGGAGATTTGGGAGCTAGAAGGGGCATATGAGGACATCAGAAGTGGGCAGGAAGACTGGAGATGATGGTCTAGCGCCCAGTAGGGCCTGGGGGCCAGGGCGGCAGCTCAGAGGTGAACTTCCAGCAGGTAGCGCAAGCGGCACTGGCTCTCTCGGTAGATGAGGTACTCGCTCTGGGAGAAGCTGGAGTTGCGGAACTCTGGACAGGTTACAGGTTGGCCCTGGGGCACTGCCACTCGCTGGCCATCCAGTTCCAGCTCTGTGTCCTGGGTCGGATCTGCAGAGCACAGCAAGAGTCACGGGTGCCCGAGGGTCACTGGAGCTGGACCCCAACCGTGAGTCCTGGCCCTCTATGCCGTCTACCTCTGTTTCAGGGAATGCCAGCTCATTCCCACCTTTCCAGTGTCTAAATCATTGCTCCTCGTCACATCTCTTCTCTGAAGCCCCCCTGGATGCCCAGGAGTGATTTGTTGCATCAGCCAATGTTTGTTGAATGACAAAGTGAATGACTGCAGAGAGAAGGCCTACTTGTTTTGGTCCCTCTCAACAGCCCCTTCCTTGCTCACCTGCTCCCCAAAAGCCTCCTGGTCCCCTATCTCAGCCTCACCTCTGTCGCCAGGCCTACCCAGCTTCCTGGGACTCACCGGGCTCGGTGTGGCCTCGTGCAATGACACTGTCGAAGCCAGGGGGCGGCTGCTTCAAGCTGGGCTCATCGATGGTGATGTGGTGCTCTCTGCCCAGGGCCACCTCACCCAGGAACATGTAGCCGATACAGTGGGATCCGCAGGACATGCCCGTAACTGGGGGACACAGGGCAGCTCAGGCGGGCAGTTTGGCCCCTCCTGCTGGACTCCCTGGGCCCCTCTACACTGTTGTTACCTCCTCTGGTGTCAGTGCTCCATCCCAGAAAAGTGCCCCCTCTCCCACCCTCAAGCACCCCTTGTCCTGGCTGTGTGCCTTCACGCTTTCTGCCCTCAATCTCGGGCCCTGGGCAGCGGGGCCTCTGTCCCTCCAGTTTTCCTCACCAAGCTAAAAAATGGCTTCCCGGTGACCAAATCTGGGGTGGGGGCTGATCTCCCTGGCCTGCTCTGCTGCCTTTCCACTGGCATCCTTCACTTCTCACCCTGAGGCCTGCTTGAACTGGCTCTCCTGAGATCACCCTCCTTCCTTCCTTTAAAAAAAAATTATTTACTTATGAACAAAGAAATGGGGTACAGGCCAGAGGTGCAGGGGCGGTGAGAGGATTCACCAGAGACACAGTGGGGTGCAGAACAGGCAGACTGATGAAGCACACTGCTGAGGGGAGCAGCGGGCAGTTAGGAGAGGTCTGCCGCGCCACGTGGGTCAGAGGCAGGAGAAGCCCGCCACACCATGTGGGTCACCTCCCTGGCTGGGGATCGAACTCAGGCCCAGGTTGCAGCTAGTTTCCAGTGCTGCGCTTTAACCTGGTGCACCACCAGGGAGGCTCCTCCCTCCTTTCCTAAACTCCTCTGCCTTCCTAGAGGACCCCTTGGCTTTGGGCAATCTCAGAATAGCCTAGAACTTCAGCCCCCTCTGTCCTTCAGTGCATTTTGGGCCTTGCTCTTTTGGATGGGTGGGTGGTACCCAACCAAGTGAGCCAGGTCCAAGGACAGATGGGCTGACCTTCTAAGATGCTCTAGGGCTGACCAAAACCCAGGCTGAGAGGTCAGTCTAGGGAGGGCACGTCAGTGAGGGCACCTTTGGACAGAAACTTGGGAGTCATTAGAGACACCCCGAAACTTCCCCCTCTCCTTCCCCACCTCCACTGGCTTTGGTAGCATCACACCGGATGACAGCAACACCACCCCTCAGCCTCTGCCTCAACCATGGATCCTGCCATGTACAAGTCCACACGGCTCTCTTGATCCTCGGCACCACCACGGTGCCTGCCCACATTCTATGGTATATTATCAGCTGTACTGGAGACTCTTTCAGCCCCTTCTGGTCTGGTTGCCACGCTCATCTTATCTGCATCCCTCCAGGAAGCTGTCCCTGACCACTGGGTGCATTCTGAGTCTCCCCCAACTCCAGCATGCCCTGCTGAGCACTCTGATCAGCAACAATTCAGTGTTTCCTCTCCAGGGCCCACCATGCATTTCCAGTGGACAAGGGTAGGGCCCAGTCCTCTAGTGTCCCCATACCTGCCCAGAACTTGGCCCTGGGGTGCCTCACCATAGCCAGCTGACTTGCTGTTCTCCGAGGCAAAGTAGATGCCCTTGCCAACACGGCCACCAGAATGCGGCATGATGCGGAGCCCGCTGGTAAGGATGGCAGCCACCACTGCCACGTTGGTGCCATGCCAGAGTAGCCTCCGGTTACCCAGCTTGGAGTGGGCCTGGAACCTGTCTCCCTGAAGGGGAGGACATCGGAAACAGAAGAGTCATGCCAGCTAAGCTCAGGCATTTCTCCCTGCTTTGCAGAGGGGGTGACCAAGGCCAAGGGGACCTCTGTTCACGCATACACATTCATGCACACATGCACAAGGCCTAGGCCTGGTGGACAGTGGTCAGTGTGGCTAAGTGGACTCACTAAGGGCAGAAAGGCTGAGACATCTCTCTAAGGGACAAAGTGATGATGGGGGCAGAGTTTGGGGGAACTTGCCCTCACCTCCCCTTCTCTGTTCACTTTCCACACGTGCTGAAGAGCAGGGCACCTGTAGTTGTTGCCAGTCTGTTTTAAGTATGTAAGTATCACCTGTGGGGAGAGCAGAAGTTGGGCGCCAAGGTTGAGAGGCATGTGAGTGACCGCCACTAGACCTGTAGTTCCGGAAGTGTTCCTCAGGTCTTTGAGACACAGGCTAAGGGCGAGGGACTCTTCTGGGTACCTAGAGGGCAGGTGGGCAGAGATAATGGTGCCTACTGTGAGCCCGGCCCACCTGGTACTCTGGTGCCTTTGAGTCCAGGAGCTGGAGCTGGCATTTGAGGAGCTGGTAATCTCGGTCCAGGGGGTGCGGCACCTCCTCCACTCTCTCCTCCTCCTCGGGAGCTGCCTGCAGGGTCTGGGCCAGCTCAATGTCCGCCAGCACCTAAGGCGCAGGGCATTGGCAGCTTGTCTGCCCACCTGATCCCAGCTCCCCCCCCCTGCAGGTAACACGGCCACCCCACCTGTCCATCCACCTGCTCGTCCCCTTCCATTTCTCCGTCTGTCCTTCCACTCCCTTGTCCTTCACTCTGCCCACTGCAGTCTCTCGGTGCCCCCTTGGCCTCCTGTCCCCATAGCCCTTGCCCTGTCTGTCCAGTACTGCCAGTGCCTGCCCACCTGCCAGCCCTCACCAGCAGCATGTCTTTCTTGGCCTGAAGAAGTTCAGGGGAGTTGATGAGTGGGGGCCGGTTGCGGCCAAAGTTGTGGGGGATGACGGTGTAGAAGTGGGAGGACAGCTCCTCCAGGCTGGGGCCGCTCTCTGTGGGGGTGTTCAGGGCCTCCTCCAGGGCCTCCAAGGCCTCGAAGCCCCGTGCAATCTGCTGCTTGCTTAGCTTTCCCAGGGGCATCTTCTTCACATCTGGGGGGGGGGCGGGGAGCAGGGAGACTTAGCCCCCCCTCCCCATCCTGTCTCCCAGGCCCCTGCCGCCCTGCCTGGTCCCTCTCCCCTCACCCAGGTTCATGAGGGCCATGGAGTCCTTGAACATGTCCTTGCTGAAGATGTTGGTGATGAGCTTCTGTGTAGCTGCATCCAGAGAGCAGGGCCGCACCCGCTGAAGCACGGCCTTCACTGGGCCTCCGTCCACCTAGCAGAGAGGACACAGGGGTGCAGGAGCAGCTGTACTGGCTCCTCATTGGAGCAGGCACTAGACAGAGGAGGGTCAGACTGAGGCCAGAGCAGGGACATCTGGGCCTGAGTTTACACAGCGGGGCTGTGGCCGAGCCCAGCCGGCTGGGTCTCTCCGTCCGTCCCTTCCCTTGGCCCAGCACCCACCCGCCATCCCAGGGCATCTTACCTTCACCACAGCTTCCTGGGTGTCCTCCTCTGCCTGCACTTCGATAAGTGTGTACTTCCCGGGGTGGGCCACAAAGTGCTTGCGCTCTGCCCAGCTGTTCTTGGTTTTGTCCCGAAACTTCTTCTCAAAGTCCTTCTTTGCATCCTCCAGTGATGTGAAGTGGCTGAGCTTCGACTGGCCCACCTCCCCCTGCAAATGACAGTCCTCAGGGGCATGCCCACCACAGCATTTGTTGGTCTCTGCTGTGCCAGAGCCCGTATCTAGCAGCCTGGCCAGGGGGTAGGTGGGAAGCAGCTGTGGCCTTTTGGGCAGAGTAAGCTTGGGGACAGGAGGGAGCAGGGGGCAGGAGCTGAGCGAGGAAGGGTAGGGAGGAGGCAGGCGAGGGCAGTGGCACTTACCACACGGCCCCAGCGGTTCCAGCAGACAAAGCCGTCACCTTCTTTCAGCAGCTGGATGATGTAGAACTTATTGTTGTTGCTCCCAATGTTGGTCTGGTTTAAGGTGCAGTCATAGTCTTCATGTACCTGGAGCCAGAGAGGGCTCGGGGAGGGAAGGCTGGCTCGGGCTGCCCTGGCATGGGACGGGTCCCAGCGGCACCACACTGGTGGGGGCTGGGCAGGGCAGGAGTCAGCTGCTCACCAAGGTCTGATGGCACTGGGCCTTCAGAGGGGGCAGCTTGGAAAGCATGAGGGGTTAGGGTTTGGTCCTGAGGGGATGAAGTCTGAGGTGACATAGCTAAGGTTGGGCATGGGGTATGGGAGGATCTAGAACATGGCTGTGTCCTGGGTGGGGGAACCTGAGGGGGACATGGTTCTTCCTCGGGCATTCAGTAGGGACACAATCCTGCCCACCGAAGGATCTCGGGGACATAGCCCTCCCTTGGGGACACTGGATTGAGGGGGCATAGTTGGGGGGACCTGAGAAGCTCAGAGACCTGCCCTGGGTCTGAAGAGCAGACAAGACTTCCTGCTATGGTGGGATACAGCCCTGCCCGACCTTTGGGATTTGGGGAGAACATAGTTTACTTAGGACACTTGAACTACAGAGACAAGCCCTGCGGACTAGGGAGCAGGTCTGAAAGTATTTGTACTTTCAGAGGGGGGCCTACAGCTTACCTGGATCTCAGGATTGCGGCTGAGTGGGCACGTGGGGTCCACTCGGACTATGCGCTTCTCTGTGGGTGCCGCCTTCAGGGTTGCCGCGGCTGAGCGGAAGCTGTCCTCTGCCTCTGTCCCCTGCCGCCCCTTCTTTTTCTCAGGGGCCCCATGTGATGTTGAAAGCTTGCGCTTCGGAGCCATGACTGTTCTGGGGCACAGAGAGGGCTCAGGTATCCATGGCCTCTGCACCCTTCCAAGCTGGCACAGCACCAAATTTGCCGCACCCTGGATCTGCCCTTTGGCAGTCTGCCCTGCCTCCACTGTCCCCAATCCCAAACAGGCTCTCTGCACCTTAGATATCCCCCTCTTCCAATCACAGGGGCCAGGCCAGTCTGCCCACGTCTAGGAAGGGTGGTTCCCTACCCTGACTAGTTCTCCAGTATATCCAGAGGTATTGAGGAAAGAGAAAGAAGCATCTTTCCCCTCCCACTTCTAGGCTCCTCCTCCCTCCAGAGCTAGCTCTGAGTACTGCCTGCTCCTCCCTCTCAACTAACACCACTTTGGCATGTTTGCGGGCTGAGTCACCCCAGCTATGGAGGAAAGTGGGCAGTGGCTCCCTGGGGCAGCACTCCTAGGGCCAGATCCGTTTGCCCCTCTAGAACTTGAAACCCAGTGGTGCGACTTTCATTTGGGGCTCAAGAGATCTAGGGTGTCAGCTAGGGTCCCAGATCATGGCCTTGGACCACAGAAGAGCAAGGACTGGTTCCACCCTGCGCTGCCCAGCCCTGCCCAGCCTTGCCCAGCCCTGCCCAGGGCTGCCGGCAAAGCCTTCCGTAGGGCACTCACCTAAGAGAAGCAGTGACTGGGAGAAGTGGCTGCCACAGGGCCTAGTGTCAGACCTCCTACAAGCAGTCAAAGTTCTAGGGTTCCCTCTACACTTTAGCAATCCTCAGTAAGCCTTAAGAGTGACTTAGGGAGGGACTTTCCGCAGGGGGGTGGGGTGGGGGAAGAGGGAGGAGGGACAGGGGTGTGCAGGGAGGGGGTGTGTAGGATTCTAACTACTTGACCACTAGTCGATGAGTCAGAGATGGGGGCAGGCAGAGGCCAGCGGCCTGTCCCATGGATGGGTGGACACTTGATGGAGACATAGCCAAAGCCAAGGAGACTACTGTGTCCTTAACGCTGCTCGTCTGGCCTGCGGCATACAATCCGCGACCACCGGATGCAATAATGACCTTGGGCCTGAGTTCGTGCACTAACTCCCTCTCCCTGAGATTGCCTGGATCCCCCCGTTAACTAGCGCCAGCCTGGTTCACCCTATCCCAGCCCCTGACGGGGCGGAGCCACACTCTGAACACAAAACCCCGCGTCTCCGACGCCCCCTAGCGTCCATGTAGGGCGCAAACGCACTGAGAAGGGACTTCCAGATCGACCCCTCCCTAGACCCACGCTAGCGGCAGAGCGCACGCGCCGCAGTCTTGGCCGGAAGCGCGGGGAAGAGACTCTTCCTGGAGGCTGGAGTTAGAACCAATAGGAAATCTAGAGGGCGTGGCTACAGGCTCTTATCCTATGGTTGTTTGAGGGCGTGACCGAGACTGCTGATCGACCCAATGCAGCCCTGGGAGGCGGGGCCCGCCGGACGGCGAGAGCCTATCAGGGCGCCGGGTCTTGCCAGACCGCCCGGTTGTAGCCGCCACGTGAGTTCCTCTGCCGCTGCTGTGACACACACGGCGGGCAGCATGTCGGGGACAGCTGCGGCTCGTAAGCGGGGAAAGCCGACCTCAGGGGCCGGGGCCACTGTTGGTGCCGGAGCCAGTAAGCGGCGGCGGAAGGTGAGATGGCTGTTCCGCGGGTCGGGGTCACTTCCGTTACCCGGACCTCAGGGCTCCGGCGCCCGTCCCCACGCCGGCCCTTCTCCGGGACCCCCGCCGGAGTGCCCCTTGTCCCTCTCACCACGGGCCGAAGCCTGGAAACCCTTGTTTTTGAGCCGGGGCCACCTCCTTTCCCATTCCGGAGTTCTCGAGAGACCGAAAGGGCCTCTTGGTCAGTACCGGCGTGGTGGACACACCTTGCCAAAGAAATATCGTATAATTCCCAGGCCGACTCTGCTGGGGACAGGGGCAAGTCCAAGGGCGGCGGCAGGATGAATGAGGAGATCTCCAGCGACTCTGAGACTGAGAGGTGAGCTCTTCTTTTCGAACTAGTGAGAAGGAACACCGAGGCCTTTGGGGTGTGGAAGACTGAGTGGGGGCAGAGTTGGGCTAAGAATCCAGGACTCTTGGCTCTCAGTCATGACTCTTAGAGTTTCTGACCCTGAGAAGTACCTTCTTCCGTGCAGGGTCCGTGTGAGCAGAACCTCAACCCCAGTGGGAGACAGGGAGGCTTCCTTGACTCATGGTGGGTAGTGAGCACAGGCCGAACTCACAGGCAAGGAGGTGGCGGAGGGGGATACGAGAAATACTGCCAGTTCTTCGTTCTGTTTTTCTGCAGTTTCATCATTACCTGACTCAGTGTGGGCCAGGCACTGGCTCCCCTGTTTAGAGTGTAGAGATGAACAGGCAGGTGAGGACAGAATGTGTTGTAGTGGGATGTAAATCTTAAAATTCCGTGTTCTCCGAATAGAATAGGGGACATTTCGGTAGGATCTGGTGAGAGGAGTCCCTCATGGTGATAGGGAAGGCATTCAGGGATCAGAGAAAAAAATCAGGGGTGTAAGTGAGCCTGGAAGATGGAAAAGATGGAATGGCAGGTGGTGGGCACTTGTCCACCAGATTGTGAAGGAGGGCCTTGAATACCTCCTTTATTCTGCAGTAAGGGAGGACTTGGGGTGTGTCACAGGGCTTCAGAGGGGGTGAATGAGGTATCAGAGCTTATCTTGTGGAGTGCAAACTTTCATATTAGGAAATCGTAGTGTCTTCCTTAAGAGTTGGTTTTAGGAATTCTGCTTCCAAAATTGAGTATGTGTTGATTTGAACCTGTCCATGAAAGATTTAACATGTTTTTCTTAATCCTAAGTTGCTGTGCGTATATGTGTCTGCCAGGCTCACTGTTAAGCACTTTTAAATATTTTAAAAATGCGTTATGAAATGTATTAGGTACATAAGACCTGGAAAGGACTTGAACTATAGAGTACAGGGCGATGAACCTCTGTGCACCCATTTTTTCTGTTAAGAACTAGACCATTTGCAGAACTGTAGAAGTCCCAACAGCTGTTCTTGACTCGAGTTAGTAATTTTTTGGGTTTCTTTCCTTCTCTTCCCTCATTCCCCATATTTTTATTCAGGTGGAATATATGTACAGCAGCACTCACCTTTTCTGTGAATTCTGATCATGCAGTTATGTAGCTACCATCTCATAGAAAGGTTTTATCACCCTTCAAAATTCTCACCTTCTCTTTCCCCAGCCCGGTAACCACCTTCCCTAGAGTTTTACTTTTCCCAGAGTGTTATATGTGTAGAATCATAGCGTACACTTCCCTTGATTTTCTTTAGAGTTCTGTCTCCCATGTGTGGATCTTTGAACAATAGATTGATTAGCTTGTATAAACTGGGTAGAAAGTGGGAGCTTGGCTGTGTAAGGGAGGGGAAACACCACCCTCTTGGCTACACACTTATTGGGTACCAAGTCATCTCTGGGGGTGGGGGCGGGTTGGTTTGGCCTTGGCCAAAATTCCTTGAGAATTTTCATGGGTCCCTTCTGGGAAAGTTGTGGGCAAGATCATGAATGAGTCCTGGGAGACAGTTGAGACCCATGAGAAGCAGGCACATCATAAGAAGGAATGGATGAGCTGGGTTTTCCACCGAGATCCTGTGACCTACTAGTTCTTAGGAGCAAGTCAAAGTAGAACCTGTCTTGAATGAAGTGAGTGTTCTTAGCTGGTCAGGGATTGGGCTGTAGAGGGGAGAGCTGGAATGTCATCTGCAAAGGTCAAGCCAAGACAGTTTCCTGCTTCACCCAGAATCTCTGTCCTTCAGATAAAGGATGGGGTGACGATAGTCCCAATGTGTCTGCCTCTCCAGTGCTTGGATTGGATGCGGCTGGCTGCTCCCTCATGCCTGGGGCGGTTATCCTGGAATCTACCTTTCCTGCCTGTGTTGGAAATGTGGTTTCTTGGCTCCCAAGCCTTTGTCATTCTGAGTTTACCCTCTTGTTTGGGAGCACATCCTGCTTCCTCAAAGGAAGGAGAAAGGACACTTTTTGTGATGCCTTCTAGATCTGACAGTGTCTCCATCGGCGGTGGTTTGACTGGCTTGGCATTCAGGGATTAGCACTTTCCTTGAGAGTTTCATGTGCGGCTGCTTTGTTGTCCTGCTCTCAATGTTCCTGCTGAGATGTCTGAAGTTATTTTGGTTCCTGACCCCGCTTGACTTTTCTTGGAAGCCTGTAGACCCTTCTCTTTCCGAGAGATTTCACAGTGATCTCTTTGGATTTGGGGTCTGTTTTCACCTTATGTAAGGCACTGGATGGGACCTATTCCATTTGGTAAGTCTTGTCTCTGGGTTTTCTGCGTGTGGGGTCATTGGCCATGTAGCAGACAAGGGATGGGGGTGGTTAAGTGGCAGGGGGAATAGTGAGGGGGCAGAGTCCTAATGACTGGAGGAACCCTTCAAACCCAGCTGCCTTCTGCTCACAGCCTGGCTCCTAGGAGGACTGAGGAGGAGGAGGAGGAGGAACTAGAGGAAACTGCACAGGAGAAGAAGCTGCGCTTGGCCAAGCTCTACCTTGAGCAGCTCAGGCAGCAAGGTGAGCCTGTGGGTTGGGCAGGGAGGGCTGGGGCCTGTGCCTACGCCAGTCCGCTGCCAGGCTGCTGGTACCCTGTGTGGGGGACAGGCCAGATCTTCAGGGGGCTCTAGTCTGATTTGATAAGTAAAGGAAGGGGTGGGCAGAAGGAAACCATCCAACCCATTGCCAGAGGCGGCCTGAACTTCCTGTGGGTCCCAGGCCTGAGGTGTTAGGATGGGGCGATAGGAAAGGGAAAAAGGAGTCTTGACCTCAATTTACTTTGTTCGATCTGTTTTACAGAGGAGGAAAAGGCTGAGGCTCGAGAATTTGAGGAGGACCAGGTGGCTGGGCGCCTGAAGGAGGATGTGGTAAGTGGGAGGAGGTGGAGGAGGAGCGGGGCCGTCTTTTCCTGGAATCTCATCCCTTTCTTCTCCATGCAGCTGGAACAGAGGGGAAGACTCCAGAAGACAGTGGCAAAGGAGGTAAGTGGACAGGGCACTTCGGTATAAAACTGGAGGGAATTGTATTGGGAACCCCACTGGTAAGGTCTTTGCTGTGGGATATGGCAGGCCCTTGGGCAGAGGCAGATAAAGCTTGGTCTTTGCTGCCCTGTGCCTGGTTCCCTTCTGGCCAGGGCGTGGGAAGGGATGGCAAGTATGTGTGGAGGGTGCGTTCGTGTTCTTAGTTGTAGTGATTTGGCCCTGCCTGCCCAGATCCAGGCCCCAGCCCCGGCTGACATTCGAATCTTACGGGGTCACCAACTCCCCATCACATGTTTGGTCATCACCCCAGACGATTTAGCCATCTTCTCTGCTGCCAAAGACTGCACCATTATTAAGTGTGAGTGAGTTCCTGGGTTAGGGGTACAGCCCTTTGGGGTCTTCTGGGAGGGCTGGTCTTGGGAGGAGGCGGTCATCAGGGCAAATGGAAGCCCAGTGGGTGGAGATTCTGGAGGCAGGATTGCTCCCAAGGGGGGCAGTTGGGTGACCAGATGTGGGGCTCGTGAGCTCCCTGTCACCATCCATCACTGGAGACAGTTGATCACAGAGGAATGATGATTTTATGAGATGTGAAGCTGACGATGGGCGCTTGGGCAGATGGTGTCGAGGCTCTGCCCGGTCCTGGAACCGAGGTGCTGAGTCCTGGCCTTCAACAGCTGGGTGGTGCCCTCGTCCACCTTTGGTGTTGGGGAGAACTCGCACCATTTTTCCAAAGGACTTCCTGGCTGCCCTTTGTGGTGCTGGTCATCACTTAGCAGGTTAAGAAACCGAGGCGATCTGTCAGGGTCTCAGTGGCTGAGCCAGATCTTCTCACCTGAGTCCAGGGTTTTTTCTATGGCCTCGTGCTACCCTGTGGAGAGGTGCCTGGTCAGCCCTGCTCCCCATTCCAGTAGCCTCTCTCCTCCCCTGGCAGGGAGTGTGGAAAGTGGAAGGAAGCTTCATGTGATCCCCCGAGCCAAGAAGGGTGCCGAGGGGCAGCCCCCTGGCCACAGCAGCCACGTCCTCTGCATGGCCATTTCCTCTGATGGCAAATACCTCGTAAGGCAGGCTTGGCCTTGGGATGGGTGAGAGGCTTAGGGGCACAGTGGGTGCCCGTGGCCATTGTCCTCAATCCCTACAGGCTTCCGGTGACCGCAGCAAGCTCATTCTCATCTGGGAGGCCCAGAGCTGCCGGCACCTGTACACCTTCACAGGACACCGTGACGCCGTGTCGGTGAGCTGGGCCTCCCTTGGTAGACAATTATGCAGTGCCTAGTGAGCCAGGCCTGGTGCCGGGCCCTGGAGGAGGGGGTGACTGAGGCACAGGCTCCCATTCTCAGCAGCTGCACTTTGGTGTAGTGAGAGGCACTGTAAAGTACCTAGGTGGTGGAAGGGGTGAGGAGACCGTCCAGCTTGCTCAGGGAGCAGGAAGCCCCCCCAAGAAGGCTCCAGCTGCTTGAGGATGGGTAGGGGTGCTCCTGGCTCCAGACAGGGCTGCTGGGCCACTTTGGAGAGGGGCTGGCTTCTCTCCAGGCCTGACCTCTGTCGTGCCTGCCCAGTCCAGGACCCCCTGCCTCCCCACACCCACAGGGCCTGGCATTCCGCAGAGGCACCCACCAGCTCTACAGTACCTCCCACGACCGCTCGGTGAAGGTGTGGAACGTCGCGGAGAACGCCTATGTGGAGACGCTGTGAGTGTGTGGGAAGAGGGTGTGCGGGTGTGTGTGTGCGAGTTCCGTGCGATCCCCCTTCTCCCTCTGTCTCCCCGTCCAGCTTCGGGCACCAGGATGCCGTGGCAGCGCTGGATGCCCTGAGCAGGGAGTGCTGTGTGACAGCTGGGGGCCGCGATGGGACCGTGCGTGTGTGGAAGATCCCCGAGGAGTCCCAGCTTGTCTTCTACGGCCACCAGTAAGGCGGCGCCAGGCCAGGTGGGGCTGGTGGGAGCGGCCGGGGTGGGTGAACCCCTGCTCCCACGCTGCTCCCTCCTCCAGGGGCTCCATCGACTGCCTCCAGCTCATCAACGAGGAGCACATGGTGTCTGGCGCAGATGATGGGTAAGAGCTGCCTTGTGGATGTCTCCTTCCCCTGCCCCCGGCTTGCCTCATCGAGTCCCGTGGGAAGCTGTGGTGGACCTTTTCTACATAAGGGTCTGTGGAGCGCTCAGGTGGCCTCTCTGAATGCTACGACTAGTGTGCACTTGATTCCTTCCCCCTACGTGGCCTTTCTGCTCGGCCCCCTCATGTCGTGCTCCCTGTCCACAGCTCTGTGGCCGTGTGGGGCCTCTCCAAGAAGCGGCCACTTGCCCTGCAGCGTGATGCCCATGGGCTAAGGGGGGAGCCGGGCCTGGAACAGCCCTTCTGGGTGTCATCAGTGGCAGCCCTGCTCAACACAGACCTGGTGGCCACAGGTGAGTGCCCTGGGTTTCAGAGAGCAGGGGTTTGCAGGGTTGGCTAGGGGGTTAGGGGGTGCGGCACTCACCTGTGTTCTATCCCCCAGGCTCCCACAGCTCTGGTGTGCGGCTTTGGCAGTGTGGAGAGGGCTTCCGGCGGCTTGACCTTCTCTGTGAGATCCCCTTGGTGAGTTGGCTCGAATGCATATGTTTGCCACACTGGCAAGGCCCTTGGTGCTCATGGCCCTTCGAATTAGCCTCATACTCTTCCATGCCAGAAGGCGCCTCAGAGCAGGGCCACTGTGATTTTGCTTTAGTCCCAGCTGCTAGCTCAGGACCTGGCCAGGATTCTCCCTCCTCCTGCCTCTCCATTCTTTCCCTCCTCTCCTGTCCTGGGCCCTACTCTGGGTCTAGGAGCACAAGGCACAGAGCACTGTGGGCAGAGGCATGGAGGGCCTGGTGCTGTGATTGTTTCTGCACGATTGGTGCCAGACTGGTTGCCAGGCTAGGGTGAGTAGACTTGGGTGACCCAAGGGAAGGTGGCAGGATCTGTCAGTGACGTCTGAGAGTGCAGGGCTTAGGTCAGCTGTGTTGGTCTTGAGGTCTCCAGGCCCCGGGCCATGCCTGCCACACTCTCGGCGCACAGTCATTCAGTCCTCATGGACTCCACCTTACAGCTATTGCTTACTCCCCCTTCCCACAGATGTGGTCGCTGAGGCCCTGAGGGTAAGGGGCAGAGACCTAATACAGGCCTGCGCGGCTGAGGGGAGGGAGCTGCACGCACGCTGACGTTGTTCTTCCCTCTTCTTAGGTGGGCTTTATCAATAGCCTCAAGTTCTCCAGTGCTGGGGACTTCCTGGTCGCTGGGGTAGGCCAGGAGCACAGGTATGAGGCACCCCTTGAGGGGTGAGGGTGGGACTGGGGGTTGCCGGGTAGAGGAGCAGGAGCCTGCGTGGGGGCTGGGCCGGGCCTCAGCTGCTCCTCTCTCCACTGCAGGCTCGGCAGATGGTGGCGGATCAAAGAGGCTCGGAACTCTGTCTGCATCATTCCCCTCCGCAGGACCCCCAGATCCCCCGCTGCTGGCTCCTGACACCCTCATCCCTTGTATTTAAGCACCCCGCAACCAAGCCATGCCTCCTTTGTATTAAAAACCTTCTCTTTTTGGCCTTGTCTCCTGCAGCTTCTTGGGTAGGGAAAGAGGAGGGATGGCAGGGACGGAGGGATGGGAAGGCCTGGGGAGGGACAGTCACTTAGTTCTGCCCCTCTGTTGGCCTGTTGGATCTTTTTTATCCCTTTCCAGGTAACTTGGGGAAGTGACCTCAGCCGGCTCCTGCCTTCTGGTTCCTGAGTATTCTTTCTGACCTCATGATGCAGGTGTCCACTCACTGCTGCAGCTGCTAGGGGTGGAAGCGGCTGGCCTGCCCTGAAGAAGCCATGGCTGTCCATGGCATGTAAGGCCTGGCTGTGGAGTCTGAGGACTGAGACAGCCCCACTTGCAAGTCAGGCTGAACCCCCCTGCCCCCCAACCCTGAGGGCAAGGGGGGCTAGGTGTGGGTCCCTGCTCTGCTTACTGTCTGGGGACAAGGCTGAGTTGGGAGTAGCGCTACCTTTGGTTCAAGTGACAGGCCACACAATCTGTCACAGCAGTGACTGCCAGTTAAACATGTCCAAGGAATGTTCATTTCCTGATTTTACCAACTGGATGATTCACTCCTGCTCTGGGGTGATGCCAAAGAGAAGGTGGAGATGGCAGTTACGGCCATGGAAGTGAGAGGAAATGTTAAGGACGTTGCTCTCAGCCGTCCCCTTGCCCCCGCTGGCTCTCCAGGGGCAGTGTGGGTTGTTCTGGGCAGGAAGCCGCCAGGCTCCCCTCCTGCTTCCAGGCACATGGGGCTTCTTCCTCACAGAGCTGCCCCTGCCTTCATCTTGGGACCAGGGGGGTCACGTTTAGATTGAGCCCCTGAAAATCAATCAGGATGTTGATAGCATTTACTCTCTGTGTCCTGCATCAAATTAAGCTCATCAGTAACTTAACCCTACCCCCTAAATAACTGCAAGCAAAGCTGAAATGCCCCTTAGGACACAAACCCCTTGCCTATTTGCACATTCCCAGAGGGAAATTAAAATTAAAAACGTGTGCCTGTGCCCTTGGAGCTGAAACTGAAAACGGTTTCTCCTGTGGCTTCTATTCTCAGCCTTGGTCAGCTGTGTCATGGGGCTTTTAATTAAATAAAACCCAAAAAGTATAACTTCTTAAATACACAGTTTAGTGGTGTAAGTATATTCCTGTTGTACAATGGAGCTACAGTATCTTTTCATCTTTCAAAACTGATGCTCTGTAATCATTAAACAGCTACCCACTTCGCTGTCCCCTAACCTCTGCTAACTGCCAGTCTACTGTGTTTCTATGGACGTGGCTACCTCAGATGACTTACACAAATGGAATCACGCGTAGTGTTATCGCTGGCTTACTTTACTTAGCACCCTGTGCCCGATTCATCCATGCAGCCTGTAACAGTGTTCTTTTGAGGGCTGAGGGATATTCCAGTGTACCTCCCTGTCTGTCTCACATTTTGTCTGGCCACTCAGTGGTCAGTGGACACTTGGGTTGATTCTATCTCCTGACTTTTGAACAATTTTGTTAAAAACATAAATGTGCTTTCAGTTCTTTTGGATATGTATACGCACGCTCACGAGTGGAACTGCTGGATCCTGATTAGTTCTATTTTTAAGTTTTTTAAGAGCTGCTGTTTTGCATAGTGTTTGCCCCATTTTGCATAGCGCACCAGAATCCCAATTTCTTCACAGCCACAGCCGCACCCTCACCAATACTTGTCATTTCACTTTCCCTTATTTATCTTTTCAGTAGTGATCATCCCATGGGTGTGAGGTGCTATTTCAGTGTGATTTTGATTTTCATTTCCCTAATGGTTAGCGATGTTGAGCATCTTTTCATGGGTTTTTGTTCTCTTGTAGATCTGCTTTGGAGAAATATCTATATTCCTTTGCCCACTTTTGACTCAGACCTAATTTTTGTTAAGTTTTGGAAGTTGTCTATACTTAACTCATCTTTTTTAAGATACTGGGGTTTGTCAATATTTTTCCCGCTCTGCGGGTTGCCGTTTTACTTTGCTAATATTGTCTTGATTCACAAAAATCTAAAATTTTTATGAAGTCCTGTTTGTCCATCTTTTCTTTCACTGCTTGTGCCTTTGGTGTCTTCGAAGTATTGCCAAATCCAGTGTCATGAAGTCTTTATTTTTTCTAAGAGTTACAGAGTTTTGGGTCTTAGACTTGAGTTTTTGATCTATTTTAAGTTCACTTTTGTGTGTGGTGTAAGATAGGGATCTGTTTTCTTTCTTTTTTATTTCTTTTTTGATTTATTTATGCATATGAGAACTGGGGTGTAGGCAGTAAGAGGATTCACCAGAGACAGAGTGGGGAGCAGAACAGGTGGATCAACTGATAATACACTGCTGAGGGAGCAGTGGGCAGGACAAGAGCTGTCTGCTACGCCATGTGGGTCACCTCCCTAGCTGGGGATCAAAGTTGTGCCGCAGTGGCTGCTGATAGCTTCATAAAGCCCCACCAGGGAGGCCCAGGGGTCTGGTTTCATTCTCTCTGTGTGTGTCTATCTCATTTTGCTAGCACCATTTGCTGAAGAGACTGTCCTTTTTTTCACTGAGGGTCGAGGCTCCCTTGTTGAAAATCATTTGATCATATGTGGAGGGTTTATTTCTGGGCTTTAGTCCATGTAGTTTTTGAGCAGCTGCTGCTGTTAACAAACCTGGTGCTTTCAGCTACTTTCCCTTTTTCTGTGACCAAAACCTGACAATTTCATGAGGCTGTGCCTCCCACCTAGCTTCTGAAAGTGGAGCAGGTGTTCTCCACACCTCTGCGTCAGTTAGCTGTTGCTGGGTAACAGACTTTCCTAAACTCTGACTTAGAGCAGTTACTGCTTGGACAAAGATTGATCTGGTCTCAGCTGAGATTTTTCATGCTTTGCTGTCAGCCTTGGGTTGGAAACAGTTGATCTTGGCTAATGTCTGCTATTTTGATGGGCAGTAGGCCAGTCTAAGACCTCAGCTAGGAAACTGGCACCTCATAGAGGCCTAGGCTTGGATCTGGCACTTCTGCCACATTCTGTTGGCTAAAGTCATTCCCACGCTAGCCCAGATTCAAGGGAAAAGGGGTTCCACCACTTGATGGGAAGCACTCCAACCATGCTGCTAAAGGTGTGGAAACTAGAGACGTTTCTGCAGTGTCCCGTATGCCCTGCTGCTTGGTCCAGAGCATCACTTCCCACCGGTCAGAGCTGGTCTGCAGCTGTGTAGGGGAGGATATTGCTAGAAGGCAATTTGGTCATAGTTAAGGATGGAATGATGAGACTCCACTTTTCTAGCCACTTTAGGAGGCTGGTACATCCAGTGAGTGGCTGGTGTCCACTCTTCCCCCTCCCCCAATAATGGGTCCAGGTAAGGCCTAAGCACTGTCCCCCCAAAATGGAACGAAACAACTCCCTTGTATTACTCCCCCAGGGGAGAGTAATACATCAACTCTAACTCCAAAAGGGGGAATGCGCATCAGAGAAGTGAAGGCAATGTGGCTGGCAATCCCCCTCCTCAGAATGGAGCCCTGAGCATCATCTTTCTGTAGCGTTGGCCTAGACCCTCTGACCTCTGGGGTCAGTGTCACGGGTGAGGACACTCCACAGGAATGGTGATATTACCTGTCCTATGAAATGGAGCGTCCATTTCTCTTGAGAAACTACCCCCTCCCCATGTAGCATGTGTTCAACAAACTTAGTCCTGTCATGCCCCATGTTCTGGGTCATGGGGTAACCTACATTGAAGTACATACTCTAGAGGGCAGATCCATAAAGAGACATTACAGAAATTCGTATGATTGGTGTTACAGAGACAAAGCAGAGTAAGATAATAGCCTGGAGAAGCGACAGTGGCCGAGGCCTAAGCAATGGGAGGTCTCGGGAAGAGACTTCCAGCCCCTGGGGTAACCTGTGTGCAGGCCTCAAGGCAAGAGAAGCAGGTGCGCACATGATGGGAAGCTGGGGGGAGCTGGAGATGTCAGCAGGGACCGTTTGGGCGGTACTGGGGTCATGGCGTTTTCTTTATGTGCAATGAAAAGCTGGGAGAAGACAGAGCAGAAAAGTGTAAGCACCAAGTCCACAGGAAGAAACCCAGCTCTGGCTGCTGGAAAGTGCTGGGCTAGAGGCTTGGGGGAGGAAGGGACGCGGCAGTCACAGCAGACCTGAGGCCAGGCCCACCAAAAGGGAGCTGTGGGCACACAGCCTCCTGCAGGGGTACCCTGGAAGTTGTCAGCTGCACCTAACACCCAGCGAGTGGCAGCTGATGGGCACCCACCGGTAACAATTACATCCTGGGCCCCTCGCCTTGCTCTCAGCCAGTGAAGTTTAATTTCCGTGTTCTCAAACTACGGTCCCACAACCTAGACCCCCGGAGCCCCAGCCCCTCCTGGTCTCAAGCCCAGAGAGGCCTCTCGGGAGCACTCTTTTCCTTGTGTTTTCACGAATCCGTCAACACCGACTTCTTGTCTGCCCTCACCAGTGTCTGGAGGCCTCTTTTCAGTCTTCACTCCTGCTGGGTGAGGCGTGGACAGCGGCTGGCACGCTGTTAGCTTCTCTGCCTGTTTGTGGGGGAGGTTGGGTGGGTCTGAGGGGTCCTGGGCCTGCTCCCTGTGCCGGTGACAATATTACCGGCCAGCAGAGATGATTTTACTTTTTCATAACCATTTTGGACGTCTTTTAGCTTTTTCTCATGCAGTACATGTTGGAACAGGGGTAGTGAGAGTGGGCATCCTTTTCTCGTCCCCCATCTTAGGGAAAAAGTTTCGAGTTTTTCACTATTGAAGATGACACTAGCTGTGGGCTTGTCATATATGACTTTTAGTAGGGTGTGGTACTTTACTGAATCAGCTGAGAGGTTTTTTTTTTAATGTAAGGATTTTGAATTTTATCTGATGCAGCAATTTATTGATGGAGCAATAAGGGAATCGCTGGTAATAAAAAGAAATGTTTGGTGTCTGTATCTTTTTCTGCTTGCATGTGCATTCATACCATATAAAAATATGTATCTTAGATAGTTTTACTTACATACATGGGACTATAATGATCTTTAAATTTTCACTTATAAATACATCTTTTATCTGCTTCCTCATAAAATTAATTATTTTTATTTGGACAATAGAAAAGGTAGATTTATTGAAATACACTGCTAAGAGAAGCAGCAGGTGAGACAGGAGAGGGGGGTCTGCTGTGCCCAAATTAACTACTTTTTAAACAGTTATATCATGTTCTATAGTATGAAAGCATAATAAACCATTAAATCCATTCCTGATTTTAGTAGTTGGGGATATGTCCAATGACTGATAACTTTGTCCACCTTTATGTCAATGAGTTAGCAGTTCCAGTGTCTTGGTTCGTAGCCAGAACTTGGATAATTTCCAACAGGAAAGAAAGGCCAGTACCTCTGTCTTTTCCTTGAAGGAGGTTTAACTCTTGGGAGCCATTCTGGTGCCTGAGTCATAGCGGCCCTTATGACATCATAGGTCTCGGTTGTCTCTTTCTACTCATGCCATAGCTGGAGAGACACAGATCGGAGGGGATTTGATCCATCTACACCCAATCCATGTGGGACCAATGGTAGGAGAGATGGAACATACCAGGCTTTGTAGGGATGTTCCATAGATTTGTCAGGATGAAGAAATCCCCTTGACATGTGAAGACTCTGGAAAGCCCCAGAAATAGGGGATGTATGGGATTCTGATTAGCCTTTGGTTAGCCACTGGTTAGCCTTTCTCCTAATTGATTGCAGGAGACGGACCAGCCTGAAAATACTGAAGAACAGACTAAAGATGAGCTTCAGCAGGAAACGGAACTGACTGATTTATCTCAGTCATCGTTAGTCTCAGTGGAGACTGAGGTAGGAGGAGCCTGACTTGGATGTCTCTTGACTTGGTGTTCTAGTGCTGGTGATTAGTGTCTTTTGTGTGACCCAGAGCTAGACCAGGAGTAAACTTACCCTTTTCGGTCCTCTTCTCTAATTTTCAAGCTAAATCTATGATTCTGACTGACACGAAGGGAGTGAATTATTTCACTAAGAGACCCAGAGACGTGTTGTTACAGGGTAGCCCAGAGTGAAAATGGACTGCCTGTCTGTGGGTACTCACCCGCGTGCTTAAAATTTAATTGTTCTGCAGGCACACACAAGGGTAATGGGTTTATTTACAAAAGAGGGGAAAGGAAAAGGAACAAACCAGGGAAAGAGAGAAAGAGATACGATACAAGGTAACTGATATATCTTACCAGCTCTTCTAACTTTGAGCTCTAATAACAGAACTAAGGCTAGCCCCCAGTCACACGGAGACCCATTGCTCCAGAGAGAGAGTGTTATCTCTCTAGAACAACAGTTGGAAAACTGCTCTCTATTTATCCCCCAATGTCCCAGAATGCCTGCTTAGCTCCGCCCTTGGGGCATCGCCGTTCTCTCCTTGGTGCTGCTGGGAGTTGTAGTTTCCAACCACTGGAGAAGGGGGTGGAGTCCAGAAAGCTGGAGTAGGGTGGAGTTCACAAAACCATACAGAGTTCCTTTAGGGCATCCTTCCCCTTAACAGTGTGACCTCCAGAACACACAGGGCTGGGCTGGGATGTGGCCGTGTGGTGGAATGGAATGGCTGAGATGCAGAAAGTTAGACTTGATATTGTGCGTGTGAGAGTCTGTGCACAAATGTTTGCTAATGATGAAGATTTTAAGTGTGAAAGTCAAGTGAAGTGAAGAAGGGAGAGAAATGAGAGAAATGTATGGAGATGGGGGCAACGTCAGACTGTGGCGAGAGCCGACTGGGGTCGGAGCTGGTGTCAAGGATGAAAAGACAGTACTAGCAAAGGGTGCAGCTTCTCCAGCAGGGGCTGGGTTGGGTTGGGCAGGGGTATGAAGGTTCATGGGACCCTGGTTAGGGGGACAGGCTCAGACGGGACACGGTAAGTAAGACTTTTACCCACAGATCATGGGGTTCTTGCCATCGGCTGACAACTTGATCCACATAGAATCGGGGACCCGGGGCAGATGCACAGCCATTTCACAGATGGGGGTGCTGACATTCAGAGGTCAGCCTGATGTGTACATGGACAGTTCCCGGGATGTGCTGAGGCAGGACGCCGACTTGGTATTCCGGTTCCAGCCTGTGTCTGACGATTGAGGGTCGCAGAAAGGGGTGATTATTGATAGGGAATTAGGGGCCCTTCCTGGCATACTCTGGGGCTAAAGGGTGTGGAAACATTCTCTGAATATCCCCTTTTTTCTTACAAGATCCCAAAGAACCCTCCTCGCGGAAACACAGATGTTGTAAGGATCCAGGCCTGGTGGCGGGGCACCCTGGTGCGCAGGGCGCTGCTGCACGCGGCCCTCTGTGCCTGGGTCATCCAGAGCTGGTGGAGGGAGAAGCTGGTGGAGCAGCTGGAGAAGAGGCGGCGGACGGCGCTGGAGACCTTTACACGGAAGGAGTGGGCGGCCGTCAGGCTGCAGGCCTGGGTCCGCATGTGGCGCATCCGCAGGCGCTATTGCCGCTTGCTCAACGCCGCCCGCATCATCCAGGCCTACTGGAGGTGCCACTCCTGTGCCTCCCGGGGCTTCATCAAGGGCCAGTACAGAGTCACAGCCGACCAGCTGCATCTCGAGTTAGAGATCCTGCTGGGCTCAGGGCCTTGCATTGTGTCCGAGTGTATTCCCCTCCCAATAAAGCAATGATGTGGTCTTTCCTGTCTCCCTGTTGGTGAGCTCCAGGAGGTCAGGGCCAATGGTGGCAGATGGACTTCACATAGATGCAGGGGATGTCTGGGGATATGCAGGAGTCAGTTCTTTTCCTGATGGAACAGACTGCGATTGGTTAGCAAACACTGCGAGAGTTGGGAAGGTTTTGTGTACAGGTCTGCTACGTGAGTCAACCCGATGTGTTCATGTTTGATCTGTGTACGTGATGCCTCGCCCTAAGGTTGTGTGGGGTGGAGACTTGGGGGCTCTGGGGGAGGGTGATGGCAATGGCAGCACATTTACCAGGAATTCAGCCCTCTGGGGCTAGTTGCTGAGGGCCAATTACCCCACCCTGATGGTGGAGAGGCTCCACCCACCCACGTTGTGGTCCTCCTTGCCTGTGAGCTGGGGGCTGTCTCACCATATTTGGTCCCCAAGTCAGAACTGAGACTCAAACTGGAACTTGTTAGAATACAAAACCCCAGTTGTCAGCCCCACCTCAAACTGTAATCCCTGACCTCCAGACCGAAACAGAAGCTGGGACTCATTCTGCACACCTGGTAGGTGTGTGTGCGTGTTGGGGTGGCGGGGGGTGGGGGGTGGGGGTTTTCCATCAGTGTGGGAACAGGCAGAGGCACCCTGGTGCCAGCCAAACCCTTTAAGGAGTGTCAGGCCCCAGGCTGTCAGGCCCCTGGAGCTGAGGCACTAGCTTTGTCTCCCTTACCCTCCCTGCAGGTCCAGTCTCCACTGGCCTGGTCAAGGCAAAGCTGGGACTTCGGACAGTCCTGTCCTGGGGAAAGTTGCCATCTGGGTGGGATTAGGGTCTCAGTGGTGACAAAAACCAATGAAGAGATCATGCTCAGGCTGTCCAGCGCATCTGGGCATTGCTGGCTCGTGGTTCCCTACAGAGAGGAAAGGGCCTGGACACTTGGGTCATTTTTTTACCAAGAAGCCCTATGCTCCGGCCGTTCTGCCTTGGTGAGCAGGTGCCTCAGCCCACAGAGGTTCTGAGACGCTGCCCTGGAGTGGGGGTTCCAGCTGCCGTTCCGGCTGGATGTGCGCTGTGTCTGTCCTCTGGTCTCTCCTGCCCCAGTCTCTCTCCTACTCATGGCATTTCTGTCTTCGCTCCTTGCCTCTCTTTTTGCATCCAGTGTCTTTGGAATCAGACTGACCTAGGTCAGATCCCTGGCTCCCCACTCGTGGCTGTACAGTCATAGATGTCATTTCCTCTCTCTTGACCCCCAGTTTCCCAAACTCTTCATTTAGCTCTGGTTCCAGGTTCCCACACCTGAAATGTCGGCACCCTCTGTGTGAATACCACCCCCACTGTGATTGTCCTGACTCCCTGAACCACTGTGGAGGCCCGATACCCTTTCCGGCCGTGGCCTTCGATGCTCACTCTTGGCCTCCCTCCTCACCCTCCTGGGCTCCGCGCTGGGCAGCCCCCCTGTGCCAATGCCTCCTCACCTTCTTAGGGTCCACAGCCCCCTCTGTGCCATGAGCTCCGTTTCCGTCAAGGTGTCTTATGTTGCTCTGCCCAGGCTAATAGTTTTCAAATTAAATTGTTCAGGAAGAGAATGCAAGAAAATGAAGGAAAGGACAAAAACAAGCTAGATTTTCAAGTTAAAAAAAGAGAGAGACAAACCATCTCAGAAGAAAACGATCAGTCACTGGCTAAAATCTACTTTGCGGTTTTCAGCTCAAAACTCAGAGCCTCAAGAAAAGGAAAACTCAGAAAATGCTCATGGAAATTAGATCAAAATGTTGAAACACAGGCTCAGGTCTTCCCTTCAGTCCACATTCACAGGACTTGTACTAAATAAGGGATATGTTTATTTATTTATTTATTTTATTCCTGAACCTTTTTATTTTTATTTTTTTACAATTATATTAGCTTATTTTTACATATATATATATTTTTAAAAAAGATTTATTTATTTGTGCATACAGAACTGGGGTGCAGGCCAGAGTCTCAGGGGCAGTGAGAGGCTTCACCAGAGACAGAGTGGGGAGCAGAACAGGCAGATCTACAAAGTACACTGCTGAGCGGAGCAGCGGGCAGGTCAGGAGAAGTCTGCCACACCATGTGGTCACCTCCGGGGCAGGCGGGAATTGAACTCATGTGGAAGCGGTTTTAGATTCTCAGTGCTGTGCTTTAACCCGCTGCGCCACCAGGGAGGGCCTATTTTTACATATTTTTGTGCATTTTTCTATCTCAGTTGCAATCCCCTTGTGCTTCCCATCACCAAATCACCCATTTGCCATCACCATGGTCCAGTGCATTTCCCTCCCCCACTATTTTTGATCCCATTCCCCACTCCACTCCCACAAACTGTCTCTGCTATAGCTGTTCATCATTATCATTATCATTTCTCACCTGTTCTGTTATATTCCTGCTATGAGAGAAACCATCCGGTATTTTTCCTTTTCTTTCTGGCTTATTTCACCAAGCATGATCTTTTCCAGCTTCACCCATGTTGCTGCAAAAGACATGTTTTTTTTTTTTTTGGTTGCTGAGTAATATTCCTTTGGGATATGTTTATTTTTTAAGTCTCGAATGATTAAGGAGACTCTGGAGATGGGCTTGTTGCCTCAGCTACTGGGAATGCGCAGAGCAGCTGCCAGCCACCGCAGTCCTACTTCAGCGCAGATCAAGGTCAAACTTCCCACAATGACTGAGCCAGATGGACATAGAAAGACCTGGACCAGCCATTCGAGCTTAGTGCGGGGCAGTTGTGCTGGGTCTTGTCAGCATCAGCGCTTCCTGTGATGCCCTTAGAGGCTGTCAGCCAACATAACATCATCTCTTCCCACTCCCATTCCTGCCTGCTGCCCTTTCCTCCCATACGTAGAGATCTAAAGACATTCCTTAATAAACACCCTCAACAATAAACTTTGTCTCCTTTCATGGAGAACTCAGACTGCAAATGTTGAAGCCGAGGATTGTCTGAAAAAGAAAACAATAAAATGGGGTTTTGAGGTTCATTCACTGCTTCATTGCCCACCATGAGGACCCCCAATACCGACAACAAGCAGAGGACAAGAGAGCCCAGGGTGAAAAGTGGCTTTGAAATGATATCTACAGATGGTGAACTGTGATCATACCAGCTCATGTGACATGCAGGTGTTTGACAAGTGTGGGGGGCATTAACTCAAAGATTGGGTGGTTGACTACAGAGCAGAGGCATTCTGTAGGGGGCAGGAGGGAGAAGGACCAGGACGGGTGTGGGAAGAGCACAAGGGACTGAGGTGACGGTGCATGGGTGAACTGGCGGTGGGAGTTTCACAAGGAAATCATACATTGTACAAAAACGAAGGAGGATGTAATATATTTAAAAAATAAAAGTGGGGAGGAAGGAGTGGAGGCTCCTTTGAAGTGGTGGGAAAGATAACAAAAGATAGAGAGCAAGTATCAACAATTAAAAGCCAAATGTAAAAGCCAGAAGGTCCCCTGCAGCACATACAGGAACTCTCGCCTTCAGCAGCAGGGCAGGGAAAGCTGAGAGCCGAATCCAGGGTGGAGTCATCAGAGCGGCCTACCTCTTAAGAAGGTTGAACTCTCCACTCAGGTAGTGCTTTGCCAAGTTTGGGGCAGGTGAAAACATGAAACCCTGACACATAGGTGGGGTCATTTGGGCTGAGACCCCTCTAAATCTTAAATTCCCAGATCTCCCCGAACTCCTTTCTAGGTTGACTGATCGCAGTGGGGACAGACAACAGGAAAGTGACAGAACAAACAAGCAGTGAGGGCTGGTAGCCCAGGCTCTCAAATAATGCCCGCCACTGTACCCCATGCCATCTCAGCTCATACCCTTGGGACCAGTTGACATAAGAGAAAAATGCCTGAGCCTGATTTGCAGATTGTGAAACTTGGTATATGCATGCCACCCCCAAATAGACAGCGGCTGAGCTATGACCTCACTCAAGGGCCATCTTGAAAGGTGGTGGTGAGGAAAAGTCCTTCCAAAGAGCAGTTTCAAGCTGTGCCCTCACTTAGTATGGAGAAAGAACTGGCCTGAGAGAATATACACAAACTTTGTAGCAGTGGTGAATGGCTTATGGTCAATTCCTAGAAATACAAAGCCTGGAAAGCTGAGGACAGAGAAGTTTGGGCAGGTAGATAGACATATGGGAGTGTGACCAAAGAGGGAAAATCTCTGTACTGCATGTTAACACATGTTCGGGGAACATCCGAAACAGAACAGGCACTAACTGGTGAGGCAGATAAAATGACTTGGCTGGTCGATATCAGTCAGCCCCGACCACACTCAGATCCTCGTACAAGCTCTCTGCATTTCAACCAGCAGAGCTATAGGTATCTAAATCAACTTTGAGGTGTAATTTGCATGCATGTAACATACATCCATTTTAGGTATACATTTCATTGCTTTTGCTGGACAAGTTTACCTAGCTGTGTGACCACCTGGATAATCAAAATACTCAACACCCCACAATGCTCACATGCAGTCCTCAGCCACAGGTGCAGACTCATGCTGTGCCCAGCGGTGATGGCTGTCCTCTCTGCAGCACGTACGTGCGCTCACGAGCAGGTCCTCTTTGGGGCCTGGCTTCGCTCACTTAGCTGCGTTTTAGGGTCAGGATGGAGTCTTCTTAGACCTTTATCTAGGAACCATGAGAAACAGCAGCGCTGAAGAAGCATGGGGTGCTGATGCGGAGGTTCAGGGCAGGCCAGAGCCAGCAGCACTGGGGTGAAGGTTGACACCACACCTTCTCGGTTTTGAGACCTGGGTAAGCCGTGTGAGGTCTGCACCTCAGTTTCCTCCCTGAGAAGTGGGGTGAATATCGTGACCCCATTGCTATTACCACGGGCAGTGGGATGTGGTGACTAGTGGCAAGACTCTGGGGCCAGACTAATGGGAGAGTCTCCCGGGGGCTGCTAACACTATCTTCAGACGCTTCCTGCAGCTTCACTGTCCCGTGCGTCATACCCCACCCGTTCTCCTATTCTCCCACCTCCTCCAGTCTTCTCCTCCCCCTCTCACTGATGCCCCACCCACAGCCTTACCGCATCCTTCTCTTCCCCTCCCACCCCCCACCCCACTCAATGAACAACAGTCAGGTTTTAATGTGTATCATTATACACTTTTGTGTCAATGGATCAGTATTTGGGGCGTTAGGCGAAATAGGTCTTCTTAGGTGCCCCTTAGAAGAAACTCAACTATTGGTGAGCCATCCCGAGTCACAGGTGCCCTTATGACATCACAGCTCTCTCTCCTCCACTCCTCTGGCCAGAGCTGTGGCTGGAGAACAGACCTGAGGGCAATGGGACCACCCAGCCCCTAACCATGGGTAATTTCGTAGCATGCAGACCTGGGGGGAGATGACGATCCACTCCAAGTCCTGGGCATTTAATGGTGGAAAAGAGAGAGTCAGATTCACCCAGGCTTTCTGGCAGGGTGGTGCATTTCTCATAGTTACCTGAGCCTGGCAACCCTCCGCCTCCCCAGAAGATGGGAGGGGTCTGAAGGAAAGAGACCTGGATGCCAGGTGGGTGGTCAAGTCCAGGCAAAACTTGTATTTTTCTCACCTCTGTGTCATGGTGCTCTTGATGGAGACTGGCCAATCTGGTCTGTAAGACTGGGTGAATGGCAAGTGCAGGTGGTTTGTTTTGCAGACCAGCCTCAGGGAGAGAGGATGCCCTGAGCCTCAGGGAGAGAGGATGAGTCTATGCCCATCAGCCAGAGTGGCAGAAGCAGGACATCTACTGGGTCACCTGGTTTGAGTTGTTGCCCTCCATGGCTCTCCTGAACATCAGAAAGAGGGGTGATTGTTGATACAATGTTAGTGTCCCTTCATGGTGAACTTTAGGATCGAAACGTATGATTTTCCTGTGTCCCCTGTTCTCTCTGGCAAGGTCCCAAACGTAACAGCACAGAGGCTGAAGAGCAAGCAGCCGTGTATATCCAGGCCTGGTGGCGGGGCACTTTGGTGCGCAGGACGCTGCTGCACGCGGCGCTGAGGGCATGTGTTATTCAGTGCTGGTGGAGACAGAAGCTGGCGGAGAACCTGGAAAACCGGCGTCGCGAAGCGCTACAGTGCTATGCCCGGCAAGAACGCGCAGTGGTCAAACTGCAGTCCTGGGTCCGTATGTGGCGCATCCGACTCCGCTACTGCCAGTTGCTCCACGCCGTCCGCATCATCCAGGTCTACTGGCGCTGGCATAGTTGCCATACTCGTGGCTTCATTCAGGGACAATATGACGTCAAAGAAAACCAGCTGAATGTTCAACTTGAAATCTCTTTGGGCTCACAGGCTTGCAGAGTGCAACAATGCATACCCTTTCCAATAAAGGAATGATCAGGTCTGGCATTCCTGTGTCCCCAGCTCTCTTTCCAGACATACTTCAAAGAAGCCATCGAGCTAACGGTGGGCAAATTTGGGCATCTCACAAATGAACGCTGAGAAAGCAGCAGTTGTCTGGGTCCAGCGTGGAGAAGGACGCCAGGGTCTGGTGCTGGATGAGCAGGGCCTGTGACTGATTAGCAGTGCCTGCCATGGGTGAGGGGGGGCGTGACCCAGCCCCCGGTCTCCATGGAGACTCCTTTACAAGTGGTCACTGTAGAGGCCCCACTTAATGGTGCTATATGTCTCATCCTTCTCCCACTCAAAAAAAACTTTTTTAAGTATTTTAAAAATAGTAAGTGAGCAGACAGAATATAAAATTTATCATTTAAATTATTCAGGGAAAATATTTTAGGGGCTTTATATTTACATTGTGCAAATTCATCATCATCCATCTTCAGAACTGTATCCATCTTGTAAAACTGAAACTGTACTCAGTAAAAGTAATTCTCCATGCCCTCCTCCCACAGTTCTACTTTCTGTCTCTATGAATTTGATTGCCCCAAATGCCTCATGTGAGTGGAATCATACAGTATTTGTCCTTTTTTTGTGACTGACTTAATTTACTCAGCATGATGTCTTCAACATTATTGTAAAGTGTCAGGGCTTTTTTTCTTTGCAAGTGTTAGTAATATTTCCTTGCACGTCTGTATATGCACATTTTGTTTATTCATCCATGAAGGAACCCATGGGTTACTCCCAACTCTCGGTTATTGTTACTAATGCTCTTGTGAACACGGGTGTGCTAAGACCTCTTTGAGACTGATTCTTTGGGGTATCTACACAGATAGAATATTTGTGTATAGCTACACACACAGATAAAATATTATTTAGCTATCATATCAAAGATGATAGCTGAATAATATGTTTATGACAATGTAGATGATCCTGGAGGACGTGATGCTAAACAAAATAGACAAATACTGTGTGATAACACTTATATGTGGAATCTAATAAAATCATTAGACCAGGTGGTGGAAAATGGGGCCATTTTGGTCAAAGGATACAACTCCAATTATATGAGTAAGTTCAGAGATTGAATACACAGTATGGTAAATATAATAACACTGAACTGTGTACTTGAAATTTACTGAGAGTAGTTTCTTACTGTTTTCAAACTAAGAGGAAAAAATAAAAACAGTAATTGTACTAGCTTTCCCACTTAATTTGATGATCCATTTTGAGCTGATTTTTCTATAAGATGTGAAGTTTCAATCAGGTCCTTTTCGTTATCTTTTTTTGGCTTAGGGTCACAGAAGCATTTATAGAATAGGCTGTATACTTCCTCCATTTAATTGTTTTTGGACCTTTATAAACAATTAATTGAGCATAGCTATGTAGGTATGTCTATTTCTGGGTTCTCGATTTCATTGATTAATGTGGCCATCCCTTAACCAACAGCACATCCTCTTGTTCTACAGCTTACATCTATCTCAGCCTTAGTACTGGATAGTGTACTTGGTCCCACTTATTTATTCATCCCTTTCGTTTGCTTTAAGCAATTTAGGGATTTGATTCCATACAAATTTTATTAAAAGATTTATTTATTTATACATATAGAACTGGGGTACAGGCCAGAGATGCAGGGGGTGAGAGGATTCATCAGAGACAGAGTGGGGAGCAGAACAGGCAGATCCACTGAAATACACTGCTGAGGGGAGCAGCGGGTAGGTCAGAAGAAGTCTGCTGTGCCGTGTGGGTCAGCTCCTTGGCCGGGGATCAGACTCATGCTGCAGTGGCTGTGATAGCTTCCTAATGTGGTGCTTTAACTGAGCCACCAGGGAGGGCCCACCAAACACATTTTAAAATAAACTTGTCTATGTCTGTACAACAGCTTTCTGGAGGTTTGATATTAGTTGTATTAAAGTATCAATTTGGGGAGAATTGCCATCACTATTCTGCTGAGTTATACAGTGTAACATGGCCTGTTTCCCATTGACTTACATCTTCTTAGATTTTTTTCATCATCATTTTGTAATGTTTAGCATACAGATACTCTACATTATTTGTTAGGAGTATATCTATATATTTCATTTTCTTTAAAGTAATTTTAAGACATCCTTTAACTCTATATAAGCTATCAGTCATTAGGAAGTGTCTTTTATAGCTCTAGTTTTCAGAGTTACAGTTCTCAGCTCATGGGTATGAATGTATCCTGAGCGTCTGTCAGCGTTGGAAAGTCTTTTGATTGATGCATCTGTTCAGTTCTCCTATATATTCTTTAGTTTTTGTCTAATAATTATGAACTTTAGTGGTGTAATCCCAGTATTTATTATTTCCTTTTAATCACTCTCAACATTTAATATATAGAAAAATTTAGAGAAGACTGTGGGGTGTGAGAGGCAGGACTTTCACAGGATCATTAAAAATTTTTTTTTTTGAAGATTTATTTATTTGTGCACACAGAACTGGGATACAGGCCAGCGGCTCAGGGGCGGCGAGAGGCTTCACCAGAGACAGAGTGGGGAGCAGAACAGGCAGATCTACCGAAGTACACTGCTGAGGGGAGCAGCGGGCGGGTCAGGAGAGGTCTGACACGCCATGTGGTCACCTCCGGGGCAGGCGGGAATCGAACTCATACGGAAGTGGCTTTAGCTTCTCAGTGCTGTGCTTTAACCCACTGCGCCACCAGGGAGGGCCTCATTTAAATTTTAACTCAGTAAAAAATCAACTCTGTGTTTGCACTTGCTGTATTTCAAGTGCCCACAAACATGAGTGGCTAGTTTCTCATTACTGAGAGCACAGAAAATGTCATCACGCAGAAAGTTCTGTTGACTATCTGTGGTTTAGCATGACCGTGGGGCTGTGTGGCGAAGGACGGGAGCAAAAACCTTTTCTAGTGACCCTGAAGGAGACTGGTGTGACCACCTTGACCTGTGATGAAACCCCCTGTTCCCCCCGCAAGGAGGGAGACAGAATGGGGGGAGGAGGTGACACCAGGAGTCCTGTTTTTGCACTGCTCTAGGGGAAGGAGCTCTGACGCAGGCTGAAGCACGTGACTCCGGTCTGGTACTGACCCCAGGGTGGCCATATGCTCATTAGCGCGCCAGGCCCTCCCACGGCTAGGGCCAGCCTCCCGTCCTTCCCCTGGGCAGCAGTCACTGATCCTGCAAGGGGAAGCCAAACGCTGGCATTCTCTCAAGGTACTTGCCAAAGACACCTTGCTGGAGGCTTCCTGGGCGCCAGCCAATTCCCGACCCAGGCGGCAGAGACCTCAGTTCTCACGTACAGAGGTGCTCAGTTTCAGGGAGATGGAACCCGCCTGTTTCTCAGCTCCCGGATGAGAAGGAATGGGGTTGGGGTGGGCACTGGGGCTGCTGGTCCTTCATAGCAGGGTGGCCTAGGACCTCCGCTTCTGTTCTGACACACACACACGTGGACGCAGCACGAGGCCACTGTCCGTCCAGAGCACGGTCCTTGGGGCAGAGGAGAACTTGCCTGGAGTCCTTTCCCAGGAGAACCACAGGCTGCACGCCTGGGTGCCCAATTTCCAGCTCTCGGGGAGACCAGGAGGCACAGCGCACCAGGTTAGACCTTTACTAGGACAGGAGGCTCAGTGCTCCTCCTTGCCCAGCCTTAGGGGTTAATGACCTCAATGTGGAACTGCAGGTGAGTGGCTGTGACGACACAGTGGCCCCGGAGGAGAGCACAGGTCTGGCAGTTGTGGCACAGCCAGTGACACTGGATGACGTAGATGGCTTCGAGCACCTGACAGTACCGCCAGTGCACGCGCCACATGCGGACTAAGGACTGGAGCTTGACCACGGCCCTCTCTCGGGTCGCGTAGGCGATCAGGGCCTCCCTGCGCATCCTCTGCCGCTGCCTGTCCAGAACCAGCCTCCACCAGCTCTGGATGACCCAGGCCCTGAGGGCCGCGTGCAGCAGCGTCCGGCGCACCAGGGTGCCCCGCCACCAGGCCTGGATCTTCGTGGCTGCCCCTGAGTTGTCTGGTGGCAAGACTTTCTTCTTCTTAACCTAGGCACAAGGAGACACACACCGGCGGCAGGGTCTTCCGAAGGGGCCCGGGTTCTCCCACAGTCAACCCACCTTGGGGAGTTGCGGGGCGTTAGCAGGACACCAAGGGCCTGCCCTCTGCCACTATGGACACCTGACTGCCCCAGAATCAACAGTGCCCTCCTGACTGCCCACGGGTGCATGGGCAAGGGACGCCCGAGGCCGCATCCACACGGGAGGCTTTGCCCAGAGCTCATGGGTCTGTCGATCTGGCCTCACAGTGCTGGGCCCTGGCTGCTCGCCCATGCTCCCCAGCCCAGCACCGGCCCAGTCCTCTCTGCTCAGCGCTGGATCTCAGCCCCAGCGTGTGCCAGCATGCTGCTCCCACATTCTTTCTACTGTCCAACCTGGGGCCCTCAGTTCTCACTGTTCATGTCCCAGTCGCTCCCCACCCAGAGCCCCTGGCGACTGGGAGGAGAAGTCAGCCTCTACTGAGTTGACTCCTGATTATTTAAACTCTGAATCCATAAAAGACAATTCCACACGCTCGCGACATTGGCTTAAATGTGCTGTTTAGCTCCTTACTACATGGGAATTTTACCCACCTGTCTTATTTTTTTAGGCTTTTCTGAATCCCATTGTATTATTTCTTCAACATCCTCGATGATAATCAGAATACAGTGCCTGTCAGTCTGGCATCAGAGGTAGCAGGAAATGAATAAATGATTTAATACTTATTTTCCATGGGTCTGCACAAGCCTCACATCCCCACAGCCTCAGCATCCCCTCCATCCCCAGACCTTGAATTCAGGATAATTCACACCCTCCCCTAGCCTGCTTAATAGATCTGGTCATGTTTCTTACACAAAATTGAACTTTCATCGTTCCCTTCTGGATGATTCATTAACCTGGTGTCTCTTCTTCCCAAGGTCTGGCAGGAGTCACAGGCAAGGCGATGCTGTTCATTCCCAGCTGCATTATGACATAGGGCTGGGACATCTGGCAGCAGGTGAGTCCCCCAGAGACAGCCCCATGGCAACTGAACTGTCTGTGCCCTTCCCTCCTGCGCTGCAGAGTGGACAGAGGGGCCCTGAGGGCCCCTGGGTGCAGGGCTCTCCCCACCAGGCCTGACCACACCCTCTGGCTCTAGCCCCAGGGCCTGGGAGGCCCAGGCAGCCCTCTCTGCAGCTTCAGGCCGAGCCCTGCCACTTCTGTCTCCCCTTCAGCCAGGGTGACTCAGGGCCTCACACACGGCAGGAAGCTAGAGACAGCAGCAGAATGCAGAAAGTACGAAGTAGATTAAATGTAATTAGTGAAACGAAAAACTAGAAAGGGAGGTGGGAAATTAGTGGAAGGGTGGTTTTGAAAAGATGGAGTGGTGAGATGAGAAAGAACAAAGAGCAGAGGGAAAGGCCGAACAGTCACGGGGGACTTGTGTGGGAGAGTGGACACTGAGGAAGGGATTTCCGATGGAAATGTAGACGACTCAGGGTCACCAAGGGCGATATATAAAACTTTGATAAGAAAAAGATTGTTAAAGATCCGCCATAGACAAGGAACCAAGATTAGGTAGATTCATAATTTAATTTCTAAAAACTTACAAATCCAGGTATTTCCAAAGTGACTGACTATTCAAAGGTATGATAAAAGACAGACATTGCCATTAATGTTTGTTTGGCGTGTTAATTATCTGAATAATTCTGCTAGATTTTGACTAAGTTCCTTGATTTGGGGGAGAGGCTTATCTTTAGGACACTGACTCCCTTCTAACATGTGGACATTACCTCCCCCCCTCCCCCAACACCACGGCTCAGGAATTCTTTTTTTTAAACAAATATTTTTTAAAAGATTTATTTATGTGTTCATACAGAGACTGCAGTACAGGCTAGAGGTGCAGGGGTGCTTAGAGGCTTCACCAGAGACAGAGTGGGGAGCAGAACAGGCAGATTGATCAAGCACACTGCTGAGGGGAGCAGTGGGCAGGTCAGGAGAGGTCTGCCGCGCAGGGGTCACCTCTGGGCCGGGGATGAGCTGGAACTGAAGCAGCTGACACCAGCTTGCAGTGCAGGGTCCCAACCTGTTGCCCATTAGGGCGGCCCTCGGGACTCTTTTAAGTCCCTCCACTATAAGTAAAGTTTTAAAGATTTTTCCTCCTAGATTCCTTTTTAAAAGATGTAATTCATATTCTATAAAAGTATTTAAGGTTGACTCTGTCTCTGGCAAATCCTTTCACACCTGCAGCTCTGGCCTATATTCCAGTTCTCCACCAAAAATAAATATTTAAGTTTGTAGATCAGCAATTTTAGTATATTCACAGTCATGAACTATCACCAGTACCTAATTCTAGAATATTTTCACCCCTAAATAAATCCCAAGCTCATGAGTAGTTAATCTTTCTCCCACCCTTTCCTACAGTCTGCCAACCTCTGGTTTAGTGTTTTATAGATGTCTCTACTTTGGATATAGCTTGTGATACCCGTCCTTCACTTCTCCTTTTTTTTTTTTTTTAAAGATTTATTTATTTATGCAAACAAGAACTGGGGTACAGGCCAGAGGTGTGGGGGTGAGAGGATTCATCAGAGAGGGGGGACAGAATAGGTGGGTTACTGAAATACACTGCTGAGGGGAGCAGCAGGCAAGACCGGAGAGGCCTACTGCGCCATGTGGGTCACTTCCCTGGCTGGGAATCGAACTCATGCTGCAGTGGCTTTGGGCAGCTTCATAGTGCTCTGCTTTAACCTGCTGTACCACCAGGAAGGGCCCTACTTCTGCTACTTTTGCTAGTGTTTCCAGGGTCCATCCAGGACAAGCCTGGCCGGCAGAGCGCAACCACCCCGCATGAATAGACTACACTTTAAAACTGGCTCATGAGTGAGTGGACATTGAGCTGTTCCACTTGGCTCTCATGTGTAAATCTGCTGTGCATGTGGGTGTACACGTTGTGGGGGATACTTATTACATAAGTTTTCAAGCTTTGGGGTATAGACTAGGATTGGAAACGCTAGGGCACACAGTAAAGATGTACTTTACTTCTTGAACTGCCAAACGGCTTTCCAGCAAGTTTACTCCCTCTGTCCACATTCTCACCAACACTTGTTTTCTCTTTTGAAAAAAAGAATCACAACCTTTGTAGTGGCTGTGTAGCTTCATTCCCATAGTTCCCTTGTGTTCCTGTGGAGGCTGGTGGTGTTCCTCAGCCTTCCGTGCGCTCACTGGCCACGTGTATCTACTTTGGAGAAGTGTCTGTTCAATTTCTCTGCCCATTTATTACAGGAGGGTTTCTTTTTGCACCTGCATTGTCAAAGTTCTTTGTGTATTTTGGATATTATATCATTACTAGATTTAGGAATTGCATACTTTTCTTCTATTCTGTAGGTTTTCTCTTTTTAAAAATTATTGGACAGCACGTTGACTGCACTTGATAACTCTGTATTATATATTTAAAAGTTGTTAAAGAGCATGGATCTTACAGGTCCTCATCACAAGAAAAAAAAATACAGATGCCAAATGGCAGGTATGTGTAAGAGTACAGACACCCTGTAGACCTGCTGTGGTATTGCTACTTTACGACAGTATAGGTTTCAGGTGTACAGTTTCTCACCTTGGTGGTGAATATTTGAAGAGAATGTGGATTTTGTTATTGTTTTATAAATATCAATGAACTGTTGATGGATGCTGTTGTTCAGTTCTTTTATATATGTTCTATATTTTCCCCCTAGTAGCTCTGTCAATTGCTGAGAGTATGGTGTTTTAGTTCTGAGTATAACTGGGTTTATCTTCTTTCCCTTCAACACTGTTGTTTCTTTATTCATTATATATCACTTTTTGTCACTACTGTTTATGCTCTGAAATCTAGGTTAGATGATGTTAATATAAATGCCCTGCTTATTTTTAAATATTTATTTATTTAGGGAAACAAGGCCTGGGTGCAGGGCAGAGGTGCGGGGGGTGAGAGGATTCAGCAGAGACAGAGTGGGGAGCAAAACAAGTGAATCTGCTGAAATACACCACTGGGGGGAGCATCAGGCAAGACAGGAGAGGTCTGCCATGCCATGTGGGTCAACTCCCTGGCTAGGGATCGAACTCATGCTGAAGTGGCTAGTTTCTTAGTGCTGTGCTTTAACTCGGTGCACCACCAAGGAGGGACAAATGTCCTGCTTTTAAAAAAAAACTTGCTGTTATATATTTTTCATTTTTATTCTTTCACCCTGTCTGCTTTGTTGTATTTAAAGTGAGTTTCTAATAGACAGTGTATAATTGGGTTATGTTTTTTAATTCACTCTTCGATCTATTTTCATTGTCTATTTTTTTTTAAAAGATTTATTTATTCATACAGAACTGGGGTACAGACCAGAGATGTGGAGGGTGAGAGTATTCACCAGAGACAGTGGGGAACAGAACAGGCAGATCAACGAGGTACACTGCCGAGGGGAGCAGCGGGCGGGTCAGGAGAGGTCTGCCACGCCATGTGGATCTCCTCTGGGGCAGGCGGGGATCGAACTCATGTGGAAGTGGCTTAAGCTTCTTAGTGCAGTGCTTTAACCCGCTGCACCACCAGGGAGGGCCTCATTGTCTATTTAAACTATTCACATTTAATGCTGTTATTGATTTTATTTGGGGGATTCAGTTTACTATTTTTCATTTTTAGTGTCTTCTCTTTCTTTGTCCTTGACTTTCTGTGAGTCCCTTGAACAGTTTTTAGGATTCTGTATTTTAAAATTATTTTGCTTCCAAGTATATGTTTTCTCTAGTTTTTCCAGGCATTGTATGTTATGTGTGGAACTTATTTCAGATGCTGGCTTTGATGTTTACTTGCTGGATAAGTATTGAACCTTTATTTCTATTTATGGTCCCTTCACTGCCCCACTTTAAAAATGTAATTGTCTTGGCCCTCCCTTGTCGGGGTGCCCAGGACCCCAGCCCCATGATTCAGCAGCCAAAATGGCGCCTGGCCTTTAGCCAGTGAAAAACAAAATACGCCAACACCCGCCTGTATAAGGAAGTTAAATCTTATTGGATATGCTTCTGCCGTGATCAATGTATGCTCGTTGTGTGTCCTGCCCAAATATGGTTGTTGTACACGTGAGCAGTGCTCTAATTGGCCAATGTACACGTGAGCAGTGCTCTGATTGGTCAATGAATGCTATTTAAGCAACTGCCACAGGGGGCTGGGGGGGGCAGCAGGGAGGAGGCAAGCTAGAGAGAGAGAGAGAGAGAGAGAGAGAGAGAGAGATTGAGAGATTGAGAAGAGGGCACAGGCACGAGGGAGAAGAATAAAGGGTCCAAAAGAAGATATATCGTGGTGTCTCTCTGTTGGCAGAGAGTGCGTCACATTCCCTGGTAGTGCCACGGTTAATGCGCAGCAGTGTGAAGCCAGCCGCAGCCAATTCAGTGACAGTTGGATTCCAGGCCAGGGAGGCGACCCACATGGCGCAGCAGACCTCTCCCACCTCACCCACTGCTCCCCTCAGCAGTGCACTTCGTCGATCTGCCTGTTCTGCTCCCCATTCTGTCTGGTGAATCCTCTCACCCTCCGCATCTCTGGCCTGTACCCCAGTTCTGAGTGTATAAATAAAATCTTTAAAAATATATATAATTGACTTAAGTATCCCATTAGGTACATTGAACACAAGAGATGTTATAATTGTTGCTTCAATAGTTAAATTTTAGAGTAACAGAAGAGAGGATGATCTATATATTTATCCTTCAGCTTTGCTTGATATTTACCCCCAATTCTGCCCGTTTTATTGTTCTATCATTCTTGAAGCTCTAAGCCATCTTGTTTCCTTCTGTTGTGGGAGTTTCTTTTAGTCATAATTTATAAAGCACATACTGTCAGTGACAAATTCTCTTCATTTTTCAAGAACATCTTTTTCATGCCTGCAAGACAGTTTCAGTGACTACAGGATTTGAAAGGTTGTTCCTTTCTTTCAGCAAGTGAAAAATGTGATACTTCCATCTGCCATGGTTTCAGATGAGACATCATCGCCTGAATTGTTTTTCTCATACAGTGTCTTCTCTCTCTGCTTGCTTCCAATCTTTTGTCTTTCACTTTCAGTAGTTCAGTTATGATGTATCTTGGCATGGATTCCGCTTAGTTTATCTCTTATGAGCTTGGTCACTTCTCCAGTCCCGGCTGCGTCTGTGGGTTTTGGTGTCAATGCTGTAAGGTTGCCATAGTGACATTATGCCACTGTCACTACACAGGGGCATCTCTGCCTTACAGGTCTGCCCTCTGTCACCTTCCACTGACCACAGAGAAAAGGTCTTTGTTTGTTTGTTTTGTTTTACTGCCCCAATGTTTGCAATAGTTCTGCTTCAGATATCGTTGGTGTCCAGGCTGAGATCCATGACAGATAAAAAGAAAATCCACAGACTTCATCACTGTACAGCATTGAAAGTCATGATGATCCTAGCTGATCTACCTCCCTCCCCAGCATTTCAAGATCTTTTTATGATTGCTGAATTCTATTCAGAATATTTAGCTTGTATTAACAAGAGAGAAAGGAAAAGTGGGTCAACATCATCTCATGCCACAACCAGAAACCCCCCAAGTCCTAGATTTTAAGAGTATGCATCTTAGGTTCATCAAATAAATTGTACATAAATCTTTATTGGCGAGCACCAAAGACAGAAAATAACTAAGATTCCTCAAGTGTGAAAGTCTCTGAATATTAGTTATCAATAGAAAAATTTAACCACACAATAAAGACATCAGAAATGCATTCTGCTGGTTGAATGAAGCCAGACTCCAAAGGGCACAAACATTAATTTCCTTTATATGATATTTTGGAGAAGGCAAAACAATAACACAACAGATCAGTGATTGCCAGGGTCTAGTGATGGCAGTGGCTGACTACGGCGGGCACAGGGACTCTGCTTTATGTATGTTGAATCCCAGCTACTAGGTGTATAAACATATTTGACGCTAGTAAGGAACTATAGTGAATGATGGAAGATACATTAGGTGACAAATTTCAAGTTCTCATTTCGAAAACATATGGGTTAAAGGATGTGATTTCTGATATTTGCCTTTTAAAAGCTTAGTATCTTAGTAAGGAAGAGTTAACTCTGTAGCATGACAGGTGGACTTTGTATAAGACTAATGGAATAATTCTTGGATTTGATTAACCGGAATAGTGGAGATTTTAACCATTGTAGGCACAGTGGAGTGAGAAGGATAGAAAGTTGATTGGAAAGGAAATGACAGAAACAAGTGGACACAGGGAAAGTGTGTTTTCCCTGAGGAGATTAGAACAGAAATTGAACAAGGATATGTTTTTAGAGATGAAAGAGATAGACATCAAACTTTGGATAGTAAGGATCTGAGTTATGATCAACCTTGAGAAAGGAGCAGCAGGTACGGGCCAGTGGCGCAGTAGATAATGCGTCTGACTGCGGGTCAGAAGGAGCAGGCTGGTGGAGGACTGGCCTTCAGCCAGAGCCAATAGTGTCCATTTATTTCACCTGGAGGGCCCGGGCAACAGGTAGGGTCCGGACGGAGCTGGGACTGAGAATGAGGTAGTAAGAAGACAGTTTCTTTAGGTGAGTGTGTGGTGACAGATTACCCTCCAGTTCAATGGAGAAGTGGAATTGAGATTTGTGAAATATTCCCATTGGAACAGAAGTGCAGAGAGACCAGAGAAATTTACAGGGAAGTTTGTCCAGTGAGCTGGAGGCCACAAACAGAGGCCACCGCTCCTGGCTGCTTGATCCTGGCAGCCACAAGGGTACCTGCAGGCACAGCGGGCAGACGGTTAAGCTCACCCGACTTCTGCAGTAGAGAGAGGGTTAGGGGAGGTCACGGTGTGCAGGGGAGAGGTAGCAATTGGCTAGCCACAGACACTGACCTGGGTAAGAAAGATGCAAGGGCCTGTCAGGGGTGATGGCTGTAAAAGAAACTAGGAGGGGCAGAGATCAGAGGACCTTGGTGTATCTGGAGAAACATCCTTATGCGTACATTTGCAAGGGGAAAGGAGAGGAGAAATAATGAGAGTGAAGGACACAGAAAGAGCAATGACTGACAACGGTGAAGAGGAGAGACATCATGTCCAAGGAACATACCAGCACATGTGAGTGCTGAAGTTCCTTTAAATTTAAACTCAGTAAAAATTCAACTCTGTGGTTGCACTTGGTGTATTTCAAGTGCCCACAAGCATGAGTGGCTAGTTGCTCATTATTGAGAGCACAGAAAATGTCATGATGCAGAAAGTTCTGTTGACTATCTCTGCTTTAGCATGACCGTGGGGCTGTGTGGCGAAGGACGGGAGCAAAAACCTTTTCTAGCAGTGACCCTGAAGGAGACTGGTGTGACCACCTTGACCTGTGATGAGACCCCCCCCACATCCCCCCACAAGGAGGGAGACAAGAGTGGGGGGGGAGGTGACACCAGGAGTCCTGTTTTTGCACTGCTCTAGGGGAAGGAGCTCTGACGCAGGCTGAAGCACGTGACTCCGGTCTGGTACTGACCCCAGGGTGGCCATATGCTCATTAGCGCGCCAGGCCCTCCCACGGCTAGGGCCAGCCTCCCGTCCTTCCCCTGGGCAGCAGTCACTGATCCTGCAAGGGGAAGCCAAACGCTGGCATTCTCTCAAGGTACTTGCCAAAGACACCTTGCTGGAGGCTTCCTGGGCGCCAGCCAATTCCCGACCCAGGCGGCAGAGACCTCAGTTCTCACGTACAGAGGTGCTCAGTTTCAGGGAGATGGAACCCGCCTGTTTCTCAGCTCCCGGATGAGAAGGAATGGGGTTGGGGTGGGCACTGGGGCTGCTGGTCCTTCATAGCAGGGTGGCCTAGGACCTCCGCTTCTGTTCTGACACACACACACGTGGACGCAGCACGAGGCCACTGTCCGTCCAGAGCACGGTCCTTGGGGCAGAGGAGAACTTGCCTGGAGTCCTTTCCCAGGAGAACCACAGGCTGCACGCCTGGGTGCCCAATTTCCAGCTCTCGGGGAGACCAGGAGGCACAGCGCACCAGGTTAGACCTTTACTAGGACAGGAGGCTCAGTGCTCCTCCTTGCCCAGCCTTAGGGGTTAATGACCTCAATGTGGAACTGCAGGTGAGTGGCTGTGACGACACAGTGGCCCCGGAGGAGAGCACAGGTCTGGCAGTTGTGGCACAGCCAGTGACACTGGATGACGTAGATGGCTTCGAGCACCTGACAGTACCGCCAGTGCACGCGCCACATGCGGACTAAGGACTGGAGCTTGACCACGGCCCTCTCTCGGGTCGCGTAGGCGATCAGGGCCTCCCTGCGCATCCTCTGCCGCTGCCTGTCCAGAACCAGCCTCCACCAGCTCTGGATGACCCAGGCCCTGAGGGCCGCGTGCAGCAGCGTCCGGCGCACCAGGGTGCCCCGCCACCAGGCCTGGATCTTCGTGGCTGCCCCTGAGTTGTCTGGTGGCAAGACTTTCTTCTTCTTAACCTAGGCACAAGGAGACACACACCGGCGGCAGGGTCTTCCGAAGGGGCCCGGGTTCTCCCACAGTCAACCCACCTTGGGGAGTTGCGGGGCGTTAGCAGGACACCAAGGGCCTGCCCTCTGCCACTATGGACACCTGACTGCCCCAGAATCAACAGCGCCCTCCTGACTGCCCACGGGTGCATGGGCAAGGGACGCCCGAGGCCGCATCCACACGGGAGGCTTTGCCCAGAGCTCATGGGTCTGTCGATCTGGCCTCACAGTGCTGGGCCCTGGCTGCTCGCCCATGCTCCCCAGCCCAGCACCGGCCCAGTCCTCTCTGCTCAGCGCTGGATCTCAGCCCCAGCGTGTGCCAGCATGCTGCTCCCACATTCTTTCTACTGTCCAACCTGGGGCCCTCAGTTCTCACTGTTCATGTCCCAGTCGCTCCCCACCCAAAGCCCCTGGCGACTGGGAGGAGAAGTCAGCCTCTACTGAGTTGACTCCTGATTATTTAAACTCTGAATCCATAAAAGACAATTCCACACGCTCGCGACATTGGCTTAAATGTGCTGTTTAGCTCCTTACTACATGGGAATTTTACCCACCTGTCTTATTTTTTTAGGCTTTTCTGAATCCCATTGTATTATTTCTTCAACATCCTCGATGATAATCAGAATACAGTGCCTGTCAGTCTGGCATCAGAGGTAGCAGGAAATGAATAAATGATTTAATACTTATTTTCCATGGGTCTGCACAAGCCTCACATCCCCACAGCCTCAGCATCCCCTCCATCCCCAGACCTTGAATTCAGGATAATTCACACCCTCCCCTAGCCTGCTTAATAGATCTGGTCATGTTTCTTACACAAAATTGAACTTTCATCGTTCCCTTCTGGATGATTCATTAACCTGGTGTCTCTTCTTCCCAAGGTCTGGCAGGAGTCACAGGCAAGGCGATGCTGTTCATTCCCAGCTGCATTATGACATAGGGCTGGGACATCTGGCAGCAGGTGAGTCCCCCAGAGACAGCCCCATGGCAACTGAACTGTCTGTGCCCTTCCCTCCTGCGCTGCAGAGTGGACAGAGGGGCCCTGAGGGCCCCTGGGTGCAGGGCTCTCCCCACCAGGCCTGACCACACCCTCTGGCTCTAGCCCCAGGGCCTGGGAGGCCCAGGCAGCCCTCTCTGCAGCTCCAGGCCGAGCCCTGCCACTTCTGTCTCCCCTTCAGCCAGGGTGACTCAGGGCCTCACACACGGCAGGAAGCTAGAGACAGCAGCAGAATGCAGAAAGCACGAAGTAGATTAAATGTAATTAGTGAAACGGAAAACTAGAAAGGGAGGTGGGAAATTAGTGGAAGGGTGGTTTTGAAAAGATGGAGTGGTGAGATGAGAAAGAACAAAGAGCAGAGGGAAAGGCTGAACAGTCACAGGGGACTTGTGTGGGAGAGTGGACGCTGAGGAAGGGATTTCCGATGGAAATGTAGACGACTCAGGGTCACCAAGGGCGAAATATAAAACTTTGATAAGAAGTAGATTGTTAAAGATCCACCAAAGGGATAGTGGAGGGATTAAATCTGAGCTCTATCAAGGTACCAGCAGCCATTAGTTGAGTTCAGTCTCCGCCAGGGAGCTGACCCACATGGCGCAGCAGACCCCTCCTGTCTCAGCCGCTGCTCCCCTCAGCAGTGTATTTCAGTCAATCCCTCTGTTCTGCTCTTTACTCTGTCTCTGGTGAACCATCTAATCTCCCGGCCCACCCATTGTACCCCAGTTCTTGTATGTGTACATTAATCTTTTTAAAAAAGTTTTAAACATGAATAGTCATATATATGAATTTATAAATTTGTGTGTGTGCCCATAAGCTTTCCTATCTCTTGCCGGTTACCTAGGAGCAGTCTTGGGTACATGATAACTATGTTTAACCATCTGGGGAACTAATACCTGTCTTACACCATTTAAATTTCCAACATCTGTGTGTAGCTCCTGATTTCTCCTCACCCTTACCAATGAATGAGGATGAACCCTGGGGAATTGACCCGCTCCTCAGCAGAAGCAGTGGCCAGCGGTGGCAACATGGCGGCTGAACCACGAGTGGGCCGTGATATAAAGGGCTGTCTGCCAAGGCCTGAGTTCAAGCCAGGAGCCAGAAGGCTTGAGGGCAAAGTTTGGAACCCGAGCAGCCCTCTTGGGGGAGAGTCCAGGCAGCACACCGCCCGGGGGTGTTGGAACCAGAGGGCAATCCTGCTAAGGACAACACAGCCCGCAGCAAACCACGCGTGTCAGCTTCCACGGCATTGTCCACCAGACCTAGCCACTGCGTTCTGGATTTAAAACTGCCATGGCCGCTCGGCTTCTCCTATTAGTGCCTGATGCCCTCCTTCAGAAAGTCAGGGGGGCCCTCCCTGGTGGCGCAATGGTTTAAAGTGCAGCACTACCAAGCTATCTGCTGCCACTTCAGAACGAGTTTGATTCCCAGCCAGGGAGCTGACCCACATGGCTCAGCAGACCTCTCCTGACCCACCCGCTGCTCCCCTCAGCAGTGTGCTTCGTCAGTCGGCCTGTTCTGCTCCCCACTCTGTCTCTGGTGAATCCTCTCACCCACCACACCTCTGGCCTGTACCCCAATTCTGTATGCATAAATAAATCTTAAAAAAAAAAACAGCCAGCGGCTGGCTCCCAGAGACTTGGTGGGAGAAGGGGTGAGGGAGGTCACTCCGGCAGGTGGGGTTGCACTCCCAGGGGTCTCCCCAGTTGGCTGCGGAGGAAGCCCATCCACAGCTGAAGACACTGGCTGCTGGATGCGGGAGCCTGGCTACCTGGACGTGCTGGCGGCATGGCTTTGCCACTCATCCCTCCATGAGAGGAAAAGGGTGTGAGGCTGCTAAGGCTTCTCGCAGGAGGTGGAGAGGTGCCTCTCTCACACCAGAGCTGTCCTTACTTGACTGCTTTTTCTTTTCTTTCTTTTTTTTTTAAAAGATTTATTTATTCATACAGAACTGGGGTACAGGCCAGAGATGCGGAGGGTGAGAGGCTTCACCAGAGACAG
>NW_004567105.1:59927405-59938664 GCF_000260355.1 Condylura cristata
GGTCAGGAGAGGTCTGCTGCGCCATGTTGTCACTTCTGGGGCAGGCGGGAATCGAACTCATGCGGAAGTGGCTTAAGCTTCTTAGTGCAGTGCTTTAACCTGCTGCGCCACCAGGGAGGGCCTTGACTGCTTTTTCTTTATAGAGTAACATTGGTTTATTGCACTAAGGCTTAGTGGAGTAGGTTCACACTTCCTTAGATGGATGTTACCCCCTTCCACTCCCCACTCAAAGCACCTATAGTCCTTAGGCTTTTTTACACCAAGAAATTCCAGATTTGTGAGATTATAGAAAATATATAGTGATCCCTTATCATCTCTACCACCTCACCCCACGGCCCAGTGTTTTTGAGATCCTTTTAAGTTCTTAAGTAATTGGAGCCCTAGGAGTGTTCTTTATTCCAATATTTGATCTTGGCTCTGGTTCCTAAGAGAGAGCATCCAGTTAATATAATGTTATACGAGTGTCTTTTGTACTTAGGTTAATATTAACTTTATGTGGCTAATCTAAAAATGATAGTATGTCACTTAAACATTGTGTGTATGCATCTGCTGAGTGCTTCTATATTATCATAATTCATATCTGGCCACAAGGCAATAAAAGAGGCACAGAAAACAAAATTTATGCTTCTCACAGCTCCCAGAGAGGAGAGCACCCACTGCTCTAGGTCCTGGGAACAGAGACTGAATCCTTGCGCTCCTGGAGCATCCAGGTGGGGGATGGGATGGAAGAGAGAAGAAAAGGTGAGATAACCTCGTCTGATAGCCACGAGGATTTTAAAACAGGAAAGCAGAGTCAGGAAGGGGCAAGCATACAGCAGGTGTGAGGAAATGTATTTCAATAAGGGGCCAGAGACGGCCCCTGAGGGGCAGCACGAGGCGTGCACCACCCCAAGGAGCAGAGCTTCGCCGGCAGGTGTCCAGGGAGAGGGCGGCGAGTGCAAACGCTGAGTGCGGGCATGCGGGAGATACAGGCTGTAGAGGTGCCAAGGAGGACATGAAGCAGGGCACTGGCCAGGGCCACACCTGCGGGCTTTGTAGACCTCAGCAAGGGCTGTAGGAATTGTTCTAAATTTACCGGGAGGACACTGGAGGATTAAGAACTCAGAAATCACAGGCCACTTTGAAGCACAAGCAGTGGGGGGTTTCATACAAGCCTTCTACTGTCCCCCACCCCTTGGACTTGGTGGGTGCTATAACCCCAACACTGGACTCATGCAGACATATAACCAAACACAATCCCTCTGCTAGCACAGGGCCCTGGAATTCTCCTTGCAGGATCCCAGGAAGTCCTAGTCCTTCTCAGAACCTACCTGTGACAGATCTGACTTGACCCTCCCCTCAGGCAAGGATGTATAGAGCTTGTGTGACAGTGATCTGGTGACACAGCGTTGCAGCAGACCCCATCAGTTCTTTATGGAGGAAGTCTGTAACCCCACAGATGGTGAGCCCAGAAAGAGTTCAAGCTCAGGGCCCAGCTGGCTTGATGTGATTTCGCGGTTCCCACGGAGCAAGCCCCGGCTACGGCAGTTCCCCCAGCGCCAGGAGGCCTGGATGATCGGGCAGCCTCGAGCCATCGGCAGTGGCGCTGGCAGGTGTGCCACCCACGGAAGGCCCGCACTCTGCCCACTGCCCGTACCCGCCACCCGCGGAAGGCCCGCACTCGGCCCACTGCCCGTACTGGCCACACGTGGTATTCCAGCACCACCCGCCACCTTGGCTGCAGCAGCTTCGAGCCCCACCCTCCTCCAGGACTGGATGACCCCGGCCCTCAGGGCCATGTGCAGTGCCCAGCACACCAGGGTGCCCGCCACCAGGCCTGGATCTCTGTGGCTCTGGCTGTTGGCCCTTGAGAAGTAGGCTGCTGTTTCTTCCGAGGGAGTTATTATAAGAAAAAATAGACACTCGGGAAACTTTTCCCCACCCACCTCAGCCTGAGGGTGGGCAAGGAAGGGGTTGAGAGACCAAACTGATGCCATGACAGGCTTCAGAATGCTTCAGAACAAGCCAGGCCTAAGTTTTGGTTATCACCTCGGCCAAGGCACCAAGGCCAAGTTTAACTGTAAATGTCCTAATCTTGCTCATCCCATAGCAACAGCGAATTAGCAAGAGGGCAAGTAACCAGTACATATCAGGAAAACGCCAGATGTCCTAAGGTATGCGGCCGAGTAGTGAAGGTCGCATCTTACATGCATAGACCAACCAGGTTAAGACAAGATAACTTTGCTCAATGTCAACCAATGTACTGCTGAGCTAAAACTCCCCTCTGCTGAGTTGAAACTCCCCTCTTCTGTAATAAAAACCCGCCTTCCTTAAGTTCAGGGCTCTCAACTTTGGCTGCTGTGTCAGTGAATGTTGGGAGCCCAGGCTCGAGTGTGCAATAAAGACCCTCGTGCGCTTTGCATTGAAATCGGCTCATTGGTGGTCTCTGGGAAACTTGAAATCTGGGCATAACAGAGTCCTTGGCCAACAGAGACCTCTCCGCAGAGGTTGAGGAGCACCCCACAGGACACCGGCGGGAGCCAGAGACCAGGTGGGCGTCCCATGTCCACTCCCCTCTGCTTAATGGACAGATCAATCTTGTGAACTCTGAGTCTCAGCTCCTCGTCCGTGAAATGGGGCACACCTGCCCTAGCTGGCATCTGGTTACCTGAGCTTGATTCATCCGCCCAGACAAGAACATTATATGATCTTTGGGCTAAAAGTTTAGCATGTCCCCCCGGAATGATCACCCACGTGGGATCCATATTCCTTCCCGTCAGAACCTCCCACGGCTGGAGAAGTCACATCCTTTGCCGGCTGTCATGCCTGACTCTAGCTCCTACTTACAACCTGCTCTGCCAAATCATAGTTATAAAATTTTCTCACTCTACACAGTTTGCGAGTCTGTTCATTTAATTCTCATTATCGCTTATTTTTCATAACTTAAACTTCAGTTAATACACACAGATGTATGCAAATACACACACACATTCCCAGTCTGTACTTGGGTTTCCCTTACTTGGCAATGTGTTCCCCAATACACCGCCCTCACCATCCCATTCCCTAAATTTGCAAGGGATGTTCCCACTTGTCAGGGTTTCTCCCAGCTACAACCACAGAGACAAGTCTTTATTTCTCTGTCATCCATCTTACCCAGACCTGGAAGGAGCTAGGAGGAGAGGATAGCAAGGAAGGGCCAGTCGCTGTTCCTTCTGGCTCTGGACGAGGCAACCGTTCAAGCTTGTGGGCGGCCATTCTCAGACAGCCTCTGCTCAGGGTGGCTGTTTTCCAGTCTCAGGAGCACCGTCTTTCACTCTCAGCTCTCTCCTGGATGATAAATTCCATGTATTGCCACAGTAAAGACCCATGACCCCTGGGTGACCTGAGTCGGAGAAGTGGCAGGTCAGACTCACCCTCCCCTTTGAGGGCCTCCATTGACTTACCTTCGTGGAAGGGGACGAGTGTAGAGAATTTTCCTTTACTTCGGTTTCATCAGTTTCCTCTATGGTGACTCGTAATTGGGTGGAGTTCTATAAGCAGCGTTTAGAGGGGCGGAGGTTGGTAAGGTTATTTCCTGTAGAACCCTGGCCAAGTCCATTCCATTCTCAACTTCCTAGAGACTGTAAATATAGTCCTTGTATCTTGAGTTAGCTGGACATCCACCTTCCCTTGTCTGCAACTTGGTGCGGATTGCCTCTCTTACACAGCTTCGAATGCCCTGGCCTTGGAAATAGAGGACTCGAATCTCCTGAGGTCTACAATGCCTTATAACTCCCGTAGTTGGGATCCAGATAGCCCCCTTGTCCTGGGGGTAAACTCCTTCAGATACATACAAATTACTGTATGTATCAGTAGTTCATTCTTTTTTCATTGCTAAATAGTAATGATTGTATGAATGTGACATAATTTGTATAATTACACACCCATTTAGGCTGTTTCTGCTTTGTTGGCTATTATTCTGCTACAAACTTTCTGTACTGCCTGCTAGAACCTGTGTGAGTCCCCCTGAGCGCTCCATTCTCCCCTGGACGCAGCAGTGTATGTAGCCCGGCTCGGTACCCTGACCCCGGCTGACAGCTCTGCCCCGAGCCACCAGCTGTTCCACTCTGGGCCTTAAGTCACCATGCCTTTGTGCACTGGGACAGCAGTCAGGATTACCCACACGAGCAGTGGCTGTGCAGTATTGGGGGGGGTGAGCCCACAGCACCGCCTACTCAGTGCACTATAGTTACCCACCTTGACAAAGTCAAACTATTGTGCGGTAGCTGAGCCAGGCCAATGATAATACACATTGTGTTGTCCTAACAGATTAGGCAGGCTGGAACAACTCAGGCAGGGAAAACAACTTGAGTGGCCTAGTTTGGGTGGCCAGAGGAGACTACATCCTGAAATGCATAGGGCACCACTTGGACAAGACCAATATTTTAAAACCAGGAAGGGTAGGCTTACTGTCCGGCAGTTTCTGTCCTTTCTGCTCAACTATGGCCGTGGCTTTCTGACCTCTGTCTTAAGGGAGCCGAGAGAGCTGGGTGCCAGTGCTGTTGATGGGTGGCTAGGGGCGGTGACAGAGGCCAGGGCAATGCTGCCCAGAGCATGGTGGGAATTTGTTACCAAGGAGGTAAGTATGGAGGTTGAAAGTGAACATTTAGAAACTGTTAGAGCACATTAAAATTGTACTTTCAGACAGGTCCTAGCTAAAAGTTAAAAGCATGTACATCTGTCTGCCTTTTCCATTTATTTTTCTCATAATTCACTTTTATTATTTTACCAAAGAGCCAGTCTGTGATGGACTGGACATTTGAAAACTTCCCCAGAGATAGATTGAGAGACAGCGGTCTACAGTAATCGCACGAGTGGGTGAGCAAGGGCTGAAACCAGATTTACTGGAGGTGTGAGGCCAGGACCCGGGGCGTCACCTGACAGTGGGTGCTGAAGTCACCAGGAATGGTGTCATACACGAGGTGGGGCTGGCATCAGTGGGCTGTTTCAGCAACCTGGGGACACGGTCTTGAGGAGGGAGGACAGTGTCTAACCTGACTTTCTTAAGATCATGTCAGCGTTCAACCTGGCCGGAGGCTCGCAAAGTCAGGTGCCTGGAATCCCAGTGCACACTCTTGTGCTTTCTCTGGCCTGTGTTGCCCTCTAGAGAGCCAATAAGTGCCTGATTTTGGTCTGAAGGTGAAATGTGGGCAAGCCACAGCTGGCACCCTTTGCAGGCTGACAGGGCCTGGTTTCAGGGGCAACTGTCACAAGAGGAGGTACCCAGAGTCTTCAGTATATAAAGCCCTACCCCTCCCAACTGCAGGTTCAGGGACAGGAACAGTGCTGGGACTGTGGGTGGTGCACCTGGCCTCAGTGTGTGAGGACAGCCTTGGGCAGCAGTTTCTGATCTGGGTAGAATCAGGCCCTCCCTGGTGGCGCAGCAGGTTAAAGCACAGCACTAAGAAGCTAAAGCCACTTCCGCATGAGTTCGATTCCCGCCTGCCCCGGAGGTGACCACATGGCGTGGCAGACCTCTCCTGACCCGCCCGCTGCTCCCCTCAGCAGTGTACTTCATCACTCTGCCTGTTCTGCTCCCCACTCTGTCTCTGGTGAAGCCTCTTGTCACCCTAAGCCTCTGGCCTGTACCCCAGTTCTGTATGCACAAATGAATAAATCTTAAAAAAAAAAAAAGAATCAATGGCAAGTGACCCCTGTCAAAAGAACAGGGTGTGTGTGTGTGTCTGTGTATGTGTGTGGTGGTGAGAAGTACTTGTATTGAAGTCTTTCCCCAGATAGAAAAGGAGGTGCAGGGCCTACATCATGGGGATCCCCATGATGTGGGACTCACTGAGACACACAGAACCTGGTCATATATTTATTAGGGTGATGCGGTAGTCCCACCCTGCACACTTTTAGATAGAAAGGATTTCAACATGGAACTCCAGCTGGTTGGAAGTGTTTTTGAACTGTGCCTGCAAAACCTCTTCAGGCGGGAAGGCCAGGTAGGTGTTTGAGGCCTGGGGCACACAGACAGCTTTGCACATCTGGCCGTAACGATGGTGGCACTCCCACATGCGGACCAAGGACTGGAGCTTGACCACTGCCTGCTCCTGGATCACATAGGTTTGCAACAGGCGCTGCCTCAGCTTGAGTCTCCGCCTCCTCACAACTGTCCTCCACCACTGCTGAATCATCCAGGCCCTGAGGGCGGCCGCCAGCAGGGCCCGCCGCACCAGCGTGCCACGCCACCAGGCCTGGATCTTCTTGGCCGCCTTGACTCTTGCCATTAGTTGTTTTAGTTGTTTTGCACGAAGCAACTAGCCAAGCAAAGCAGAGGGCTCCCAATGAATTTGTCACTCTCAACCATAGCTCTGGCATCTGCCACGACCCCTTCCATAATCAGCTTTCTTTCCCCTGGGGGTTCCGAGGCCCCAAAGCACCTGGGTAGGGTTTTACCTCTACTTCCTTCTTATCTGTGGCCATGGACACAACTATTCATGGACATAGCTGCTTGCCCACTTCGGCACAGTATTCTCATCAGGGAAATGGGAATGTGCTTGCCCTGTGGTCTTCACAGGTTTGTGGAATTGGTAGAAACACTTTCTGATCCAGAACGCCCAAGTAGGTGAGAGGAACCAGAGTCTGCATGAAAATGGCCTCTGCATTCATGGCCTGCGTCTCAACTCAGACTCCAGCCTGCGATGCTGTTCTCTGATGCCATTGCCCTTGTCTCACTTCTTTGGACTCCCAATACAGTACTACCTCTTGGTCACCCCCATATCCTTCTAGACTCATCTGACCCTTCTCCAATGTCTAGTCTCCACTGTGTTGCATCCGACCTTCCATGAGGCTATCCGCACCCTGGATTCTCACCCTACTCTCTTTCTCCATGTTTAATACAGCTTGTGCAGAACAGGGGTGGGGCCGGGTGGGGGAGCTTGATAGGGGCTGGGGAGCAACACTGAGTGATTCCTGTGGGACTAGACCTGGATGGTCCGCTTTCAGGGAACTTTGGGGTTAAAGAGGTAATGATCTGTGGCTTCTCTCCTGCTCCTGGGCCCCACCTACCTTCTGCTTTTCTTCCTCTGCTGCTGTTTTCTCTGGATCCTCTCTAGGTGGTTGAGACTTCTGCAACCAGAACGTAAGGAGAAAGCTTGTGGAAGGGCCAGTCCCTGGCCATAGTGCTCGCAGCCCCAGCTCCCCGTTCTTCCCTGGCAGCCCTTGGAGTCCTCTGGGCTTCCTTTTGTCCCGGGCAACTCCCCACCCCAAGGCGCGCTGGCCCGCGTCTCACACTGGGTAGAGTGCCCATGTTCTGGGGGCAGTGGTTCAGATGTTCACTCTGCTCTGGCTGCTGCTCCACTGGCCCTGGCAGGCGCGTGAGGGCGGGGAAGAGGAGCTGGGCATGATGTCACAAGGGCAGCTGTGACCCAGGGACCAGGCGGCCCACTCCAGACTCACGGTTGCTGGATGGAGGAGGAAAACCTACCCTTCCCCTTCTGTGAGGATGGCCCCACATCTCTGTGGAACACAGCTTCTGCGAGTCTGTCTCACCCCAAGAGAGACCTCCACGCTGACGCGCACGGACCACCCTCTCACTGCCACGGAGGAGAGCAAGCCACGTGTAGAGGGAGGTGCTGGGCTCTCCCGGGCCTCCTGCTTGTCCTTCCCTGGTGTCCTTCCTCAGTGAGAGGACGTCCTTCTTTCAGAGGGGGCACTGTGTGTGGGGGGGGGGGCAGCAGAAGTGTCTGGCTGGTGCTACCTCAGGCTATTTCTGCTCCCTCCGTTTGGCTGCGAGAACCCCCCGCCCATCTGCTGCTGTTTGGCACTGAGCCGTCCTGAGGCTGCTGATCCTTCCCAGGAAACAGGCCCTTCCTTCCTGGGTCTGAAATCCAGTGGGCTGGTGGAGTTCGCAGGCATGGGTCACTACCCAGGAGATGGCTTCCCCTCTGCGCTGCAGTTCAGATCTCCCTGGCGGTGGCGGTGGTCACTTCAGAGAGGCCACCCGTTATTCAGGCTGGCTTCCCGAACCAGCCATCCTCTGGCTGCCCCAGCCACGTCTGCTTCTCTTTCTGGGGAGCAATTCCTCCTGATCTTGGCAACTCAGTGCCGTGGCCTCTTCATTTCAAGGCATTATCGATCAAGATCCACCATGGGAGATGAGGGTTGCATTTTCTTCCTCACCCAAACCACCCCGCTTTTTCTCCCCTCACCTTGCCGATGAAGCACGTGACCCCACCAGCAGGTGCTGCTCACAGCCAAGTGCTCCCCTTCCCTTTCTCTTCCTGCACAGCCTCCCCAGACTGTTTATTGTGAACTGTCTGAAGATGTGCAAGATACAGCGGACAATGGCCTCCACCTGTCCTCCTGATGCAGTGTGACCTGCATGTCTCCTCTCTTCTCCACTGATGAATTCATCTCCAGGTCCCCTCCAACGAACGAGTCTCCACAGCAGATGACGCTGTCAAGGACATCTTCGCATGTGTTTCCGGGCAGCACCGTGGCATCCTCCAGGGGATATGAGTGGGGGTGAAGTAGGGGGCTTGTTGAGTCATAGGACGGGGCTCCTCCATCCCACTAAATGCCAACAGATTGCTCTCCACAGTGGCAGCTCCTGACCTCTGTCAATCACTTTCCAATTTTTACTGTAAATACGTCAAGATGCTGCCTTGTTTTCATTCATATTTCAAGTAGGGATGTGAATATGACTCGTAGGAATAAGTTGCTGGGCTTCAGTCTTGATAGAGAGATACCTGGCTGTGTGAACTCTGTGTCTGTTTCCTCTGGTGAAATTTTAGGGAGTGATGTTGTTCTTGAGTCACTATGGACTTCATATAGGTCCTGTCCTTGGAAAGCACCTTGTCCTAACATTGATTAGTGTCCCTCAGCTCCTATTGTGTTTGAGTCTTGGCCCTTTCACATACATCACTGTGTCATTGTCTGGTCCTGTCCTTGGCCTATTTTTCTTTTTTATATATACATATATATTTTAATCATCCTACCCTTTGTACATTCTTTCATCTCTGTTGTAATCCCCGTGGACTTCCCACCACCAATTCACCCATGTGCTTGGCCTATTTTTCTAGTAGATTCTCATCGTTCTCTTGTATGTCTTCCCTGGACAACTCCTTGCCAGATAGAAATGGTACAAGAATTTTCCAGACTGTCATGTCTCAATTAGCTATTTCATTGCATAAATCTTTCCACATTCCCCCCCCATTATCATTGTGTTTTTTATTGTGTTTATTTTTATTCCCCCCTTTATAATTGTGTTTTAAATTGTTTAGTAGAAAAACTCAGGGTCACACGTGTGCACTGAGGGCTTCGCCAAATGACAGGAACAAGATCTGCTCGCCATGACTCTCTCAGGTTTAGACTCAGGTTTAGTCTGCGTTTTGGTAGAACTCATCCAGGAACAGGTGCCTGGATATAAATTTGTAGACTTGTATCTGAAAAATGGCTTTATTCTGCATTAAAATCTTTTGATTGTTTTTGCTTAATGTAAAATTCTAAATTGAAAATAATTTTTCCCTCTAAGTATTGAGGATTTTTTCCCACTTCCTCCTAGAAACCTAATTCTATTCTTATCCGTTTGACCATGAGCTATAGACTGTAATTTCCCTCTCTGGAAGACACTCAGATCTTTTTTTTATTCCTGATGTTCTGAATTTGTTGTTATTTCAATAACTACTGATGTAGTGAATTTGGGATTCTACCCAGCTGTTCTTCATCCCTGAACTATTCCCTTACCCACCACCCCAGATCCTGCAGTACATCACAGCAAGTTCTCAGCGCTCCGAGAAGAGCTGGTCACAGTGTATGATCCTTTAAAAATATTGCTGAACTCAGTTTGCTAAGATTTTTCAGGTCCCTTTGCTTGTGCTATGCTTGTCTGTTTTTGTTATCAGGGTAATGTTGGCCTCATAAACTGGATTTGGAAACATTTCTTCTTCAATTTTTGGGGGGTGATTTTGAGACTAGGTATTAGTTCACCTTTGAAGTTTTGGTGGAACTTATTAGTGTAAATAGCACGTCTCTGAGGAACATATTTGGAAAGTGGAGGGTGAGTATGGGGGATACCAGTGTGTGGCTGTGGGGAGAATAGAGAGAAGAAAGGAAGCTGTATAAAGCCTGGGTTGTTGGTGTGAGTGGAGTGAAATAAACAGGATGGAGAAAGCAGCAGGTGTGACGAATGGGACAGGAGAGGTACAAGATGAAGTCTTTGAAGATAAGGGTTATGGACAATGACCAATGCAGTCTTGCATTTCTAAATTTCTTTCTTAATTCATTCAGATCATGGGCCAGAATTTTTTTTACAATGTTGTTACTTTTCAATTCCTTCAAGCATAAATTCTAGAATAATTTGATCAGTTTTTCCAGTCAGTCTCAGCAGAAGGATGAATCCTAATTACTTAGCACACTGGAAGTGGGAATCTCTCCCCTGCTATATTTTATCCACTACTTAATTTTTAACTTCTCATCTTATTTTATTAACAAAAATACAGGTGTGTCTATTTTGATCCAATAAGAGTCTTATTTTTAACAAAAAAATACTGAAAATTCATATTTGTCCAATTTCGAATGTCTTATTGTCATGTTTCATGTTTTCTATCATCGTTTTTTTCCCCAATGTCTTTGTATTGATTAAGATTTCTATAGAATTTTATTCCTGAGAAGTGGAGAGACTACTATTTGTGTCAGATAAGTATCCACTTTCCTAACTAATAAAACCATCATTTGAGGCAGCAGTGTGTCCAGAATAGGGAGGGGGTAAGAAAGGCAACCTTCCCCGTGCAGCTAGGGGTGGTCATGTGGCTCTCCCTGACCAAAGAGCGGTCAGGAGCAGTCTCTGGGTAGGTCCTCTGGGAAAGCTCAGGCAGGAGCTCCTCCTTGCCTACACCCCTTGGCCTGTATCCCTCTCGGTTCCTGAAGCACACACGTGGTGGCTAGCTCTCTCACAGCCATGCTGAGAGGAAGAGGCAAGGGTCTGCTGATGACCATGGGAAGATAGAGTGACGAAGTCTGGATTCCAGCTAGGGACAGCCCACATCTACGTGAGATGAAAATCTTAGACACAAGTTTAGCCTTTTTCTATAGGAAATAGAAATAACCTTCCAGTTATTTGAGCCACTGTTGTCTAGGTTTCTAGTATATAACCAAACACAGTTCCTTATTGATATAAAAGCTATATATCTTAAACATCGGGTACAGGCCAGGGGTGCAGGGGCTGTGAGAGGCTTCACCAGAGACAGAGTGGGGAGCAGAACAGGCAGATCAACAAAGTACACTGCTGAGGGGAGC
>NW_004567105.1:59939064-60027757 GCF_000260355.1 Condylura cristata
TTTTTTTTAACCATGGTGGAGTTTCTTGCACAGTAATCACTGCTGGTTAGTATTGCAGTGATCTGAGTCCATATATATGAATGGTCTCTCCTTTGTCTACCCTTTAATAACATTTGGATGAGTTTATAATTCTGTGCTCAAAAAGTTATTTCTTCGGAAAGCTGGGGATCTATCTCTACTTCTTCCTTGCTGCTGAGTTAAATAATGCCCCTGGTAAGTAAAATCCTCAGCAGGGTTTATTTCCTCTGTAAATGTTGAAATATTTATCCTGCTAGCTGAGATTGCCCCACAACATGTTTTAGGTTTCAGATCATCTGTTTTCAATCATCTCAGTGCAGGCAACAGGCAACCCACTGTCTCCAACTGTGGTTCTTTCTAAAGCATCACTTTAAAAACGCGTCAGTGATTGGAAATTCTCCCCTCTGTTGCTTGCTTCCGTTCTCCGATGGTCCTTTCTCAGGAGCACACATCTGGCCAGTGCTAGAACTTCTGGGCCTTCCGGTTCCCTGCCCTTTTGTGCTGCATTTTGAGAGAATTTCTCAAGGTCAAGGTTTTGTCTAGTCTGCTCTTAATTTCATCCACTGGATTTCAATCAAGACAATATATTGCCCTTCTCTAATTTCTAGATGTGACTTTTAAAAATAATGGTTTTTTTCTTCAGCATGGCAAGTGGTCTCCCTTCAAGAATATTACATTTATATGGAATATAGAGGAATAAAATGAAGAGTCAGACAACCAAGCTAATAACAATCCTAGAAGTCTGACTGTAGAACTGAGGCCACCAGAGAGGGAAGAAGGCGTAGAGCAGGGTGTGGAGGGGCCCCACGGACGGGAGGAAGGACTTGGGGTAGCTTGGTGTGGGGATGTGGTGGGGTAACACACGTCAGAAGGGGCGTCATCCTACACCTCTGAATCATATACAGTGTTGTAAACCCATGTTACCCCAATAATAAAAAAATGATAACGATATTAACTATTTGTTTAAATTGACTTCTTAACTCTTTCCCTTGCTGTTGTGTTTCTGCTTGTTGAGTTGAGCGATGTTTTTTCATCCTGCTGGTATCCCCCAAAGCTTGCTGGTTCTTGCTGGGGTGCTCATCTTTGTTTCAAGATTTCCCTTGAGCCTTCTAACGGGTGCACAGGCTGGAGGGGAGCTATGGGCTTCAGTGGGTAGAACGCGGGTGTCACGTGACGCTAGGCCCTGCCACACCTCCCCAGGTCACACCTCCCCAGGTCAGCGTCTCTCCTCCCTGGAGACCGGCCCTGTCTTGCAGACGGCAGGGCTCAGCTGGAAAGGTGGCTGCTCCCCCTGCCGGTCTGCCTGGCCCCCAGCAGCCTTCCGGCCCAGCACCTCCGCTCCGACTGTCTGCTTGGCCACTGGCTGCTTTTGTAGAAGGACATATTTTAGAGTTTTAGTTTATTTTCTTTCAATCTTCTCATAGTTTTCTCTGTCCTTTAAATATCCACATGATTTCTATTCACTGAAGTCCCCTTTTTGAATTTTTAGGTCATATTAGAGGTTTTAAAATGAGATCTATTCCTTTTCTTTTATTCCTATGAACTCCCAGTGGGAGAAAACCAGAGCCTGTACTTAAATATTTTAATTCACTTTCTGATGGACATTCTCTGAGCTCCCTTTATGGTTATGTTTCCTTGGGGCATGGGGTGAAAGCATTGAAACAGATTTCATCTACTGATTGTGAATTTCCTCAGCAGATGGTATGTCGCTACTTTTTAAAATAAAGAAAAGCGATCATGTCATTCCTTCTTGTTCTCCCATCTGTTTTGTCCCCTTATTTTCTCAATAATTCAGCCTGAAAATCGCCAGGCTAGGCAGTGCAATGCAGGTGCACTTGGAGAAAGAGGGCCACTGTGGGGCAGCGGGGTGTGGATCCCCCAGGGGTAAGGACGGAGTCAGCATCATCGGGCTGCCCAGCGTGGAACCCAAGCAAGGGAAGACATCGTGTGTACTCCACAGTCACACCAGCCATGGGCATCCTGCCTGTGCAAGGAGGAGGCTGCCCTAGGATGCTGAAACTTGAGTGTGAGCAGGACAACCACAAAGGGAGACCTGACATTCGTGTCCCCCAGATTTGGTGGGGAATGACCACGGATCCGTGGACCAGTGAGGGAGCCATGAGGAGTGTGTGCACACAAGGCCTGATGGGAACAGACTGTTGGAGCCTGCGTAGGAGAAGAAAGGGGTTAATGGAGGCGGTTCCCCAGCATGGTGATGCCAGGTCATGAAAGGGAAGATTGATCAGAAAAGAAAAAAATGTTAAGGATCGTTGGAGCCAGGGCAAGTCAGCAGAGTGGCAGAGAAGGAGATACCAACCTGCATCTGGGCACAGAAAATAGCTAGTGAACATAGCCCCGGGAGCTCAAGAGTCCAATTAAGAATCTATAGCAATATAGTGAAACAAAATGTAGGGTTTATTTTGCAGAGTGCATCCCCAGGGAGGTGGCTTACATGAGACATCTGGAGACAGCAAAGAGAGGCAGGGGTGGCAGGATCAGCATGTGCCAGGTGCCGTCACTGCCCCCAGGGCCTGCTCTGCAGAAGTCCCTCTCTGCCTATGCTACTGAAGCCCTCAGCAACCACTGTGGTTCCCAGCAGCTGCTCCTAAGTGCACAGCAGAGAATCCCACAGTGTTTATGCACACAGTCCCCAGCAGTCTGCTCCTCAGAAGACATTATCACCACTGAGGTAAATAACATCTCTGTTGGACTCCTTGAAGAGGGAGACCTGCTGTGCCTCCTGCCCACAGAGGGAGTTGCTGTTACACCACCCCAGGAATAAGTCTGCTCACACCCCAGGCACTCCACAGACACAGCTGCTCTGCACCATCACGTCAGATACAGGCATTCAGACCCCGTGTCCACACCCATGCTCCCGGCTCCAGCTCTGGCCTCGGTATAGCCCCATGCTCCTGACTGTACCCCCTGGAGGCTCTGTGCGCACCCACATGTCAGACCCTGATGTTCACTCTGTAGCCAGCAGTGCTGTCCCTGTGGCTACTTGGCAAGCACCTGCGTCTCAAAACCAGAGCCACCGCAGCTGGGGGCTATCCAGACCCTGGCCAGGTGATCAGGCCCATGTAGAGACCTTCACCAGTCTCCCCATCCAGGGGGGCTGAATATGTGATTGATTCAGATTTAGCAAGAGGTGTGTCCAGTAGCCATGCTGCACCGCAAGTGACCAGCAGGACAATGTCACTGCTCATTCCCACTCACACTAGAACGTCTAGCACAATCAGCAGTCTACAGAAAAGGAAAAAAAAAATGTCTAACAATAACAGGACGAGGCTACAGGAGTCATATCAGGTTCAGAAAGTTAACTTCGTTCTGTTGTCTCAAATAGAGATTGTCCTTTTTTGATATCAGGGGGTGCTAAGAGGTGTGTGAGTTTGCATTGCAAGATTCGTCCCTGGTCAATGAGTGTGATGGTGGCAGCCTGGGTTAAGCCGGCCAGATGCTCTGCAGAGAAGAGATGAGACAGATGTATGGTTTGCCCTCCACTCCTGTCCGTCAGGGTCTGAGGTATTTTCTTTTTTTATTAGTTAATTAATTAAATCTTTCCCCACCGTCATCCTTTATATCCTCTTGACTCTTTCTCCCTCTTTTAACCTTGGCAATTAGCATTGTCCACAAGTTTGTCATTGTTTTGATTCAGTTGCCTTATAGCATTCATGTGTGTTAAATCACCCACTGTTTATCTTACCTTCTGGCTTACTTTGCTCAGCGTCATCTACATAACTGCTCCATAATTGCAAGACTTTCACCTGCTTTTTTCACCACCAGTCTCTGATCCTTCAGCGTTGTGAGACAGTGTGGGTACTCAATAAATGAGTGTTGAATGAATGAATTAATCTCAGCTGGTTAAGTAAGCTAAGACTGGGAGCAAATCCCTCCATCCAAGGCCATCAACAAATGCCTTCCTTGGTCACAGGTTCTGGTCATAAATTCCATAAAACATTGAACTGGTCACTTTTTGTTCAAAGGTTCATTCAGTCATTCAACAATTATGGAGCCCCAATTATGTGATATACTATCACAGGCATTTGTATGACATGCCTGTGTTGCATTTCAGTGGAAGAGACAAGCCAACAAATAAAGATGCTTTCTGTGAGTGGGAACAGACGACCATTGCAACTGATGTGCACTGCATGGTTTATGGAGCAAGTGGGTAAAAGGGTTTCTCTTGCAAAAGACGTACGCTGAAATGTAAATACAAACAAGCACAAGAAACCCTGCTGATATTTTTCTCAACTATAGAGGGAGCTGCTCATGGGTCAAAATAAGATGCCATGGAAAATGCTCTTAGAAAGCAGATATTTTGAAACGTTTCCTTCTTTATGGGGTTTTCTTGCCAAAGGGAACGTGGTTCACTCATAATGACTCCTTGAGCTAGACACTTTGGAAGCAAAATTTCCTTACCTATACATCACTGATTTATCTTCCTTCTGAAAATTGTGTTTGAATCCATTTGTTAAAAATATAAAAATGCAACATCTTCTGAGTAGTCTTCAACTTACAATTAGGGAATGTGGACTTTTTTAAATTTGGGGAGTAACACTTTGGCTCCTCCCTATGTGCACAGGTCCCACTCACCTTCCACCAAACCACCTGTGCCCCACCTCACCACCCTCCTGCCCCTCCCTCCTCTATCCCCCCTGTTCCCTCTGGTAACCATCAAATTCTTTCTCTACGTCTAAGTCTCCTGCTATATTTTGCAGGATTTTTTTGGTTGTTATTTATATTCCATAGATGATTGAAACGACCCGACATTTATCTTTCACTTCCTGGCTTATTTCACTTAATAAGTTCCATTCATTTTGTCCCACCTCCATAATAATTTTCCTACATTTTTTAAAAATTTTTTTTAAGATTTATTTATTTATTCATACGAAACTGGGGTACAGGCCAGAGATGTGGAGGGTGAGAGGATTCACCAGAGACAGAGAGGGTAGCAGAACAGGCAGAGCAACGAAGTACACTGCTGAGGGGAGCAGCGGGCGGGTCAGGAGAGGTCTGCCTCGCCATGTGGATCTCCTCCAAGGCAGGCGGGATTCGAACTCATGAGGTACTGGCTTTAGCTTCTTAGTGCTGTGCTTTAACCCGCTGAGCCACCAGGGAGGGCCAATTTTCCTACATTTTTTTTTTTTAAGATTTATTTATTTATTTGTGCATACAGAACTGGGGTACAGGCCAGAGGCTCAGGGGCGGTGAGAGGCTTCACCAGAGACAGAGTGGGGAGCAGAATAGGCAGATTGACGAAGTACACTGCTGAGGGGAGCAGCGGGCGGGCCAGGAGAGGTCTGGCTCGCCATGTGGTCTCCTCCGGGGCAGGCTGCAGGCGGGAATCGAACTCATGAGGAAGTGGCTTCAGATTCTCAGTGCTGTGCTTTAACCCGCTGCGCCACCAGGGAGGGCCTTTCCTACATTTTTAACTCAGCTTTTGGTTATGTCCCCATATGATGATTTGGCAATATCATTTTTCTATAGAAACCTGCTATTAACATTTGTGATGCATAAAACAGGTGATTTCTCAAGCTGACCACACTCAGCTCACACTAGCTCTGCTGGGTGGTACCCCGTGATCAGGAGAATTCTGCTAAGTTCTAGTTAACAAAATTCACATGTGTGCACACATTCACACTCAGAGAAAAAATACGGCATGTTTTTAATTGTCCTGTTGCATTACCAAGTGTCTTCCTGACAAGACAGCCATCAACAAAGACGAAATAGCCCACGTGTGGTTTTACATGTCAAGTAGCAGGAAGAACTTTCTATAGAACATTTTGTCTTTTCAAACCTCACATCTCCTCTGCCACGTGCTTCTGGGGCCTGGCGCTGCAGGCCACGTCCCGCACAGCGGCTCTTCTGTCCCCAACATTCCACCATGACTGGTGAGGAGGCAGCAACTGTCTGTGCCCCTGGGAGCTTCCACCAGCACAATGGCTAGCAAGGCTTTACCCCCAGGGCTGACTGTGAACCACACAACTACCCCATTGAACTCAAGCTAAGTATATCCCAACTCAGCTCCCTTAGCCACGTGCCCAACGAGGCTGCAGACACGCTTCCCTGCCAGCAGAACAGTCGTCAGAGAGGGGTCCTCTCTGGTTGCAGCCAAAATAGCTTGCGTTCACCAATTCTACACAGAAAACACACTAACACATGGGCACATGACTCAGACCCACATGCACTGACACTTCAGCTTCCAGAAACCCACACTGGCTCTGAGCTTTCTTAAGTAAAAGCCTATACCTGAAGGAAGGAAAGCTGTGTGACTCTCTCTTCACTGCCAACAACAGGAACAGAAATAAGCAACCAGCAGGTGTGGAAAGAGCAAGACGTAAGCTTGCTCAGCTTCTTGGACAGCTGAGTCCAAGAAGCTGAAGGCGGGAGATAAGGCACCCCCAAAGGCGGGAATCCACAGCTAAAGTGGTTCCAGTCCACAAAGAGACATAAGTCAGAGAAAGAGACGTGGCTAAAATGTAGAGAGGCAGGACCTGACCAAGGGGACCCCTGCTGCAGGTGGGCGGAGCTGAATGATGGGGGGGTGACCAACAGTTGAGGGTGGGGCTAAAGGCGAGGGTGGCCTGACAGGCAGACAGGCCTGTAAAGACCAGGGCCATGGACACACAGATTGTAGATACAGCCCATGGAGGAGGCACCTGCCCAGCGGATGCTGAACAGTGTCTGAAGGTGAGTGGCGGGCTGGAAATAGCGTGGCTGGGAGCGGGAAAGGAGAGGGCAGGGTCACGGGGGCCAGGCCCCTTTCCTCTCGGCACCAGAGGTTGGGGCAGGAGGGACGGTGCACACTGAGCATCTCTGTGTCCCCCTTCCCTGACCAGGTCGAGAAGGCAGCCGTAAAGATTCAGTCATGGTGGCGAGGCAACACGGTGCGCCAGGAGCTACTGCATGCGGCCCTCAGGGCCTGGGTCATCCAGTGCTGGTGGAGGGCGATGCAGGCCAAGATGCTGGAGCAAAGGCGGCGCCTGGCACTGAGACTCTACACCTGCCAGGAGTGGGCAGTGGTGAAGGTGCAGGCACAGGTTCGCATGTGGCAGGCCCGCAGACGGTTTCTCCAGGCTCGGCAAGCAGCCTGCACCATCCAGGCTCACTGGCGCTGGCATGCCAGCCAAACCCGAGGTCTGATCCGGGGTCGCTACGAGGTCAGAGCCAGCCGGCTGGAGCTTGACATCGAAATCCTCATGACCTAGGGAGACTGGATCTCTCTCCCAATAAAGACATTTGCTCACTGCAGTCTTTTGAACATCAAAGGAATCAACCCCTCGCCTTCCTGCCATCCACCCGCCTACATTTTCCCTGGCCTGGTCTAAATTTATTCCAGGGAGCTTCCTGGCAGCAGAGGGGTTAAGTAAAAAATAAATAAATAAATCCATTCCAGGGCAACCTACCTTCCCTTGCTCCTAAGGTGAGCTGGACCAGTCTTGCCTCCAAGAGAGAGGCCAGGCCCCTGGTTAGGCTCTGGCATCTCCACCAGCCTGACCTCAGCTCCCTGCAAAGAGGGTAGGGTACCTGGCTTACTACTCCTGCAGCCCTTGCCCAGGCATCTCCATTCAGGGTCGGACACCGCTCTGGCTGCGGCCAGGCCTTCACAGGCTTGAGCTGGGCATGGCCCTCAGGACCAGAACAGCCCTTGGCAGGGAGCCGGAGCATAGGGCACCTCAGCTGAGCACCAGCAAGGCAACTGCTGTCCCTCTCTGTGGGGCAGCAAGCCAGAGCCAGGACCCCTGGGGAAGTCAAGGAAGGATAAACAAGCGGGGAGGGCTAGGGGTCGGAGGGAAGACCTAGCACTCACTACTGGAGGTCCCTGGTTTGGAGGCAGCCTCTGGGTCCTGCCACATCCCCAGAATGGCTATGCTGCTCTTCCCCCAAAGCCCATTCTCCCCCTCCATATTTACATTTAACATGCAAAAGGTAGAAAGAACAGAAAGCCAAAAGTCGAGTAAGGTGATTAGCCTATAGTAGAACCGAGGTCTTCTGTCTCTAAATTGTGTCTTTAGACTCCCCTGAACTCTGAAGGAAGACTTACTATTATTAAGGGAAAAATAAACAACACAAGGTCCTTCCAGAGAGGCCCTGCATGTTGCCAAAGGTAGCATGAAACTCTATCTCTGCCTGAAAAAGAGTACAAAAACCGAGCATCTGTGAATAAACAGGTGCAGAGGTTAAAGTGGCGTGCCGGACACGGATGCATATGGCCCTCAGAGCCTGGGTCACTCAGGGCTTACAGCAGTTGATTATGGAGAACCCTGGAGAAGAGAATGATTTCATAAAAATAAAATGCCCAAGGATGAACTTAGTAAGCAAAGAAAGGAATTTTACACTGAAAACTAAGACATTGATGTAAAAATTGAAAAAAATAAAAACAAATAAATGGAAAGACATTCTGTGCTCATGAATCAGAAGACTCAATATTATCAAAACGACCATCTTACCTAAAACAATATACGTATTCAACACAATCTGCATTCTTCAGAGAAACAAAACAAAGCTTCCTGACATTGGAGCCACAAAACAACCAAAACTCTAATAGCCAAAGATATCCTGAGAAAGAACAAGAATATAGATGTGTGCCCTGTTTTCAAACTGTAGTACAGCATTGCCGCAATCAAACACTTGGAATAAAAACTGGCACCCAGGTCAGTAGGATGGAACCCAGATATAAAACCACACAAGTGGAGCAACTAATTTACAACAAAGCAGGGTAGTAAGTGGAGAAAGAAACGTCTTCAATACATGGTTCTGGGAAACGGGGCAACATCTTGCGAAAGATTAGAACCAGATCACTACCTTACACCATATACTAAAATTAATGCAAAATGGATTAAGACTTGAATATAATACCTAAATCCATGACACACCTAGAAGGAAGAACAGGCAACAAGCTCTTCGACATTGACTTTAGCGACCATTTTGTGAATTTGTCTCTAACAAACAAAAGCACATATAAACAAATGGGTCTACATCAAACCTAAAAGCTTCTGCACAGTGAAAGAAATTTGTTAAAACAAAAAGGTATCCTACCAGATGGGAGAAGGTGTCTGCAAACCACAGGATTAAATCTTTTTTTTTTTTTGCAAATTAAAGATGAAAAAGATTGACCATAAAAAAGATGAAATCTTACTACTTGTGTGACAATGAAGATTGAGAGGATTATCCAAGTGAAATATATTCCAACGAGAGAGACAAATACATTTGTGGAATATAAAAGCAAATGAATAAATAAAGACAAAACAAAAATAAACCTTTTTTTTTTTCAAGGACAACAGGTTGGTGGTTATCAGAGGGGAAAGACAGGAGAAAGAATAGATGGGACGGTTTTGTTAGTGAAGGATGATGTCTGGACATTTAGTGGTAGGAATGATGTGACATGCAGAATCCCTGACGTAAGAAATTATCCACCTGAAACTTATACTGTGTTGTAATGTTACTTTCCTGTTTCAAAAAAAGATATAACCCATTAAAAGTGTACAACAATTTGAACAAATACTTCAAAAAAAAAAAGACATACAAATCACTCAAAAGTACAGGAGATGTTCAGTATAATTACTCACAATAGAAATATAAATTAAAACCACAATAAGATGCCAGTTAACTGGAGTTAAAAGAACTAACAAGTGACAAGAAAGTCTAGTATGTTGCTGTAAAATGACAATCACTTGACAAAACCACTTGGCAATTTCTAATGAAGTTAAAAATAACTCCATCATTGTATTCAGGCATTATTGAAGAAAACATATAGCCACAAAAGACTTGTTCAGGAGTGTTCATAGTAAATATATTTATAACAGTTTTAAAAATTGGAAGCAACCCGGGCCCTCCCTGGTGGCACAACAGGTTAAAGCACAGCACTGCAAAACTATCAAGAGCCACATCTGCGTGTGTTCGATCCCTGCACAGCCCAGGGGGAATGACCCACATGGCGTGGCAGACCTCTCCTGACCTGCCTGCTGCTCCTCTCAGCAGTGACCTTCATAGATCTGCCTGTTCTGCTCCCCACTCTGTCTCTGGTGAATCCCCTCACCACCTTGCACCGCTGGCCTGTATGCATAAGTAAATAAATCTTTAAGAAAATATCAGAAGCAATCCAAGTATGCATCAATAGGAGAATAGATAGCCAAATTATATTTGTACAATGGAACACTACTCAGCAATCAAAAGAACAAAGTTCTGATGCTCACAAGGACGTGAATGAACTACACAAGCAGATTAAGAGAAAAAAGTCAAAACAACAGAGTACAGTATGGTGTGGCTCCATTTATTTAAAGTTCTAGAACAAGCAACTAATCGCTGGTAATCAAAGTCAGATAATGATTTTTTTCTGGGTGGGGCGGTGGTCATTACTGGAAAGGGCCTTGAGTGTCTGTTCAGGAGTGATGGGAAAGTTCTACATCTAGATTTGGATGTCATTGACATGGCTTCTACATATGTCACAATTCACGGAATTGTACCTTTAAATGTTATGCATTTTATAATACATAAAAAACTCAGTAATTGTTTTAAAATCAGATAGACATCAGAGTTCTCTGCAATATTCAAAACTAGAAGACAATAGGGAAATGTCTATCAAGTTCTGAAGGAAAGAATATGAACTCCAACATACTAAAACCAGTTGAACTTGTATTCAAGTAAAAAGTCAAGTGGGCAATGATTAAAAGCCATGTTCACCTTGTGAAGAAACTCATTGAGATTTTCCTTTATGGATTGTGTGTATTATTTAATTAAAAATTATTTCACATCTATAGAATGAGTATATTAATAGAACATACCTAACGCAGCTAGGGGATTTAAGAGCCTTTGTATTTATTTACAATACATACACCCCACAATAGCAGTGGCCAGAGCACATTAATGCTCAATAAATGTTGTATGTTAACTTAATGGATAAGAACTTTAAAACTTCTTGGGGGGGATCAAAGGAAAAGAATGGAGGTATGTTTGAAAAATATCGACCAAAGGCTCATAATTCTTTTTTTTTTCAGCCCCATCCCAGAGGCTGATAATTCTAAAAGCTAATAGTTTCTTGGAGGTACTCCACTCTTTTACTTATAAATAAAGTATTAATAATAAAAGGGGAAGTAATAAGTGCAGGCAAAGGGACTTTTTATTACAATGAGTTGCATTAAAGTTTGGTAAAATTAATAAAATCCATTTTTTTGGTAATAACATCCATGGAAAGAGGGGCATTGACAAGTATAAATGAACTTAGAATATGAGGACCATGAGCCTTCACCAAACAAAAGCTAAAAGAATTTCAACCATCAAAAGTTGTAACTCAGGAAGGGAGAAACGAAACAGAAGGGAAGGTGGTGGCCTGTGACTACTGAGCAAAAATGTTAAAAAGTAAATTACAGTTACCAAGCAGAATTTGAGCAGGGTAAAACTTAACACTGTAAAACTACTAGCGAATGCTGATGTCTCAGTTTCTCCACAGGGAATCAATCAATGTGTACAATGTGGTTAATACAAAACATAGTGTTGCTGCAAGACCGGCAGATTGAGTTTTGGATTTTGTGAATCATCAGTTCACAAAGCTGTGTCAGTGTCAAGTGTACCCGTGGAGGAGGAAGCCTGAACCCCGCCCTCCGCGGCCCTCCCTAGGGTGACAGCTCACTTGCGGGCTGAGCACGGCTGTGGCTGGGACTAGCCGAGTATGGGGAGCCTCCTTATCAGTGCTTAGGGGGTGTGTGCGGTCTCCTGGAAGCGCCCAGTAGCAGGTGAGGCCACCAGGCTGGGGGCAGGACCCCGGGAAGAAGCACCCCCTTCCATTCATCTCACCGAGAGGGTGGCGGGGACCTGACTCTCCTCAGCATCCCTGAGCCTTAATTAAGGAGTGTTCATCTCTAAATGTCACTCTCCCTTTTCTGAAAAACGGAGAAAAATAGCTTTTGTGGAGAAGAAATGGATGTGAAGTTCTAGAATTAATTCAGTTTCATTTTCTTCAATTAGAAGGAAGTAAAATTAAACCGTCCCAAAAGGAAAATAGACATATGGCATGATCCCATTTTTATGAAAGTATTTCTATCTCTCCTATCTGCGAAAATGCATAGAAATGTGTCTAGGATGCTGTACCAGAAATGTTAATGATAGTTATATTTGAATGGTGAAACTTGAACGAATTCTTTTATTTTCTTTTTGTACTTTTCTGCTTAAACCGCTTATAGGAGCAATATTATTTTCACAGAGAGAATTAAAAACCCTGACTTTGGGGCCTCCCTAGTGGGGTAAAGGGGAGAAAACGCAGCACTATGGAGCAAGTGGGAGCTACTGCAGCACCAGTCTCCAGCCCCAGGCCTCTGGTCCTTCCCTGGGCACCAGCAGGAGCCTCTTGGCTGAATACCCTTTAGTTGTGAATTATATCAATTACTACCTTTCACAATGTATTGTTATTATTATTACAATTTAAGAACAATATCCCTAAGCCATTGAAGGAGGGTTTTTTTTCGGTGCATGGAGACCAGAACCCTATCTTGACCTTTCCTAGGGCTCAGAGGATGAGCAAATGTTCTCTGGAGTCAGCTTGTCAGGAAAACCCAGTAAAGGTCACACTGGAATCAGAGATTAGCAAATCTTGGCACTGGGGACAGCACCCAGGCCTAGTGTGGCCCTGTTCCAGGGATCTGGACAGAGAAGATCTGAGAGAGTTGCTAAAATTAACAAATATATAGGAGGACCAATTAAATTTGAGTGTCAGATAAACATAAAAAATGCTTAGTATAAGTATGTCCCACATGTTACATGGGATTTACTTAGAGTAAAAAATATTATACATTGTTTATTTGATACTCAAATTTAACTATTCCATATTTTATTTAGCATCCTTATAGTCTCAAATATTTGCCCGAGAGGAAGAATTATTCCTGCAAATTTTTTTTTATTTTTCCATTTTGAATTATTTAAACATTAAACCAAATCTCTATACACTCTCCAGCCTATAAATGCAAATTAACTCATTTTAAAATAACGAATGTCTCTGGCCTGCCCCAGTCCACCGCGGGGACCTTGTCCCTTTAAGAGATTGCTGGGGGTGGGGTGCCCAAAGTTTTGAGTTGGGTGCCTGTTTCCCTCTAGCCACAAGAGGGCAGTGGTTGCCTGACTGAGCTGCGTGGCAGACAGACTCTGCCCCTCGGCGCCCTCTGCTGGTGAAGCCCCGCAGAGCAAACGCAGGGTTGCCCAAAAGGACCAGAGAGCCCCAGGACACTTCTCCCACTCCTCGCCAGGCTGACAGCAAATGGCCTGCCCAACTCGCCGGCCTCTGTGCATTCTGCTTCACTGCCCCTCCTCACCAACTCTTCTGGCTTTGTGTGAGCAGTGTGAACAGGGAGTGCCCAGCTCCATGCCTCTTCTTGCTTCCTCCCACAGGGCCTGCTTGGCTTGCTCCTGCACCAACCCACAGCTCTCAAAGGCCAGGAGAGCCCACAGCTCCCGGGAGTCACAGCTGCCCCGCCTGCCCATCAGCCACACCATCCAGTCCCCCGGGACTCCAGGGCAGGACCTTGGCTAGCCGGGCAGCTCCCTCTCCACCCCACCCCCTCTAACCTCTTTGGCCCTTTCTCCCACCCCCTCCCTCTGGGCCTCAGAAAGCCTCACTTCATTTATTATCACCTGCTAGTTTTTAGACGTATCTTGCTTGGTTGAACTGTCGTGCAAGCATCCAATATTTGTTTTTGTCATTCCGACTTCCTTTACTACATGTAGTTCCCCCGAACACCTTCCATTTTGCCGTCAGTGGCATTTGCTTTTCATTTGTCCTGATGACTGAACAGAGCTCCCTCATGTGGATACCCTACATCTTCTTGGTGCAGGCCTCTGGCAGTGGCCACTTGGGTTGTTCCTAAATGGCGTAGTCACCTTCTGTCTCCCCACCAGGCAGCAGGGGCCGGGGCTCAGGCTGGGGCTCCCTGGTCCTGCACAAGGCTCAGGGAATTGTCAACAAGCAGTGGTGACGTGGAGGTTGAGGGGGTGCGTGAGAGGCGTCCCTGGGCCAGCAGCAGAATGACTTTTTTAATAAAGACCGTTTATTTACAGATAATACAAAAGAAACCACAGGACAGACTAGTGTGCAGGGGAGGGATGGCCCCACAATCACCCCCTCCCCATCCCAGAGTAACATATAAAAAAATTAAAAAGGCCCTAAAAGGAAGGAGGGGCAGGGCTGGAAGCACCTTTCTGACTGGGGGCTGGGGCCTGCAGTCCTCAACCACCCTGTTCCAGGACAGAGTGGACCCTGGCTTGTGGCCATTGCAGAGGTCCCTTGGCCACAGACCCTGACTTCTGACTCTGAAGGGTTAGAGCAGGGGGAGGGTAGCAGGGGGAGGGAGCCCGGGGTGGGCGTTATTGCAGTGATCCAGCCAGCTCCCTCCTGGCCCTGATGCGGTTCCGCACTGGGTCCGGGAGCAGCTGTGTCGAGCAGGACTGTGGGGTCCTCAAAGTGACGATGTTGTTGAGTCCACCACTTCGCGGCCGTTGCACACCGTGGGGACAAACTGGGAACCAGAGCCTGTGGAAAGGAAGTTGGGGTTGGAGCTGAGCCTGAGGGCCTCCACGGAGGCTGAGAGGGCCCCGCCTGGCTCTCTCCTGTCCTGTCTCCTCCAGATGCCATTCTGTGAGACCAGGAATCTCAGAACCCATGCTTAGGAGCTGAGGAGGGAGGGGGGCAGGTGGAGGTGCTGCTTGGGGTAGGTGCTCACCTTGGCCGGTAGAGCTGGCCCGGGTGCCAGCACTGCCGAAGCGGCTGGTGGGTGCACGGTGGGTGACCACGTTCTTCTGTGGTTGGAAGAGGATGATGTGCAGCTTGGGAGCAAAGAGACAGCCGAGCACCACAGAGCCACTGAGGCTGACCGACACGCACATGGTGGTCGTCTGCACCTGCGGTGGGTGAGGTCGAGAATGAGTCTGGCCCAGAGGACAGGGCCAGGCCTTGGGATCCCCTACCTGGACTTTGGGGTAGAGTAGGGAAGACAGGAAGCATTCAACACTGGGCCACTGCCCATTTGCCCAGCCCCAAAGGGTTTCTAGGAAGGTTGGGACTGTCCCAGCATCAGCCCCAGTAAATCTTCTTCCCAAGGAGACCAAAGTTCCAGGTGTGAGGGTGACATGCAGGGGTGCATGTGCTCGTGGGGGTGTGTGTATGGGTGTGGGCGTGTGTATTTGGAGATGCTTGGATATGGAGGCATGCATCCACCTGATTATCTGTGTGGGTGTGTGTACCTAGGAGTTGGTGAGCGTGTGCAAGCGTACGTGCGTGAGTGTGGGATTCCTATGCAGGTGGAAAGAGCAGTGTGTTTACCAGGTGTGCCAGTGCACACACGTGTGGCACATGTATGTGTGCGCGTGCGTATACACATGTGCACGCATGCATGTGTGGGCCTGGGTGTGTGTCCCAGATAAGTCCATAGCCACCTAGGATTGGCATGCAAATGCAAATAATATGCAAATGCAGGCTGAGTCAGAGCAGATTCCCTCCCCAGCCCTGGCCTCAGCCACCCAAGCAGGTGGCCCAGCAGGTGCAAGAGCAGCCAAGCCCAGCCGTGCTGGCCCCCAGCACTGCCCACCGTACCTCTGTTGTGGGGGAAAGGGCCTTTGCAGGGACTCTTGCCTCAATTTTGCTGCTCCTTTAACTGTTAAGATTATCAGTTCAGACCCTGCTTTATACTCCCAAGCTGAATGACCTTAGGCAAGGGATTAAACCTCTCAGAGTCTCCATTTCTTCATCTGTAAAATGGGGAGAGCCGCAAAGTTTACTGCAGAGTCATGAGGATTAGCCAAGATGATCCTCATCATTCAGAGCTCAGCTCCCCTGTCACCTCCTGACAGAGGCCTCCCCTGAGCCCCCAGCCGAAGCAGCCGTTGCCCTTGAGGCTGAGAACACCTATGAGACACTCTGTGCCGGCTGGAATTTTGCTTGGAGACCACCAAAGGGGTTCAGGGTTCACCAGTTTTGTTCTTACTTGACCCTGCGTCCCGAATCTCCTGTCCTCTTTGCTTTACTTTGTCTTTCCTGGCTTCATCTCTCAACCCCAGAGTTGCATAGCCCAGGATGTATACTCTCGGGCAGCCACGCAGCTCGATAGCTCTGCCTCTCCCCGTTCTGGCTTTCCAGCTGCCCCCTGCCCACCTTTCCGCCATCGTGGCCCCTTGGCCAGGTCAGAGGGGAGCGGACCCTCTGCTGCACCCCACCGCGCATCCGCTGCCACCCCGACTCCTGCCCATGAGAACCTGCCTGTCCTCCCTAGAAGCCCTGCTTGGCTCCCCGCATAGCACGCTCCCTATCCAGCAGCGCACACACTCCTCCCCTTCTGCATCTCACTGGGGCCCTTCGTCAACCTAAATGAGTCAGTAGCATTTCCTGACTTAGCTCTTTAGTCAGTCCCCTGGCCACCCACTAACTCATGACTTTCCCCAAGAGCAACAACCAGGTCTCCCCTCCGCAGCCAACCTCTCGGGGTCGGGGACAGAGCCTCTGCTCCTTTGGACATGCTTCTGCACCCCTACCTCCCCCCAGGTTAGGAGATGACATCTGAGTCCTGAAATCCCTTCTAAGCTCTGACTCCACCATTTCCCCAAACGTCCCTCAATATTTCCACAGTCCCTTGGGATCCAGTCCGAACCGGGCCAGCTCAAGCTGTGTGGCCTCTGGGTTAGCACGGGACCCGGTGGAGCCTCCAGGCTACTGTATATTAAATAAGACACCAGGAAACGGAAGGTCTGGGGTCCCGCCCCCCAATCTCTGAAGCAGGTAGCTCACCCGGTAGTCGCTGGAGGTGACGTAGAAGATGGGCAGGAAGGCCAGCCAAATGATGCAGGTGGTGTACATGGTGAAACCGATGAACTTGGCCTCGTTGAAGTTCTCCGGGCACTTGCGCGTCTTGAAGGCGTACAGCGTGCACAGGGCGATGAGGAGCACGTTGTAGGCCAGGGAGCCCAGCATGCTGGCGTCTCGGTGATTGCAGCGCAGCGTCACCACCTCCCGCCGCTCAGGGGCTGTCTCCTTGCCTGTGCCTGGCGCCTCCACCACCAGCCAGGTGGTCACGATGAGCAGCTGACCCGAGATAAGCGCCAGGCAGATGGCCACCTGCGAGGCGGGGCTGATGAACCTGGGCCTCTGGGCTCCCTCCCGGGCCCCACCAAAGATGCGCGCGATGCGATTGGTCTTGGTGAGCAGGGCTGAGTAGCAGACGGAGAAGGCGGTGCCCAAACCAAGGCGCCGTAGGGTGCACACCACGGTGGACGGCTTGGCAATGAAGACGAAGGTCATGCAGTAGCAGAGAAACACGCCACCCAGCAGGATATAGCAGAGCTCCCGGCCCGAGGCCTTGACCACTGGTGTGGCGTTGTGCTTCAAAAAAACGCCCAGCACAAAGAGGGTGGCGAGGGCACCCAGGCAGGCGATGGTGACAGGCCCCACAGCCCAGGCATCGCCCCAGTGGATGTACTCCTGGGGCAGCTCAAAGCAGCCCGTCAGGCTGGCGTTGGGCCAGTAGCCCAGGCCACAGTCAGCACAGGTGAATTCGTCCAGCCGGTACTCGTAGGGCTGGCAGGGGATGCACAGCCAGCAGCAGACCTCGCCCGGCTGCACACTCTTCACCTCGCTCTGGAGGCAGGGCTCGCTGCAGCGCGAGGCAGGCAGCGGGCCAGCGGCGGGGGAGGCCCACGGGATGAGGCTCGTGTCCAGGGTCAGGCCTTCTGCCCAGTAGCCCACCTTCTGGTAGCGATAGCGCCCACCGCCTGCCCGCAGGTAGGTGAAGATGTTGTAGCGACCAATACCGTCACCAAAGCGGTCGAAGCGGACCTCGCTGTGGGTGTCAGCGGGGCGGAAGGGAGCTGGGTGGCAGAGGGAAGGGAGAGAGGGTTGAGTCACCCCGACGTGCTCCCAAACCTCACCATAGCCCCGGAGTTTAGGCCACTCCTCATCCTTCGGCTCCTTACCCCACCACGAAGCCTGCTTTACGTACAGCCATTTTTCTAAATGGGAGACGACAACAAACGCCAATTCTAATCCCCAAGTGGAAGAGCCACCTCAAAGCCCCAGCATCTCCACAAAGTGAACACGCAGCCACCGATTCCCCAAACCCCACCGCAGGCCTAGTCTCCAACCCTAATCCCAGCGTGATCTTAACTCACAATACAGCCCTTCCCCAAACTTGATAGAGAACCTCCCCCCCCCAAGCTAAACTTGGCCTTGGATCTGTTCCTGATCTCACTCACTCTGTTGACCCAGCTCCGCTGCCTCCACCCCCACCAGGCCCTAACACTGATGTTCGTGCAAGCCGAAGCCTAACCCCAGCGGTCACCTGTTACCACTGATGTTCACCAGAATGTGCTGGGTAGCTACAAATCACTTATCTCCCTGCTGCGCCTTCCCCCCTGCCCAGACCCCGGTGAACCTCGTGTCTCCCAGGCTCAGAAAACAGGGCCCCTGTCACCCCAAGTCCCAATGAGAAATTAGGGCTCAAGCAAGCAGATGATGTGCTTCAAGCTGGTGTGAATGGTGCAGCTGGGAGGCAAAGGCAGGCCCCACGCAGGCCCTCATCTTTGTACTTACCTCCAAGGCCTCAGAATCCAAGTCACACCCCACCCTAAATCCCACCAAACCCAGGGAACTAAGTTCAGCCTGGGCATAAGGTCAACGAATCTGACCCCAGGCCCTAATCCTAACCCTAACCTTAACCAAACTCTGAGTCTCCCAAAGCCCTGAGTGCCAATCTGATTGGAATTCCTCTCTGCCTTGACCCTGGGCCAGCACTGGGTTTTGTCAGACTGGCCCCCTTTCTGCAGCCAGTCTTCCTGCAGTCCCGTGATTATCTGGAGGCATTTATTTTTCTTAAGCCTGGATGGAACTTTTATTAAAATGACTTTTGGGTTGAAGAGGCTGTGGCCACCTTGATGAAAATTCCAGATTAGGAGTAGAAACTGTCTTGGGAAAGGAGTGTCATCCTGACACTCAGCCACACTCCCCAGGACCCTCACTGCTGTTTAGAGGCCTGAGAATGCGCTCCAGGTCTCCTGGCTGCTACCCCTTGCCAGATTAAAAGGCAGGAAATGGAGGGCACGGTCCGAGCAGGAACCAAAGACCCTGAATGAGAGTTGGGGACCCGGCCAGAGGTCTGCTCTCTGGAAGGGCCTCAGGAAACAGAACCTCACTCCTGGCTCCCGCTGGGGCCTCACCACTAGCCACCCCTGTTCTGGCTCTGCTGCTGCCCCCGGGGTGAGTCCCTCATTTGCTATAAGCTGTATTTTATTAATCGAGTAACAGAACCGGGGGTCTGCTCCCCGGCCCCGCGCACGCCCCCAGGGCCGGCCGCCAGCACCATTACCATCAAACTTGACGTTGAGCACGAAGTCCTTGTAGAGGCGCCGGCCATTGACAGGCCGCATTGCGTCGCAGAGGCGGGTGGTGTTGGGGCAGAGGGCTCGGTGCATGTTGTGCAGCGCGTGGGCCATCGCGTACACGGCATTGACCACAAACATGATCTTGGACTCCTGCTCAAAGGGCACGGCCCTCAGTGAGTGAGCCGCACAGTCTCGCTGCCGGAAACTGCAGCCAAACCTCTGTTCCCAGAACTCCCGGAACCAGGGGTTCCGGCTGTTGTTCCACGGGTCCAGGCTCCGGAAGTAGGCGGCAAAGTCGCTGATGGGATAGGAGGCCAGCTCAATGGTGATGGCTCCTTCGGCAGCCCTCTCGCTGCCCGCCACCACGCTCTCCAGTGCCCCCCAGCCATCGCTGGCCACCCAGATGAAGCTGGCATTGAGGCGCTGCGAGGCGGCCAGGAGCTCACGGGCGTCCTCTGACCGTGTGAACAGCACGGCCACTCGGGCACTGGGCTTCTGCAGCAGGGCTCGCACCACCCCCTCGAAGGCGGCTCGGCTCATGGCGCGGCCCACCTTCTCTGAAGTGGCCACGCAGATGTTGCGGGCACGAGCTTCTAGCTCAAAGGCTTCAATGCCAGTCTCGCCATAGTCGCCCTCAGATGCCACAGTGGACACATAGGTCCAGTTGAAGAAGCGGAGTATCTCAGCCATGGCCTTGGCTTGGAAGAAGTCGGGGGGCACCGTGCGAGCAAAATAGTCATAGCGGGACTTGTCACTCAGCTTGGCGCTGGTAGAGGCATAGCTGATCTGCGGGATCTGAAATAACCGCAGGAGGTTGGCCACCTGGGAGGGAGAGAGAGGGCTGAGATCAGGGATCAGGGCAAATGCTAGCAACGTTAAGTGTCCCCCCACAGCTATGGGGTCTTGGGGTCGTGGGCATGAGGTCTGCCCTGAGGTTTCCCGCAGGGGACATAGCCTGGCACAGGGAGATTTCTGTCCCCGCCCAAGGGCCGGGAGAGAGAAGACCCAGGGCCAAGGCACCAGGCTCCCGAGTCACACCTGAATTCTCCTGCTGTGCCTGTCGGATGCATGGCAAGAGCAACAGAAGGGAGCCTAAAGAAAGCCCAGGTCTGGGGCGGAACAAGGCTGTCGGTCGGCTGCACGGGAGAGGGAGGCTCAGCTGGACAGCTGGGATGCTCAGAGCTCTTAGCTTCTCCTGTTTAGGGCAGGGACCCCTTCCCCAGAGTCAACCCTGATGGGATAATGGAGAAGGAAGGAAAATCATCCCCTGGGAAGGAAGACCCAGTTCTGAGGGCCATGGCTTCAGGAGCTCAAGGGTTGGTCCCTGGATGCCAGAGTCTGAAACAAGTTTTCCTTTTACCACTGCCTAGCAGCCATCCCCCACCCTTGGGCCCTGGCACCTGCCCCCAGTCAACAACCTGGTGGCATGGCGAGCACGTGAGAGCAGATGATGGCCCAGAGTCCGCGGGAGGGACTAGGTCCTGCATTTCCAACGGGGGCAGAGGTGCTCATTCCAACCTCTCCCCCGCTCCCTGTGCTCCTGAGCAAGTGAGCAACTCCCTGAGCCTCAGTTTCCCATTCCTGCCTTACAAGGTCGCTGAACAGATGAAAATGATTGTGCGTGGGAGGCCGTGCTACCTGGCATATGGGAGATGACAGGGATTTGGATAAGAGAGAAAGGGCAGGAATGAGGAAAAGTCATTCACAGGCAGGTGCAGCTTAAGGATGAAGCGCGTTTTTGACCTCGTCCAGGGCAAAGCTGGCTGACCTGCAGGGAGGACTGCAGGGCTCCAGGAGGCAGGCAGCTTGGGCGGGGGTAATGGGCTCCTGCAGATGAATACATGGGGCTCTGAAGAGAATTACAGGGAAATTTCCAGGGTAGGAAAGCACCCTGGAGGCCCCTGAACACATGATCCAGGCTGCCCACCCACCCTGCCCCCAGGCAGAGCAACAGATGTAGGTGCGGCACAGCCCCGCCTGGCCACCGCCAGGAACAGGACAGCTCCCTGCGTAGGGCGATGAGTGCTCCCGCCCAACTGGGGCCAGAAGCTGCTTCCATGATTCAGGCTTCTGCTTCATTTGATCCTGAACAGGGCCCTGGTCCCTAAAGAAAGTTGAGCCACCCTCTGCAGACCCCAACTACATGTGCCTACATCAAGGCCCTCGCAAAGTGGAGACAAGAACTTTGGTTCTCAGCCTGGTGCTGGGCACCAGGCAGGTGAGGCCCGGGCTGGGGGCAGGTCTGAGCGGGGAAAGGGTCTCCCTGGTCTGAAGCATCCAGTCACACGCAAGCATGCTGGCTGGGTTAGGACCCGCTGCTGACCCCTCTTGGGACAGCAGGAGGAAGGAGGCCCTGGTTTTCTCACCTTCCCTCATCCTCAAAGCTTGCACCCCGAGTACTCTGAGCCTACGCCACCTCCTTCCTCGGGTCCCTCCGTCCCTAGTCCTCTTCTCTGTGCTGCCCCTGGCTTCTATCTGTCCACAGATATGAACCACTGTGAGGTATGACTTGAGGCCCTTGGCTGAGAACCTAGGTTCTTGTCTCCACTTTGCAAGGGCCTTGATTTATGGCTGGCCTCTTTGCAAGTGTCAGTTTCCTCATGTATGAAATGGGGTACCAATAACAGCTGCTAATATTATATCCTTGTGCCTCACCAAGCCCCCAACCCACACTTTCATGTATCAACCTCATTAAATGTTCACCACAGCCCTAACAATGACAAATGTCATAAATTCCATTTTCTAAAGACAGCATTGAGGCGCAGAAGAGAGAAACACTACCCACAGTCACAGGGTAAATAGGTGAACCAGGACTCAACCCTGGACTCAGGAGACCTGGCTACTAAGTTTCTCAGGACTGTTGACATCAGCCGTGTGCCTGTTTCAGGAGCAGGATGAGAATCTCTAAACATCAACTCCACATGCGAAGGGCACTTTACTAGCGTTCTGTAAAAACCTCAAAGAAAGCTTCTAGTCCCTCTTCCAATTCTGGGCCCGCATCTCCACCCCCCTCCCTACCCCGACTTGGGCAGCCCCCCAGTACCTGGATGGAGACGTCGCTGTAGGAGCCGCCAATGACACCGGTGATGGCAGTGGGAGCATCACCGTGGGCAGCATAGGAACCATCGGGGCAGATGTGGCGGGAGCCATCAGCGCCGCGGCTGAGCGAGGCACGCACGAAGTCGAGTGCCTGCTCCAGGGCATGTGTGTCTTTGGAGCAGGTGTCGAGTATGTGTGCACCCAGGCGCACCCCTGGCAGCAGGCTCGGGTCGCGGTTGATGCGGTCCAGCGCAAAAAGCATGGCTTCTAGGCGCTGGATGCCGCGGTGCTCATTGACAGGACCACACTCCTCTGCTGGGCCCCCCTTCTGGTGTACTGGGAACAGCCCACCCAACACCAGGTCCCCCTCCAGGGTCAGCACCTTCTTGGCTGGGCCCTCAGCCACAGCACCCCACAGCAGCAGCAGTGCGAGGAGCCCAAGCAGTGATCCCATGGCCCCAAAGGGGATATGGGTCCAGCCGACCTGGGCCTCTAGGGGATGAGGGTAGAAGCAGCAATGACAAAAGGAGGAAACAGGAACCAGGAAAATACAGATAGGAAGAGAGATGAGAAGGGGCCAAGTTCCTGCAGAGAAAGAGACAGACAAACAGGTAGGGAAAAAAAGAAGTGGAGTCTGAGAATGACTTTCCTACAACTCTGCCCGCCCTAAGCCCATTCTCCAGGGACCCGGCAGCCAGGGAAAGGGGGTGCCACTCATCAGACTGAGATGCTCCTAGATACCCTTACTCTGTCTTTGAACCCTACCCTGACCTGGGTCTGAAGATGGGCTCTGTAAGGGCTCTGTACCCATTCCAAATTCAGCAGAAAGGGAGGGAAGCAGAGGGGAAAGGATCAGACAAGACAGGAGACCGCAGTCAACACTGAGCATAGAGTGTACAAGACCCTCCACAAATCTCCCACCGCCAACACCTTTACCACAGAGACCAGGTCACTTGCAAATTTAGGGGTGGGTGGCATTGCCCATCCCGACCTCTGGATTTCCAGAGAGGAGCCATTACTTGCTGAGAATCCACAGGGCGGAGGGAAGGAAAAGTCCCTGAAGGGTAGTCTCAACCCTGGGGAGACTGGAGCTCAGGTGAGCACCTAAGGGTCCTAGCCTTTGGTTCGTAGAAAGCCATCCTCAGAATCCCTTGACTGAGGAAGTAACAGAGACTCTAGGTCCTGGGCTTAGATAGCAAGGAGGACAGACTGGCCCTGGTGAGGGACACTAGAGTGGCCACAGGTCCTGATTCACCAGCGAAAGCAGATGAGTGTATGAGTATGTCAGGGGTAGGGGCAGTTCATCTGTCGAAATCCTAAAGCAGTGCTCAAGAAGAGACTTCGGACAGCTTAGCTCTGTGTAAAACAGGTCTGAGACTTTCTGCCTCTGTCTTCTCTTCAGCCCAGAAACAAGCAGAGAAAGCCACCATCTCCAATCTCCTCATCCTCAGTCTCAGCACCCCATCACCCTCTCCCTGGCTCTGAGACCCCCCCTTCCCTTTTCTGCTCTGCACCCCATCATCTGTGCTCCAGCTGTCCTCCCAGACACCCACCCCACACAGGCTCTCAGTCACGGAGGCAGGGGGAGGCTAGGTACAGGAAACTGAGGTCGAAAAGGGCAATAACTAGTCCAAGGATCCTGTGTCCTGACCACAGAGACTGACTGTTCACTTTGCCTCCTCAGTTCCCTAGGATTAATCTGCTGGTGCCAGGGCAAAGGGGCTGAGATCCTGTGGGTACCCCAAAAGAAGCAGCCCAACCATGAGAGAGAGGCAAGCATGAAGACGGACACAGATGGGGACTGGCATCCAGGTGGGGGCTGAGGCCCAAATCTGTCAAGACCAGGAGCTTTCCATAAGGGGCTGTGAGGCCCAAAGCTGCTTCTGGGGCAGAAGCTTAAAGGCAGGCAGCCCGGGGGGTCTTGGGTTCCAAAACCTGGAAAGGGAGTGATAGAGTGTGAGAGGCTGAGACAAAGAGGCACAGACAGACAGATGAAAGGACAGAGGGGCAAGAGAAAAGAAGGAGTGTGATGCAGGTTGTGTGTTGTCTGGGGGCTGTGGGGCGGAGAAGGTGGATGCGTGGGGGCTCTCTTCCCGCTTCCCAGAGCTACTAGAGCGTTGTGTGGGCTCTCCGGCCAGGGTGCCCCCAGAACTCCAGGGCCTGCAGGACTTCGGGAAAGGGGGAGAATCAAGATTGATAAGGTCGGCGGCAGCCGCTGCACCACCGGCTTACCCTACCTGGCGCGCCCGGCTCTGGCGCGGAGAGAAATGGAGAGGAGCTGGGCACCGGGTTCCAGCTCCCGTTTGCTCGCTCGCTTGCTCTGAGGCTCTGCGCTGTCCGCTGCCCGCCCCGCCGCTTTCAATCGCGGCCTGCCCCGCCCCCGGCCCCGGCCCGCCCCCAGCCCCTCCTCCGTTCCTCCCCACTCCAGCTCTCCCGCTCCCAAACTGGCCTCCGCCTCCCTCCAGACTCCACCACCGTGCTTGTTCTGCGACTCTGACTCGCTTTCTTCGCGGGCCGGAGCTGTCCGCCGCCCGGTGCTGAATCCTGGGGCGCTCCCGCTCTATACTGGAGCAGATGCCTTAAGGCCTTTACCCGGCGGCTAGACTACATCTCGAGAGGGGCGGGCACCAGACACCAGCCCTAGGAGGTGTGCTGTACCCGTCTGCGAGAGCAAGAGCCGAGAGGCCTGACCTGGGGTCACAGGGCACCACTGGGGGATAGATGAGCGGGTGAGGGGAAGGTAGGTGGAGCACTTAGCTGCTGTCCCTAGCTACATCAATTTCCCCCACCCATGAACTGCAGTTCAATCTACATGCCAGGGCTGAGGTGGGGGTATGTCTTCGAACCCATGTGAGACCCTGGGCCTGAGTCACAAGGAAGGGATGGGGGTGGGGCTTTAGAAGAAACAGGAGTCTGCTCTTCCTGGAGATGACTTTTAAAGCTACCTTCCCCCCACACCTACCCAGCCTTGACACCTCTCCATCTCCATACCATGTATGAAGGGTACTCATGGCAAAGAGACATCAGCCTGGTTGGGGTTGGGATTTTAGGGCCAAGAATAAGGGTCAACCTTGAGGGACATACTGAATCTGGCAGGAGAGGGAGATGGAAAAAAGGTCCTGAAAACTGGCTGCTGCGTAAGAGGGAGCAGGACTTGGAGCCCGAACAGAGGGAGGACAGCCCTGAGAGGATGCTCTTGATTCCTCCATCTTGCAGCAGAATGGGGAAGGCCGTCCCTTGCTAGAGGGTGGTAGGTAAGCTGCAGTGCCGAGCTGTGCTGAAGGATTTGAGAAGGGACCTGATCCAGATTTAAGACCCAGAGCCTATGTCATCTGTCCCTGGGATGCACAGACACTAACAAGTGCGAAGGGCACATGTTCCTCTGGAACTGCCCTTTCTCCCCCAGGTGTCAGTAGAGGCAAGGCGAGCTCAGACTTGTGCCTGTAAACACACACCAAGCCCAGGCCTCTCTGGCACTCACACCAACGTGTGTGTGGCAGTTGGGCTGCAGGATCACCGACAGGTGTTTTGTTTTTTTTTTCTAGACACAGAAATCCAATGCCCCACGGCTCTGGAAAGAGCACAGCTGTGCAATAGATAAACACATCAAACCCAAACCCTATTGCCAATGGGAGGCAAGGTGGCAGCAGGATGACGGTTCAGAGCTGTCAGACGGGGCGGAGAGACAGTCTTCCAGCTTCTGCTCTGCCACTGGTGCGCTTGGCCTCTGTGGGTGCCTAAGAGTGACTGCTTCCTAGGGCAGGTGAGTGGTGAGCTGGGGCCTTGGAGCAAAGGATCTGACAGTAGCAGGGTGAGAGGTGGGGAACTGCACGGCAATCCGTGCCACACTCTCAGCCCCCTCGCCATGGCAGCGTCACAAAAGACACAGGCTTTACACACAATGCCAACCCAGGAGGCCCATTCCAAGGTCCACAGCAAAAGCTACACAGTCCTGCTGCAGCAGACATGCAGTTACACGCCCAGCTATGCAGGCACCACTCGCTGCTGTGCAAAGACAGATACCCAGCCTCACACCCACGCAGAATAACCGCCACTGCAGCCACACCCATAACACTAAGTTTTACAAATGTACACACACATAACTGTACACAGAACCACATGCATAGAGCTGTGCATGCGACATGTCCACTATACACAAGTACAGTCAGACATACGGCTGCAATTAGAGCTTTACACGTGCGCACACACCGATGGCTGCAAACAGGCCCAGCCATGCGCCCAGCTAGCCAGCCTCACCCCAGTAATGTCACTACATACATCCAGAAACACATACACATAGCTACACACTTCCACACACACAGTCAACTCTGGTCACATTCACATCCTGATGGCCACTAGCACAGGACCACCACAGGCAGACCACAGGCGTGTGCCCGCATGCACACACGCTGTGTGAGTACAAGCTCATGCAAACCAGACACACAGAAATATCCCTTGGAAGCAAATGCAGGGTGTGTGCTCCCACTCCTGAGCCCTGGAGGTGACCCCATGCTCAGCTTTTAGCCTTTCCCTGCTCTACGCTCTCCCCAGCACCCTGGGGGAAGTGAGGGGCTGTCTCAATGAAGGGGTGACTGTCAGGTGGGATCACAGAGCAGAGAGTGAAGGGCCTCCAGTAACCCCTCTCCCACATCCATGATTCCTGGGCATGTTCCCCCCTCACCTTTGGCTGGGAGTACGCCTGCTCCTCATAACCTATCTGCACAGATCCCCCCAAGGCAGAACCACAAACAAATGCACAGCTCAAATCCAGGTGAAAGAAAATCATTTGCTTTATTCAGGGTCCTGGAAGCTCCAATGTGAATCTGAAAAAGATGTAACGGGGCAGCAGCCCTGTGGGCTGAGTGTAGAAACATTCCCTGGCAACTTTGGCCCTGGGAGCTGAGAGGGCAGTGAGGAGAAGGCTTAACTAGAGGCCTTGGGTGGTGAATTCAGGGCCTCTGAGACCTCTGGCCCCAGCCTGGGCCCTGGATGCGGAGGAGGAAGAGGACTGGAAAGTCTGCTTAGTTCCTTAGCAACCACTGGAGGGTGCTGGCCATGCGCTACTCCTCATCCTTCTCAGGAGTACTGGGCTCCCGGGGCCACTTGGCAGCCCCCAGAGGCTCAGCCTCAGGACTCAGCCTTAACTCCCCCAGGGGGCCCTCGCCCTCCAGGTCCAGCTCCTCAAAAGATGAACCACTGGCGCCGGACTCGCTGTAGCTGTGTTCACTGCGGGTATCACCATCGTCCCAGCCACGGCTGCTCACCCCGGGGGACAGTGTGGCAGCTGAAGTTTCCCGGCTGCCAGGACCCACCTCCAGGCTTACAGAGCTTGTGTCACTCATTGTGTCAGCTCCTAGGTCAGGAAGAGGGAGCACATGTTAGCTAGGGCCCCCATCCTGCTCCAGGGAAGGGACAGCAGCTTTACCACTCACCCAGCAACTCAGCAGGCAGAGCGCGCTCATGAATAATACAGAGGCTCCAGCTCAGGAGGCTCGTTCCAGCTGCTCTCTGCCCTCTGCCCTCTGCCCTGACTGGGTCTGCACTGACAGGGCAGAGGGAGAAAGTGGGGAGGGAGGGGAGAAGAGCAGCCTGCTGTACTCTCCTCTCCCTACCGGAATTAGCCTCAGCTCCCTGCACGCCCACAAAGCCTGCTGCCCCTCCCCAGCAGCAGTCCATTAAGGGTCACTCAGCCTTGAGGTGAGAAGCTCAGGGTAGAACAAAGAGACCCAAGTAATAGCCCCTCCTCCACGCTCCCCTTCTGGCCTGGAGAGATATTTGTCCAAGGCAAGAGGATGGGAGAATGGACCAGAAGGCCTACTCTCCTGCCCCCTATCCCCACTGCAAAGGCCCCCAAGGAGCAGCCATATCCAGGAAGTCAGCTGGCTCCTGCCTCTGGCCCACACTGAACCCCGACTTGAGGGGGAAGCAGGGGTGGGAGTGGAAAATCCATCCAGGGGAGGGATGGAAAATCCAGCTGCACAGGACAGTGCTGCACAAAAGCATTTGGAGGGAGTCTTCCTCTACACTTGGGTCACCCCAAAAGAGCCCTTACCCATTCCACCCCCAGCCACTGGTGGGTTCCTGAACCACAAGGCAGCAGAAGGGGACCAAGGTTGCTGGTGTCTGGAGAGCCCTGAGACAGTGGTGAATTGACCTGAAGATCCCAACGCCTTCCAGTCTACTCATTCCACCCCAAAATGCCTCAACACAAGCAGCCCCTTCATTTGCCCTACTCAGAACCACCCCTCAATTCATCTCCCCAGATCTGAGGCACCGCAAGCAGTTGGGAGGCAGTAAGGAATGGCAAAGAGCTCGGTTCACTGCATGTGGGCATCCAGATTGAGAGGCTGGCAGCCTTCCTATACTGAGTGAGGAGGGGGCAGTGGTTGAGTATCACAGAAGGTGAGGGGTGGGCCAGCTTCCCCAGATCTGTCTCCATGGCGATAGAACCCCAAATCAGGCACAGCTGGGGACTGTCTGACATTTGGACTTGACCTGGAACTTTCAGTGAGCCTCAGCTGGGATCTAGGGTGGGAGCAGGGGGTTTGGGGTCAGCTCTCTCAACTCCTTGGCCTCAAGAATATGCCCTTTGGGCCCTCCTGGCAGAACTAAGTCTTGGAGTTGCCAGACTGCTCACCTGGGGCCCTCTTCAAGCCCCAGTTAAAGCTCGCAGGGTAGAGGGATTCAAGAGAGTCCAGGCTGAGTTGTAGGCAACACCTTTTGACCCTAGCATAGCACCCCAGCCCCTCACTTGCTCCTTAAATGATGATCAGTGCCTAACGGACTGCCAGCTTGAAAGGAGTTAAGGGTGACAGTTTCTGGTCCCATTTAACTGTCATGTTCCACCTGCCTGCCCATCCAGGGGCTTTCTTGGGGATCTGAGTACACAAACCTGCCTATTGCTAACCAGCTGCTTCCTCCCTCCAGCTGCATCAGAAAAAAGAGCCAGGGAGGTAACCCTTCATGCTAGGACCCAGGATGCTGACATGGACCACCACCAGGGACATGTGGACAGTTCTGGTAAAAAAAGTCCAAGATAGGGAAGTGACATCCCTCTAGCTAGACCAAAGTCTGTATAGGAAGAAGTTCCGGAGACCAGGGTCTGTGTTCTGTGTTCTGAGGCCCAGGCTAGGCAGGGCAATATGCAAATTCCCCAGGGCTTCTGGGGCAGGGAATGAAGCTGCCACCTTCACGCCAGTCCCTGCCTCCTCCACTGCCCACAGCCAGTGCAAGAAGATCAAATATTCATCGCCTCTCTGGAGCTAAATAATACATCAATGTAATAACAGGCACAAGGCACTTAATCACCCCCTTTCACCTCTCAGCCCAAGCTGGGGCCCCAGCAGGGAAGCAGGCAGGGACAGGCCAAGCCTGGGGCAACTGGGAGCCTACCACACACTGCTTCACAAGTGGCATGCACCTGGCAGGCAGACACCCAGAGCCCGCCCCGGGTATCAGGGCAGACTCTGTCAGAGGTGGGCAGACCCCTCAACCCCATACCAGGGAGTGGGCGGGCAGGCTGGTGGGGAGGACAGGCCAAGGCTGCAGCCAGCTGTAGTGGGTGCCAAGCAGTCCTTCAACACCCCTGGCAGGCAGTGTTTGGGAGGGATGCTGGGTGGGCTGAGGGGGGCACAGGCAGCAGGAGGAGGTCGAAGGAAGGTCAAGGCACTCCACTCCCCCTTCCTGCATTGTGAGCTGCCCAGGAACTGCTTGCTGACCTTGTGCCACACCACTGTGCCCACAGTAGGGACACTAAAGAATGTCTGCCAGGCACAACCAGGCGGGTGGGAGCTGTGCCCCATGGAGGTAATTAAGTGACAGATGAAGTTAACTGTATTGGACATGGCCCCTAGGGAGTAGAAATTTGCTACCCAGTTCTTCCTCCCCACTCACCCCCCCCCTGCCCAGCACATGCCTTTCTAGGGTGACCTTGGCTATTATAAATTGGATGTACAGAGGGTAAACAGGAACGACTCTCTTCCAGCTCTACCACTCCCACAGATCATGGAGCTTCAGAGTCACCAGCACAGAATCTCTGGGACATCTTGGGATGCTACCAGCAGATCCCCCTGCCTCTGGGGATACAGCATAGATCACAAGAAGAGGAGTGGGGGCTGAAAGCAGGCAAGTGACCGGCAGGCCTAGACCTAGGGTATGAAGGCTGGGACTGGAGGAAGGGGCTGGGCACTGACCTCATGACTCGCCCTGTATGTTCTCCACTTGCTCTTTGGCAAGGAAAAAGAAGCTGACTCTCAGTGGGACCCTGTACTGGGGACAGGGAAACACCTTGTTCCCTTCCTTACCTTTTAGATCCCGTGCCAATCTTATTTCCTGATAAGCCCCACCCAAGTGATGCCTTTCCAGAGCAGACTCAGCCCCCTCCCATGAGCATCCCGCTGTCTGTGAGCTGTTTCCAAGGGTACTCCTGTTGCCTCTGAAGGGAACCGGGACAGGGCCTTTGTATCTGTGTTGCCAGGGGTAACAAGTTTGAATCCATGTCTATGTAATCCACACGTCCATGAACAGACAACTCTACATGTGGGCCCTATGATAGGTGGGGCATCTTTTTCCACCTCTGCCAAGCACAGCCTAGATGCCCACTGTGCCAACCCAGCCAGGGAGGAGCCTCCTCCACTACATGCCTGCAAGGCCAGAAGAGGGACTCCAGGCATGGCTCCCCTCTCCCTCCTTCCCCTCCCTCCCCCTCTGTACCTGTGCCATCCATCTGGGCATCATTGGCCTCTGCGGGGACCCGACTCTTCCGTTCTGTCTCCTTCACTTCAGGCACATAGAAGTCTCCCTGTCGTGCCAGTGGACACATAAAATAGATCTGGTCTTGCTGATAGATCTCCAGCCGAGGGTGGGCGCACAGCTTTCGCTCCTTGGTGGACAATAGTGAAAGGTGGAATAAACCCTACAAGGTCTCTTATTCTCTTGCCCTTGAGTGGCCCTAGAATCAGTTATTATTGCTTATTCCCTACTAGGGGGCTGGCTCTGCCTCCTGCTGAGAGAGGCACACACAATGCACCCTAAGAACAGGATGCCAGACACCAGGGGTCAGTGGTATGAGAACCCAAGAGTTCTTGGGACAATACCCTAATGGTACTAAAAGAATTCAGGATCCAACCCCACGTGTGTCTGAAAACAAAAGGCTGTTTCAGAAAGCAGTGGTCTAAGAATCATAAAGCTTAGTATCCTGGACCCCGCCTCCTCCAGGACAAGGACCCCATAAACTATGGTCCCAGATACTCTAGCCTGTCAGACTTTCCATGATAGGATCCCCTGGCTTTGACCTTACTCTCTACCCTGGACAATGTCCCTGGATCCACAGATATATTAGAAGAAGCCAGTGTTCATGACCCTTGGGGCCTCTAGACCTCGCTCTTGCAGACATGACACCAACAGACCCTGCACAGGGCCTCCAGGCCAGGCCAGCTAAAGCCCTTTTCCACTCCTAGTTCACCTACTAGTTCAGGTCTATACCAACCTCTGAGACTATGCTATATGGTTTCCCTCCTCTTCTCTCACCTGGTATAGTTAATGGGGAGGAAACAGACCCTAGGCCTAGGAGCAAGCAGGACAAGCAGGTTTAACAATGAACATTACCCCAGGCCCCCAATGGGATGAAGTACCAGCTTATAATGCTCCAAGTTCTGAGACAGTCTGTCCAACCCTTTGCTTGGACACAAGAACCCAAAGGTACAGAAAAAGGGGCAAGGCTTCCATCAAAACAGGAGTCAAATGCACCTTGCTCTGGAGCCAGCCCCTTTTTGCTGCGATGCAGGGCAATTTCCCACTAGGATGACTGCGAGGCCCCTGCCCTGTCACTGCTCACCCGCCAACCTTCACAACACAGCTATTTATAGCACCGCCCGGCTCTCACCATGAGCTCTGAAATGAGCCTTCCACTTAGCAGTAATGAGAGACTTATCGCTTGGTGGGGAGAAGCCACTCCAGGACTCCACTTGTCCGCCTGCCTGGACAATCCTAGGATTGAGGAACCCCATCCAATTAAAGCCAAGTGAAGAGGGGTAAAATGAGCTCCTTGGAAGACTAGGGGAAAGAGGAATGAGCCTGAAAAGTTTATCCAGCTGTAGGCAGGTTGCATCTGCCATGGGCAGGTAGATGGTCCAGCTCGGGTCTAGTCACAGTAAGCTTCTGACTCCACTTCAGGTAAGATGTTTCAAACTAAGTCTGTGTGCTCCAATGCAGCATGGAGTCCCCTAATCCTGACACCTCCAAGGTCAGCGAGGAAACATGGTTACTTTTAATACTTGAATCCCATCACTTTTTGCCAACATGTGTATTCTTTGGGCCACCTCAAGAGTCCACATCCCCTAGCTCCTTCCATTTCTAAACACACTGATAACTACCTCTGCTCCTCTACTTCCCCTAAATCTGGTCTTCAGGAGAAGGAGGAAAATAATATCAGGAAGCTGGAGCTAGCAGGCTCTAGGGCCTTTCTAATGCCAGCACTAGAGGTAGGCATTTAACAAGCCTGAGCTCTATTCAGTGAATGGGACCACATCACCAAGGTGAGGATCAGGGGGCTGAAGAAGGTTCAGGTCCTGAACCTGAGCCCAAATACACATGGACTTAACCAGCATCCCCAAACTCGGGGCACTCAAAGGATCCAAAGGGAAGCTACTGGTGGCCACCAGCTATCTAGCAGCACATCTTTGGAGGACTATAGACAGCTGACTTTTGGGGATACTACCAGGAGCTAAAGTCTGTGCCCATCCAGAAATTCCAGGGACAAAACCCCAACATTCAAGTCACTTGCTTAGCTTCCCTCCTAGAAGTTAACAGGTACAGGCAGTAAGAGGCATAAGATGAAGAAATGTGCTCGTTCCACTCTCCCTCTAGGCTGGGCATTAGGGTGGGCAGCACTAGGCAGCCACTCTATGCCACCTGCTCTGCCAGCCCCCTCATTGGCAAGCGGGAGGCAGCTCTGCGGCTGCTCTGCGCATCTGCCTCCTCCAGAGAGCCCAGCTCTGAAGTTGCCTGGCTGTGGACAGCCCCGTTGCCATGGAAACTGCATCCTCCATCCTTGCCATTGCCTTCATCTCAAAGCCATCGGGGAGAACAGAGAACAGGGGAGAGAGAGAGAAAACTGTGGCCTGGCGACATGGCCCTTCCTTCCCTGCCCATTCCTACCTCCCCAAAGCATCCCACACAGGGTGAACCAGCTGTCTAAGCCTTCCCAGGAGGGGCAGCCTCATACCCAAGCCCAGCCAGGTCCTAGCCCCAGCACCTAGGGGCCCCTGGCCTATCCTGCTGGAGAGAGGCAAGGAGCTAATTAAAATCTCATTGATGGCTCAGCCCCAAATCATTTTAACACATGCCAGAGCCTGTCAAAATTCAGGCTCTGAAGCAGAGGAGAAGGGGCAAGAAACAATAGTGCAAACTTCCCATCCAGGCCCACAGGAAGGGAAGGGGAGCTGAGTGGCTCCTGCAGCCTCTCCTTGAAGAGCCCTCTCCACACTCTGCTCATTGGGGGTTGGGGATGGGAGGTGGGGGGGCGGGAAGTATCATTTCCTCTGTCCCCAAGTGGTAAGACAGAGAGGAGACACCTTTTCTATCTCAACCAGGCACAGCCTCTGAGAGAGGAGAAGGTAGCCATAGACTAGCTCTCAGGTCCTCACTACCCAGCAAAGGCTGTGGCCCAGCAGCATGTCAATGAGTTGCTAAATATTGGAAAGTCACTGGAGGAAGGCAAGGCCAGCTGCCTCTCCTTCATCTAGCCCCAGGGAGCTCTTGGAAAGCAAATTTCCAAGGGCCAAGGACACCAGGTCAATGCCATACTGGACCGGAACTGACTGGGAAGGGATCTGGAGTCCTCCCAGCCCTGGATATACCACAACCCAGAGAGCCGGAGGCTTAAGCAAGCATCACTGGCACAGAGACACCCATCCTGGCCACTTAAGCCACCAGCCATTTGACAAGACCACAACGCAATCTTATCCCTCTAACTGCCTCTACCTGTTACTTCTAGGAGGGAAAGCTAGGCAAGTGACTTGTGCTCAATCCCACAAAAATACTCCAGTGGATTACAAGGCCATTCTCCTCCTAGGTGGGAGATGCAGATATCTACAATCCTCCCCACCTAACAGGAAGAAGTCAAATATCACACTGCCAATACCACTAGAAACTGGATTCAGGAGTTCTAGTCCCTCATATACCTCCAAGGCCTCTCTCCCACTTCATTCTTCTATGTGCAGAATCAAGGGAGACTTGGGACAACATCCATAATGCAGGGATTTCCAGGACATCTCAGCCACAGCATTTCTCCCTACCACTCCTCATCAACACTGGCTCACCCTTGCTGGTGGACAAGGGAAGGCGCAGCACCCACAATGCTGCCATGGTGGTCCTGCCTCCGCTTCCTGAGGACACACTATTCCTCTCCCTCCTCACCTGAGACTGAGTTTACATCCTGTGTGGGGAACACACTTTTGGCACATGCAGATCTGGGCTCCTAAAAAGAGGGCAGACTAATATGCTGTGCCAATGTTTCATAGCAGGACACGGCCCACAGTGCCTCCCTGAGAGTTCTTAGGGGAAGTGGGGGAGGGAATTAAGAGGGAGTACCCAGACTACTTTCATGTGATGTTTTGCTCTGCAGACATCAACTATACCCTTGCTTCAGTTGCAATCAGGTCCTGGTAGAGACTGGGTTGAGTTTTCTCAAAGCTAGGTGGCTTTAAATTCCCAAAAGAATAACACCATGGGTGCAGGTCAAGAACTGGGTCACAGCATCCCCTATATGAGCAGTAGGTCCCGAAAGAGATAAGGGTCTGCTCAGTCTGCCTCCACCTGACCATAGCCCCTTACCTCCTACTTAACTGGGGTGAGGGCACTGGCCCTCCCTGTTCCCCCTGGGTTGCCCAGTCCTACTCATCCCTCCATGCCGGGTTGGACAGCTGGGCAGTCACACAGTCAGCAAACAGCTGTTGCATCCCACCCGAGGTGGTGACATCCCCTCACTGGGTGAAGTGAGGCATGCTCATTTTTAATTACACAGATACCAACTTGCACCCGCCTGCACACAGCAGTCTCTGCGAGTGGGGGCTCAGGCCCTGGAGGCCCCTTAGGCAGCCGATCTGCACTGCGTGTGCAAAGCGATGGGGGAGGCAGTGCAGGGGCTGCAATTGGAATGTGGCACATTGTTATCATTCTGCCCAGGAACTTCCATCAACTTCCTTCTCCTTGTTTCCCCTCATTCCCACTGGACCTCCCAACTGCCTCTGGCCCAGGATCTGAACCTGTCTGTGAGGTGGGAGGCGACGGGAGGCGACAGCAGGCGACAGCTCTGGGGGCCTGGAAATACCAGCAGAGAGACCTGAAGACGACAGCTCTGGGGGCCTGGAAATACCAGCAGAGAGAACCTGAAGAAGGGCTAGTGAGCCTCTCCCCACTCACAGCAGGAGGTCCCAGCGTCTGAAAATTACAACGGAGACTAGGAGTGAAAGGGGCTACCAGGGAGGGTAGAGAGGGGGCTACAAATGGCAGTGAGAGCTCCAGGCAGGAGTCCAGAGCCTTGGCCGACCTACTGACAAGCCAGTGGCTTCCCTTTGGGTGTCAATCTCCCCAACAGTAATACAAAGACTGAACAGATGATCTCAAAAGAAGGAACTGGAAAATACAAATACAATTGTAGACTCAAAAAAATCCAAAAAGAATCAATGGACAATCTACCACAGATATTAATTAGATCACAAATTAACAGAAGCACAGCTCATTTCTCTGTGTACTCAGCCAGCTAGAAAATATAGTGGAAGTAGGAGATGAAGGCCCTCGCAGAGTCAGGTCTAGCCCAGGGCGGGTGTGGGAGTCCCCTGGGATGAGAGAAGGGAATGGCAGGGGAGCCAGGCCTGGCCAGGTGCCTGGGGAAGACTGCAGAAAAAGGAAGGTGTGAGAGTGGGGTGGGGAGGCGGGTGCGGTGCCTAGCACCACCGCCTGCTGTGCTTGCCACTGCCACTGCCTGAAGACTTTTCATTTTCACCTCAGAGCTGGCAGCTTGCCATGCAATTTACACCTCTGCTCATATTCCTGCGCATCCAGGTCCCAGTTTCCTGGGTGGCCTGTGCTGGATGGAGGTGGCTAGCAGCCGCAGACAAGAGTGGGCTGTGGCACTGAGGACGAGGAGAGTGATGCCCTCTAAGCTGGCATAGGGGTCCCAGGTTCTTAAGCAACACTTGGGTTGACAAGGAAGCCTCTGACCCTGCAAGCCACGCCCAACCTTTCTTTTCCTTTCCACAGGGCCCAGTTAGCACCAACCCCAGCTCAGACCTGTTTTGGCCTTCCTGGAACAGGATGAGAGGCTGGGGAGTATGACGGTAAGTTCCCATGGGAGCTCAGTCCTGGGATTTCCGCCCAACTCGCCTTTCCAAAAGAAGGGAAGCCGTCGTTTCCTAAACGATGCTGCTACCATGGCAGGCTCCACAGTCCATCCATCTCCAAGATCCAGCCACTCTGCAGCATCTGAGCAGTCAAAGACCTTGAATGCCATCCGGCTCACAGACTGACAAAAATGTTGCTGATTGATTATCCAGCAGCAGGAAGGCTGCTCAGTGCAGATGGAGCCATGAAGCCGAGCACCTGGGAGTCAGATGAATCAGAAGTGCCACGGAGGAAGGACAGGTGGGAGAGTGAGGATGGAGAGGAGGGAAGCAGAAATGGTAGAGGAGGAGAAAGCCCCAAAATTTCTCAGCTCTCAGACTGGTATCTCTGGCCTCCACTTGCCCCTCACGGTAGGGTTTCAGGCAGGGAAGCCTATCCCACCTGCGAGTCTTAGGGCTCCTATCCACAGTAGTACTTCTCCTTATCTGAAGGCTCTGCTAAAGAGTAACGCCGTTTTGCTCTGTAAGGCAAGTACCCTCCTAGGAATTTCTCTTTCTTTCTTCATTCCCCAAATCCCAAGCTTGCTGCAGAGCAACAGAATTCTTGCTTGGTTAGTCCCATCTGCCTAGGGAAGAGGACTCCCTCTAAACTGGTGACAGCCCAGACCCTGCACCAACCATACAAGCCTCAGCCCCTAGGTCCTGCAGGGCTGCCAAGCTACCATATCCAAGCTGGTATTTCGAGAGCAGTGGCTCCCACGCCCGCCCCAGCAAAGGCTGGCTTTGTGCTTTCAGTCCTGGGGTAGGAGAGTGGGGAGAGGTGAAGCCAGAGAGGCTGAGGAGGTGTTTCTAAGGCCTGGGCCAGCAGAGGAGAGGGGCCTGGCCTCCCTCAACATCCAAGGGTAGCTCCCAAAGGGGAGTCAGGAAAGCCAAAGCCTGGCATGGAAGGAAGGGGCTACTCTTGTCTTAGGGATATTTTGGGAGTGAAGAGTCACTGTTATTCACTACCCCCATTTAAATTTCAGTCATGGTCTCCAGCAATTCCTCCCCTTTTCCCCAAGCTCAAGTCCTGCTCCAAAGCTTAGCCTGGATGTTGTTCCTCATCTAGTCAGACACCATCAGTGGCTCTTGGAAGCCTGCAGAACATGGTCTTATCTCTTGGACCCAAATTCTCACTCCTTCCTTACTACTCCAGCCACAGTGTCAATGCTTCTGCCTGACCTACATTCCCCACTGAAGAACATTATCCACTTTTCAAGGCTGAGGCCAAATGCCACCACCCCACACAAATTACTTTGCTCTTCCGAATGAACCCCTCCTTAGGCACAGCTAAGGAGGCTTAGGGACCCTGAGGTTCAGGGAAGTGGGGAGAGCTCCAGGGGTTTGTTGCTCAGCCCAGGTCTGGCGCTGCTGACAGTGCCCTTCTCCCTGAGCTGAGGCAGGCCAATTAGCAGGTGGCAGCCCTAGCAGGAGAGCTGGCCCTGGAGCCCCAGTGAAGGAAGCCTGGGAATGGAGCCACCTGAACCTCACTGAGGGTGAAGACCTGAGGCCCAGTAAGGCACCTGCAGCAGCTGTTGCCACTGCCCAGAGCAGCCGCCAAGGCCTCCCATAATGAATGCCTGCTGGGCAAATGGGCAGCTAGGCTCTTGCTACCCTTTGCTTCTAGCTCTCCAAGCAGTCTACCAGACCAACCGCTCCAATTCTGCCCACCAAAGCTAAAGATCAAAGGGTCAAGTGGGGGGTTGGGTCACATTGTTGCCATCCCAGGTACATTCTAGGCACCATTTCAACTATATTCCAAGTTCATGAGAAGTCCTTAACCTCTTGGATCTATTTAAGGTCCACGCAGAGTAGCAAAAAGCACATAGCCATCAGAATGACCCCCAACCCAGGTGACCCAGTCTGGACTGGGGCACTGCTTCATCCTTTGACCCTGGACACCTCCTCTCAACAGGCCTCAGTATCCCCACTTGAAAAATGATGGGGATGCTGGCTTTGATTAGGACCCTGTGACTTCCTCTTAGCTGGTTCCCACATGCTCCAGTTAACCCACATATGGTTACTCCCTTTAATGTATTTTAGTAAATCCACCTTCCCTGCTCCCCACTTTGTCTTTGGTGAAGCTTCTCACCCCCTGCACCTCTGGCCTGCATCCCAATTATTCTCTGAATAACTAAATAAATCTTTAAAAAAGAAATACAGTTCGTAAAACTTCCAATTAGCTCAAAACGGAAGTGTATGGAGGGAGAGATATTTCCAAATTCCACATCCTGATGGCGCTTCCTCACCTGGATCCCCAATGTATGCCCCCTGCTGATGTTCTGGCCCCAGAATGGGCTCAAATCACCCCTACCACTGACTCTCTCAAAGTCACCCAGGCAAGTTAAGGTGAAACAAACACTGGAGATTCCAAGGCAGTGGACAGGCGCTCACAGCTCAATAGGCTAACTCACTGCAGCAGGCACCCTGAAGAGACCCGATCCTTCATTCCCAGCTAACTATTCCATGGCCACGCCATTCTATCACCTACCACTGGAGAGTTCAGTCACAACCACACAGGGACACTCCCAAGGCTCCCTCCAGGTCTGTCTTCGCTTAGTAATGCTCCCCCCCAAAACAAGTGTTTCTTCTGGAAACTCCTGGCACTGTCTACACATAGGATGAGTCTCGCCCCCAGCCTGCTCCCCCAGCAATACTTATACTGCAGCTCTTATAGTACCCTCAGGACCCAGAACACTCAGCTGGCCAAAGATAGAGAGAACATAGCCAGTTGTGTACTTCTCTTAGGACAGAGGTTTCAAACCAGTTAAATCTCAAATGTCCTCCACCAAACAAAAACTCAAAAGGTCAGACTCAGAGGCAGAATTACTCCAGTTGAAGTAGATAAGGGCGCAGCCAGCCTCCCACAGTTGCTGCTAGCTACTTTAAAGCCCTGGCAGGACAACTTCACCACCCTAGCCAGCCAGAACTCTACCAAGGTTCCCTCCCATTAGCTCATTACATTCACTCTGAATGTAACCCCCAGCTCTTCTCCGATCCAATGGAGAAAAAGCCAATGTCTGATCTCTAGAATTGTCAGAACTTCCTAGCCAATCCGCCTCCTTGCAGACAATGTCCCTCTGTCTCCATACACTCAGGCAAGAATATAATATTTCACAAGGACACTTTCTGGAGATTAGAGACTTTGGGGAAGGGGGTTGATGGAGATTATGGACCCCGTGGCATCCACAGGCTAGGGTGGGCCCAACAGGTCAATCATTATAAGTGACATCCCCTGCCAAATGCTACAGAAAGACATGGGCCAGGTATTGAGCTGGCTCAGCCACACACACATGGATTCCCAGGCCTTCCACTCAGTCCTAGCCTATTCCATGTGTCCCAAGCTTTCCCCACTCATTAAAATCGCCAAGTTTCCACCCACTGTGAATTTGGGGGTACTCTTATTGCTCTGGCTAACATCTGAGCACTATCTTCTCTGGGACTTTTCTATTTTAAGGCAGCTCAGTTCCCTTCTATAGCTGCCAAAAGACCCCCTACTTCTACCCCTCACCCTTTCCTGGAACTCAGGCTATGGTCTGCTCCTGTTCTAGACTCTTGTAGAGCAGCCTGACAAAATTGCTTTTATGCAGACTTTTCTCAGTCTGCATGGTGCCCAGAGATGCCTCACACACAGGCTGTCCCACAGTACTCCAAACTGGTCCCCCAAGGGTTTATGTGCAGAAAGACAGAGTTCCAGCCACTATAGCTCAGTTTTCTGTGTGGCCAAGCTAAGGACAGCTGACCAGAGAGCTGGGGCTGACACACAAACTACAACACTGGGATCCAGCCAGCATTCCAGAGTCCCCACCTAAGACCAACAAATGCTTCCCTCCTGACTCTTCTCAGTGGCCCCAGAACACTTACTGTCCCATGAGACCAACTCTAGCCCAGGCTTAGGCACAGGTATAAACTGCCAGAACAAGAGCTGCTCTCCATCTCCTTCATCCACAGTTCTCTGAGACCCCCCCTGCCCCTCGCCCCAGTCTCTGGGGAAGCAGGTGAATTTCTCAAGCCTCCTCCCCCTCCTCCTGGCAGCAGGAATACTGGCCTTCATCACCCCTTCATGAAACAGAAAGCAACAGTTGCTGTCATTCCATCTGAAGCACATCCACAACAAACCTAGCATCAGACACCTAATCGCCCCCCCACACCCCTCCCAAACCCCCCTGCCCCCACCACCAACTCTCTCTCTCTCTCATGCACTTAAAGGTGGTCAGCTGTTAGCGCTGGGGATGTCAGAGAAGCCCAGTGTCTCATTAGTGGCCTTTCTTTGGTCCCAGGGCAGCAAGAAAGAGGTGTCAGAGGGAGCCTCATATTCCTTCTTCTTTGTCTCAGGGACACTTTCTTGCCCACTGCAGTCTCTGAGACTTTTCCTATTTTTTCACCTGACTTTGTTCCCCAGGGTGCAAGGTCAGGCTAAAAAGAGGGGCAGAGGTGACCCCCTTGTTCTGCACTATAGGCAGCCTGGCATCTCTCTCCCCAACAGGTGGCTAAGCCTCTACCAGCATGCTTCATAGAAATCCCGGAGAAGCCCCTTACTCTCCCAATATGCCTGGTTTCTTTATCCCAGGCAAGAGGGACGATGGTACTCCCACTGCTCCAGCCCCCACCCCAGGAGAATCAAGTCCAGAGCACAGCTGACAGGCTCCCACAGGAGGAGGAGGGAGGGGGAAGGGCTTTCATCAAAGAGGTGACGTCAAAACCAGGCAACTTGTGAAGCTGTCAGGGGCCGGGAAATTTGGACAAAGGTGTCTAAAAATAAATCCCTGAAGCCAGGAAAAGGCTTTGGTGGCTGAGTTGCTCGCCACCACACCACATGCCACACGATCTGTTCTGAGGTCTGGAACCCAGAAGTCTCCTTCCAAGTGGTGTTCCTCAGGATCAGTACTTGAGGCTCGCACAGATAAAGTGGCACACACTGCTCTTTCCTTGGGTGAAGCAGAAGTCCCCTCAGGCAGCCCTTACCTTTACCAGCCAACCTTCCTGCCTCCAGTCTCACGCTGGCCCCAGTCTCCAGCCTAACCTCACTCTCAGGCAAGCATCCTCCCAGCATCCTCTGGCTGCCACTCTCTGGCTCACAAAGAAAACCCCCTCTCTCCCCTCCCAACATTCAACACACCCACAAGCATCAGCTCTACCTCTCAATCTCCAACATGTGTGAACCTCTATAGCCCCTGCCCTAGCCCAGGCCACAGCCATTCACAGGAGGATTCATGAGAGCCTGCTAACTAAACATCATTACCAGGCCATTGTCCACAGTCCATTTCCACCCTGCCCAGGGATGGAAGAGCCTGTCTTGTACAAGAGGAGCTCAGATATTTTCCTTTCCTGGCTGGAACACCACACTGACTTCCCACTGCCTTTAGACCAAACCCATGTTTTTACTCTGCTCTTTGTCTAGAACCTTCTCTTCCGCTCCCCAAGGGCTCTTGAGGATTGTGCCTGAGGTTAGCTCCTCTAAAAGGGTGTCTTTGACCACTCTATCCAAGTTGGTTTCTTGCTTTTCTCACTGTGTTCTTCTCTAACACATATCCCATTTTTCATCTTAACATTTATTATCTGTGTCCTAACTCATGAACCTGACTTTAAATGCCTATTTCACAAACAAACACATAACATGATGGCTAGTATAGTTCCTGGCACATACTCAATAAATACAAGTTGAACAGATAAATAAACAATTGATTCCAAGTTCACATCTGGTCATTTATCTAGCACTTGATTTTATAAAATGTTTTCTACAGGTAGAAATTCACAATGAGGCAGTTTTAGAAATGTCCATGGACAAGACCACTGTCAGATCTCCCAGTGGCTGTCTCTCTTCTTTCAGGCAGGCCGGCCTACCAGTGCTGCCAACAACTGGGTTGAGCACTGCCCTAGTGCTGAGTTCAGGACGCACGTGCATACGTCCATACAGTGTTAGGCCAGGTACAACACACTGATGCCTGGGGTCTACGCAGCCCCTGGGTACCTCGGGGCCCTCACTCAGCAGGCTTTAACAGGGTGTGGACAGGGTGGACCTTCTGTCCATCTGAGTCTGGAATGGGGCTAAGTACTAGGGATCTCTCTGGTCCAACCCAGAGTTCATCTAACCGGATCAGATTTCTGAGTAAGCTCCCCTGCTTCTGGGAGATGCTGGTACCCTCAACGTCTTGGGTATCTAGAACAGATGCCAGCAGCCTCTGCCCATTCTCCTAGTTCCACACGCACCTGCTCCAGAAGGCTGCAAGGTATTGGCATCCCAGAATTACCCTTTTCCTCCCAGACTGGGCTGTCTTCCCTGGCTCCCACCCAAAAGAATGGGTTGCACCCCCCTCCCCCCAACACACACACACACACACACACAAGGCTTGTGTCTCACCTTGATGTAGACATCCAGGGCAGGATGGACACGGCGGGAAGCCAACCAGATGGACAGGGTGGTGGTGTAGGGGAAAGTGGCTGTCACCACATGGCTGGGTGCCGGGAAGGAGAACACCTTGAAGCCAAATTTCTGATAGAGTTGGATAAGCTCAGGGGAGGGTGATTCCTCACCTTCGCTCAGAATGCTACCCACTGCACAACGGCACTTCTCAGGGGGTACCTGAAGAGGCAGAAGAACAGTGTCAGAACTGGGCAAAGGAAGTAGGCACAAACCTCTTTATTCCTGGATTGTGTGCCAGTTTGGGCCTGGAAAAAGCACCAGTTCTAATAGGCTACGCAGTTCCAGACACCAGGATAAAGATTTAGATTTTTCTGTTAGAATCTATACAGGGCCAAGGTCAATAACATTCTGCTGGAGAACTCATCCATCCTTCCTTTACTCCTCCAATAAACAAGCCACATCCCATTCTGGATGTAGAAGGGCTGTCGAAAGCACTGAGCAGGAAGCCGAAGGTCACGGAAGCCGAAGGTCGCTGGTGGAACTTGAGGGACCCTCTTCCCCAGTCCTCTGGCAAGGCTCCACCATCAGTGACGCCTTCAGACCTCTTCTCCAACTATGCCCCAACCCACACCCTGTTCCATTTCCCAAGTCCCTTCCTGGCTGAAGTGGAAACTGCTGGTCTCCCCTCCATGTCTCTCTTCACTGACTCCCTCCCTAACTACTCTCCCCCACTAGGCTCCCACCAACCCCAGCCAGGTAGGGTTTCCCTGAAAGTTTCAAGTGTCTCCTCAGGCTGACCCCAGACCTATAAAGGCCAGCAATCACTTCTCCCAGCACCAGAAGGACCCAGTTTATCTCACCACCTGCCTTCTGAGTCTGCAGCCATCCTCAGAGTTATCTGCTCCAAAAGACTCACCAGAATCTTGTGCTCTCAATCCTGGGCTTTCCTTGACCTGAAGGCCTCTTTCTTCCTCTATCCAGGGCCTACTAGCCCCTAAACTTAAAATTCCCTCTACCTCCATTTGTTCCTCTCCCCAACCCACCTTCGCAGAACTGTGAATTCCTTTTACCTGTTCTTGACTCTGCCCTTCCATTCTGGCACTTTAAAAAAACCCTGTCAACAATACCCTAGGGGGTTCTCAGTTACGTTCTGCCTCTATACCCTGGGCAACCAGCCATGTCTTTAGCTTCTCATTTTCTCTAGACTTGGGCAATGACTCCAGGCTCTCACCTCTATGTAGTACCTATGGGTCACCCCCAGTTCTCTAAAACTCTCCTCTCTTGCTGTCCCCTAGAATCAGGGCCTACATCATCAAGCCTAGCTCAGCGCTTTAGTGGTAGGAATCATGATGCAGTAGTGAGGACCACAGCTTCTGAAGAGAGGCAAGCCTGGGTATGAATCCTGAGTGAAGTCCCTTGGTTTCTTGGAGCCCTGTTCCTTGATAGCTACTTGCAGAATTGTCATATTACAATGAGGTAAGTCAAACAACAAATCCTTGGTCTAGAATGCCCATTTACCCAAACCTCTGAATACGTAGCTCTTCTCTACCCATCCTCCAGGTTCAAATACTCTTTTGGAAGACTTTCAGGGTGGCCTGGTGGTACAGGTGCACACACACACTGTATTAAATCCTTGCCCACATTAAATCTACCATATCAAAATTACCACATCAAAACACAGTCAATTCTCTGGGCTTGAAGCTCCTCCGAGGACCCTAACCAGGTCCAGGCAGTGGACATTCTGCAGTACCACATATTATCTCTAGATGGTGTAACTGCCCCATTCACCCCCAAGATTTGTGGAAGGACAGAAGGTTGAAGAATCTGGCAGGTCTTCTGCTGACAGACTAAGGAACTGTGCCTGACATAAAGCCCATCTTCATGTCCTGGCCCTGGCAACCTGTGCTACAGAGAAGAGACATACAACATAGGTTAGGTAGAAATGGATGGAAAGTTATTTGATCTTTCCTCTCCAACCCCTGACCTGGATTTGGGCCTGGGAGTTTTTTTTCTGGAATTACTTCAATAGTTCTCATGGGGCTCCCAGTTTAACATCTCCCTCAGCTAAAAGGTACCAGAATACCTGTGATCATCTGTTTAGAATTCTTAGTAGCTCCCAGTTCACCTCTAGGATGAAACACCTGAGCCTATCATGCAAGACTATCTTAGTCTGGCGCAGGCAGTACTGCACAGATTTGTCCACACTCACCTAGCAGCACACTTTTCTGCATCTCCAAGCTTCCACAGGGGTCAGAACCCAGGTGGGCAAGCGCCCACAGAGTATCTGAGTAGCAAAAGGAGGAACAAATCCAGGCTCTGGCCCAGTCCGCCTTGCCAGTCTCCTCTCCTACTACACCCCCGCTTACGCCCACATGGAACTATTTGCAGCTCCCCAAACATGCCACGTCCTCCCATGCTTCCTAGCTTTGCGTAAGCTACTTCCTCTGTCTGGAATGTCCTTCTTCACCCTACTCCACAGTCCCTTCTGCCTGGGAAACTCCTGTCCATGCTTCAAGACCCAGTTCAACTCCTCCTCAAAGTCTGTTTCACCGCCAAGCAGCCCTTAATCTCTGATCCCAAATGCTCAGTCCAAGGAGGTCTTATGCTATACTGTACTCCATCTTTCCCCAACACTCCAGGCCTCAAGGCAGAAAGATTCAAGATCTCATGCACACACAGCAAGTTCTTGAGTTGTGCTCAGCAACAGTATACACATGTAGACACAGCACCTATGGGTCCTGCACCATGAGTAAAGCTCTTCTCCCTCCACCTTAAAAAAAAGAGGAACTCTCTGACAGGAGACGATTCTACAGGTGTGGACACTCCCTACCCCCTTCTTTGCCCTGGCCAGTGTTAAAGGGCAGCCAAAGAGGTTATTCAGCAAGCCAACCATCTGCTCAGCAGCCCCTTACTAAGCTGGAGACAGGAAGTAGCTAAACCAGGTACTAGCAAGGAGGAGAGGGGAAAGGTTCTACGAGTAGCAAGGCTGCTCTAGCAGCAGGGGAAGTCTTATCTGAACTCCCAGGAAAACCCAGACCCACCTCTAGGGGTATGGTCCGCTGAGGTTAAGGATCCAGAAGGAGTCATAATGGCTAGAACTTTATTTAGTTCAACATAAGGCTTTTATTTGGGCCTAACCCTAAGACTGCCCAGACCTCCCCTGTTCCACTGGCCTGATTCCCTCCCCACATTAGTCAGTCCTCTAGGTACCTGTGCCTAGAACAGAGCTAAACCAAAGCTAGTACCAGCAAGGAACCACACCAGGGAGACAGGACAGTGGTCAGACCTACCACTACTTTGGGTAAAGGTAGGACCATCTACAATCTAACTCAAAGTCTGAGAACTTAAAAAGAAATACTAGAGTAGTCCTATTACCAACCCTATTTCTGAGGTCCAGAGAGCAAAGTTATTTAACAAAGGTCACACAGTAAAGCATTGTTGGAGTAAGGATCAAACCCAGGCAGCCCGGTTCCAGAACTGCATCACAAAGACCAGGTAACTTGCAGAAAGCTGAGACTAGACAAGAGACTGGCAGGCTGGCGGGGCACGTACAGGTACAAAGTCTTAAAAGCATAGCCCCCCACCCCCCCAGAGGCAGGGGTAGATGCCAAAGGTGCTAAATACCTATTAGAGATCAGGTATTGGGTTTTAATCATTATTTAATCCCCCCAAATAACAAAACCCCAAGATAAGGATTCTCAGAAACTTCTGACTATTTAGAGTCACAGGCTGGTAAGTATGGATTCTCGACTCAAACCTAGAAACACCAATGCTCTCTTCTTCCATACCTCAATTTTCCTCCCAGGCAGCCCTGCTTGAAAGAGAGGGGTTCACCTTTCTAGGACTACCTTATAATTAATCTGCTGAGTGGAGAAGCCTGGAGTCCAACTGGCAGAAAATCATCACAGTTACTAGTGTAGAGGATGACCTGGATGCTCAGGAAATATCCCCATCCATACTCTCATTGTCCTTACTGACTCACCCCTTCCAAGCTCCATGTAATTTCAATGCTTCCAGGGAGGGCAAGGAGACTCATCTCACATACAAACTGAAGGGGAAGTGAGGCGTGGCACACGCTAAAGTCAGGTCTCTCACCAGCCTTAGCCCCTGCAGACTTGGTGACCCTGGGTCAATTCTCAGTGGACAAGGGGAAAGAAAGTGCTTCCACAGCTATCTAATAAATGTATACCGGGGTTCTCGTAGGTGGTGCAACGGGTTAAAACATCGCATTACGAAGCTCCCCGAAGCCACTTCAGCAGGAGTTTGATCCCCGACCAGGGAGCTGACCCACATGGGGCAGCAGACCTCTCCTGACCAGCCTGCTGCTCCCCTCAGCAGTGTATTTCAGTTGATCTGCCTGTTCTGCTCCCCACTCTGTCTCTGGTGAATCCTCTCACCCCCCATACCTCTGGCCTGTACCCCAGTTCTGTAAGCATAAATAAATAAATAAATCTTAAAAAAAAAAGTATATCCAAATGCCACCAGTTTCCCCCATCTCTCCATGCCTGGGGCAAGAACCCCCACTTAAGCATCAGCCAGCTGCCATGCCCCCACTTAAGTCAGCCAGGCTCCCCACAAGGGCAGGCAGGATGCTTAAGCAGAGGCAGCAGAGGGTGGGGCAGGATGTAGAGGGGACAAACTGGAGACAGGACAGTCCTGTAGGCACAGTGATAGCAGCCCAGTTACTAGAACCTGTCCATGGGCCAGAACTGGCCAGGGTCAAGGAGATGCTTAGGGTCCTCCCAGCTCCTTTCCTCTCCTCAACACCCAACTCTCCCAAAGGAACAAGGCCTAGGAGGGGAGGCTGAAGTCACTGTCCAACCCTCAATCCCCATCTCAAAAGCAAGGCTGAGTACAGAGCAGATCTGACCCTTTTCCAGTCACACATAGGCAGGGCAGAATTTGATCTAAATGTGTGCACTCACGGTGGGGGAATGAGGTGGATAGACCTGCGACTGACTCTGGCACTCACACTCTCTCCCTTCCCCAAGTACTTAGAAGAGGAAATGGTCCACAGTCTATGAATACCTAAGAGGGACAGTTATGAACCACTGACTGGACCAGTACACTTCCTACAAGATGCTGCTTTATTCCTTCCCACACCCAGCAAGGTCTTTAGGAATACAGAATGGAATCCTTCCTTCTGCCCCTCAGGAACCAGTCACCCAGACTCTGCTACCTCCTCCTATAAAAAAGAACTCCACACATGTATATCCAGGTGTTTAAGTGTTCAACAACATCTGATATGAAGGGGTCCATAGCAATCCCCACAACCTTGCCTTGATAGTTCCCTTTCCTGCCTGGGTCACAGTCAAATGAGGCAGATGAGGTCTCATCAGGAACCAGCCTTGCCCCAGAAGAAGGATTACTAAGTACTGTCTGTCCACCTCTCACAGGGTGGGCAGCATCCACAGCCAAGTGGCACTTCTAACCTGGTCCTACACTGTACCCCACACATAGCCTGACGCAGTCTCACTCCTATACCAAACTCATGGAGAAGCAGGTTCCAGCTCCCACTGTGTGAGCTAGGGAGGGAAACGTGGGAATGGGACATGCAATAGCTCAGCCTGTATCCTAATCTTTCCTTGTGACCCAAAAGATGCAGGACCTCATGCTGGACACTGCTGGGGAGGCAGCCTAAGCTGGGATTCCTAGCATTTTCCAATATAGGATCAGACCTTTCCTCCAGGCTTCCCTGATACCCCAATACTTACAGGTTGAGGGCTTCCCCCACTGTCCCTTCCCTTCCCATATCCCAGGCACATGAATGAACTGTGTGAGATCAGTACCTCACCTCTGCTATCTCATCTTTGGTCTCCTCCTCGTTAGTTATCAGCAGAGTGAACCGACAGGACTAATATACTTACAGACCAGGTAGTCTGTGGTAGTCACAAGCACCTGAAGTCTGGGTGCACCATACTGCATGATTCCCTGAACCATTTAAGAACTCTACCAGGCAGAGAATATACTGCCTAGCTGCAGAGTAGGTGGTAACTAGGCATCCCTTAACCATCCCACGTGTCAGGATATGATCTAGCTCTGAATGGGGACATAGGTGTCTCCTGGAGTGACGCAGGACTGGAAGGGACAGGATCGAGGGGGTTATCCTTGGCCAGATGTCCACAGCCAGACCAAGGGTCTAGGAATAGGTTGTGAATGTTGGGTCTAACTCCCCAGCATACCTAACTAGCGTGAGAGGTTTTCCCAACCTTTTTCTGTTGCTATTTGTTGAAGGCAAGGGTCCTTGGTGGCTCAGTGGGTTAAAGCGCAGCACTGTGAAGCTGGCTGCAGCAGCTTCAGTGGGAGTTCAGTCTCTGCCCGGGAGGTGACGCACATGGTGCAGCAGACCTCTCCGTCTCGCCGGCTGCTCCCTTCAGCAGTGCACTCTGTTGATCTGCCTGTTCTGCTCCCCACTCTGACAATGGTGAATCCTCTCACCGTTCCTGCACCTCTGGCCTGTACCCTAGTTCTGTATGCACAAATAAATCAATCTTAAAAAAAATTTTGTTGAAGGCGAATGCCTCGCCTGTGTCTCTTAACTTAATTCTTGTCTGTCTACCTATGAAACAAGTAATTTTATTACTACTTTGAAGATGAGGAAATGAATTCTCAGAGAGGTAATGTGATATGCCCCAGACCATACTGCAGGACAGTGACAAGACAGAATCTTGAGTGCAGAATCTTGCACTCTCAGGCCATGACCCCCAGTGTGGTACTCAAAACCAGAGTGTACTCAGTCAAGCCTGGTAGTCCAAGGTCCACACAGTGTCCACCACACCTCTGGAATAAAGGCAGTGGAAAAACCAAGAGCCATGGGGAGAGTGCCCATGCCAACATTCTTCTAGTTCATTCTTCCCTGACCCCAATGTACTCTGCTGCCTTGACCCTTTCTCACTCTAGAATTAGTACCTCCAACAATGTGCTGTTTCTAGAACAAGAAAACAAGCTGATGAGGAAAAGGCCATTGCAAGTACTCTCCTTTTCCCACTGAGGCTCTGTAGAGGGCTTCAACTGTATCAGGTATGGAAGGAGGGGCAGGAACCAGGAGAGGGAATAGGATGGGAAGGAATATACACAACAGACCCCTGCAGAAGCAGGGATCAGACATCTGGACTGGGAGCTTCACACAATACAGTGCCTGTGCCATTCCACTTGGCTTCAGTACACTTGACTCCCACTTAGTGCCATCTCCCAGTCATGTTACCTCTGACCTGAACCCAGCCCAATCTCCTTGAAAACATCCCTGCCTCATCTCCCTCTTCTACCTGCCATCCAGTTAGCTTCCTTAACTGCAGGTGGCAAACTACATCATATCTTTCTTCCAATTTGCTGTGCCTCCTACCACCAGCAAACCCTCTATTTCTTTCTCCACCCACATGTCCACTGGTCACACTTCCGTATCTCAGGCCTCCAGGTCTTTTTGTTCTTGCATTTCATGTCCTTCCCAGCAGAACAAAACTATCATAGGAGAATACCCAGTTGAAATCCACCTTGCCTCTGAACCTCCCCAACAGAACTGAACCCTCAACACAAATGGGCAATGAGCTCAGTGTCTTAATTGGAAAATCATTTGTGTGACCTGCCAACCACACAAATCTTCCTGAGAGAAGAGCCGAGTCTGTCCATCTCCAGAGCAACGGTGTCAAGCAGAACCTGGCAAAGAGGGAACCAAACACCCTTGTTTCAACTGAGTGTCCAGGTGAAGCCTGTCAGCTGACAGTAACCAGGATATAGCAGGCCTTACCTCTTGCGCTCTCCAGGCAAGGATACCAGGGCTGGGGATTCCAAATGTTTGGGTTTCTAAGGTTCAAAGCTGGAGGCTGAAGAGCCCTTGGCAGACGTGCTAGTCCATGCAGCCGTGGGCAGCACCGCCCATGGTATGGCAGGAGGCTACATTGGTAAGTTTTGACTCACTGCAGGCTGTTAAGTACAGCCAGACGCCCACAGGGTGCCTATGATGCTGGCGTAGTCTCTGCCTCCTGCATCTTAGACACTCTGGGCAGCTCACCTGGCTCCACTTGCCACCACCCACATTAACCCCCCTCCCACTTTAGACCTCTCCTAACCAGGTAGCCAGATGTCTAAAAACACTGATCACTGGGCCAGGGGCCACCAGAATGGTTGGAAAGGTGAAACTCCAAGTCGCACACAAAGGACTAGCCCTCAAGGACTTGCGGCCGTAGTCAGAGTTGAAAGAGAGAAAGCACAGAAACGATAAGATATGAGAAAGTCAAATCTGAGTAGTCTGTTCTTAGAATGTTGGCCTTAAATGGGGACAGAAGAAAAAGCAACAAGAAGAGAATGCAGATGACCAAGGTTCTGGCAGAAGCCAGGACTCATGGTGGTGCAGTACTTTGTACTCAGAAGTCCTTGGGCAGCCATGACCCAGGGGAACCAGACCTGGACAAGTAAAAAGTTAGCATAGAGATGCCTAGAGCAGAAGGTCAGGCTAAATCTAGACAGGAGCTTCAAGCTCAGAGAGTAGGTGGTCTGGAGGGCCAACTCAAAGATTTTCCCACGTCTTCCTCAGAAACCAAATGCTCCCCAGCACCCCACCCATACACACAGGTCTTACCCCATGGACATCCATGGGACAGTGCCCCAGCCAGGACACAGGGGGATCCTTACCATTTGGGGGTTGTCATAGTAGATGGCGATGGAACGGAGCTTGGGGGAAACACTACAGCTCTCGGTGAAAAGTCTCCCAGTCTCGCTGTAGGGTCCCATGTGGAACTTGTAGGCCACAGTGACATTGAGGATGGGGGGTGAGCCAGCACTCACTGTCACCCCAGCCAGCAGCCCTGAGTACCCGGCAAAGGCCAGCAGCGTCAGCAGCAGCAGCAGAGTCAGGACCCCAATCAGGCCCAGAAGTAGCAGGTCCGACATGGCTCTGTACCCCCTACGCCGCGCCCCAAGGTAGCTGCAAAGGAGACAGAAGGAAGAGGAGGCTGGTAGCCTGCTCTGACCAATGTGTCCACCTACCTGCCAACCAGTTCTGGCCCAACCTTAGCTCTGCCTTGGGTGATCTGACCCAGGAGGGGGAGGGACTAGAAGTGTTTACACATTAGTGACCTAGAAGGGAGCTACAAAGCATGACTGAAGCCACAAGCCTCTTTATTTCTTAATCACAATAGCTGAGTTTCTCAGAGCAGCTCTGCCTGTCAGCTGAGACATTTGGTCACACCTGGGGAAACTGAGTCATCGAGGGGTACAGGAGTGAGTCATAGTCAAGGACAAACTCCCAGCCCTGAAAAGCCTCCTGAGATGGGCCAGTCATCAGCCATCCTGCCTTTTCTCTGTAGTGCCTCTTCCTTCTTAGAGCTGAACACACTGCCAGCCCAGTCCCCACAAGCCTCATGAACTGTCAGAGGGAGAACAGGCAAGTGCCAGGGTGCCAACACTTGTTAATAAACCAGGAAACAAAACCCCGGTGGGAAATGTGCCATTGGAAGAGGCTGTTATAGGAAACTATCCTTTGCTAATAAGGATGTTTGACCCTTGCTATCCAGCAAGCTCATCCATCCAGAACCAGAGAAGAAACTAATTCAAATCAGCCTGAGCAGGCAGAACACAGTCCAACATGCTTCCCAGACCTGAGCTTCATCTCACCTTTCCAGACCATATATTGGAAACAGCAAGAAAGAAGAAAAAAAGACTGCTAGAAGTAGAGAAACACAAGAGGGAGAAGTAACAGTTAACTCCTACCTGGACAGTGCACTTCATCCTGTGGGGAGGGGTGCTTTGTTAGGGGAAGACTGTCACTCCTCCCACGTTTTCTTCCTTCCACCAACACCAGTGAGTGTTTAGAATTTACTCTGTGGCTCTGTTCTCCCCACCCTACCTCCTGTACTAGGCAGTTCAAAGAAAGACATCCTGGGGTAGGGTGCGGTATTTTTTCTTGTGTGTGTGTATGTGTGTGTATAGTTTGTCTGACAATTCTCTCTTCCCCATTCTTCAAATTTGCATAGTAAAAGCAAAAGAGATGATTGTTTGGGGGGGGGGGCGGGGCGGGGGAAAGGCAGGTGGGTGTAGCAGAGAAGTTATCCAAGAGAAGGCCCAGAAACACAACCCAGACCAGGGTGTGAGCAATGCAAGGCAGAAAACTGTCTCCAGGAAGCTTGGGATCAACAGTCTAACTTTCTTACTGAATCAAAAAATAAAAAAAAGAAATCACAACACAAAGACAAATTTAAAGGGAGGAAAGCACTGGAGAAGCATTCCTACCCCAAGAGTTTAAATATTTAAAATCTAAAAGGTTGGGGAGCTAAATGTCAATACATCAGTCCTATGGAATGTTTCTTGTCGGTTCTGGGCATCAATTTTTTTTTTTTTACTGAAAAACTGTCTTTGGAGTTAATGTGGACATGTATTTATCTCAAAAGAAGCAAAGTAAATTTCTAAACCTTTGGTGTCCACACTGAAATGTCCCACACGAGTCTTCATCTATCCATATTCCCATCACCTAGGAACCCCTGAGTTTTTGGCAACAAAGGTGACTATCTTTTGGGGGGACACATTCTCTGCATCTTGCCTCCAGTTAGATTTATTCATGTTTTGATAAGTCTTTCACTTAGTACTTACAACATGGCAGGCACTACTAAATGTTGAAACACAGCTATTTCAATAATCCTCAAAACAAGGTAGATATGGGTCAGGAAATAAGTAGTTAGAGGTCACACAGGTATTAACAGTGCATAAAACCCCACGGACCAAAATGCAGGCAATCGTACTCCAAGCTCCCATCTCTCCTGTCTCTCTTGTCCTTGGTGAGTCCAGTAAAGTCCAAGCATTTAATCCACTGTGGACATTTCTGAATACAGGCTCTCCACTGGAAGCACTCAGGATCTACTTGTCTTGGGAGTCACCAGTCCTCAGCTGCACACTTCCTGTCAAGGGAACTTAGTTCCCAGGGTTCTCTGCCTCTCACCTTCTAAATAGTCTCAGAGGAGGGGGGAAATGCACCTAGGCGGCCTCAGAGGTTTGGGTAACACAGGAAGGGGAGAGGCAACATGAATTTCCCCATACTCAAGAGAAAAGGAAGAAGAGCCAAAGAAGCTCACCTGAAAAGCCAGGCTCACTTTTAGCAAATCATGGCATCCGGCGCGGCAGGGACCAGTCTTTCCAATGCTGGGGGCAGAAAGGAAATCATCACAGAGTTGGACACCAAGCCCTGATTGCTCCCTTGTTAGGGCAAGCCCATGGGGCGTCTCTGCAAGAACTCCCTCCTTCAAGTTTACATTCCCACCATTTCCTCAGACCCCTTGAGGGGGATTACAGGCCACCCTCTTTGGCAGGGTTGTTCTGCTGAGCCCGCTTCCTCTGGGCTCTGCTCTAGGCCCAGCTCGAGCCGCTAACCTTGGGCAGGCACTGCCCTTCTTGGGTCTCGGTTTCTCCAGATTCAGAGGCCGGGGTGGTCCCCTCCGTCGGGCGCCCGCGGGCGTCGCGGCGGACGGCCAGCGCCCACTTCCTGGAGCCGCTCACGTGCGCCGTCGCGGCAGGCCCAGCGCTTAAAGGGCCCCGCTGTCGGCAAGACTAGGGCGCCAGCGGCGGGCGGAAGACCGGGACTCGGGAGGCCTGACTGGGGCGGAGGACACGCTGCCCCCCACTCTCCGCTTCCAGGCCCTGCTCAGTGGCTTCGCCTAATTACCCAGGCCCTTTTTTTTTCCCTCATCGGGACCCCACGCCCTCCGCAACTTAAGGGACGCTTAAAGTTTGCAGCAAGCGGCGAAGCTCGGCCTCAGGGGGCGGGGGCGGAGTTAAACACAGCTCGGCTCCTAACCCCCTCCCTCCGGCTCCACAGCGAGGCGCGCCTGTACCGCGGCAGAAGCAGGGGGTGGCCCAGGGTGGTAGGGCTGGTCCAAGGTCGCATTTGGGCCCTAGGACCCGGCCTGAGCCATTGTGGGCGAGACAAGATGCAAAGAGTGGCCGGGGCCGCGGGGCTAACTCTGGGATTGCAGTGGGCCCCCAGGTCGCACCAGGGCAGACCGAGGCTCCAGACACTCGACACACAGGAGGCTGCCCCAGCGGGGACACCTCCACAACAGCCGGGCCCTCACCTCAGCCGCCGCCCGCCACGGACGCCAACCCGCGCAGGCGGCTCCAGGCTCAGTCGCGGAGCCTGCGCGCGCCCGCCGCGCACGCACGCTCCGCCCCATCTCGCGGCGGGACGTGGCCGTGGGCGCGTGCGCGCGGGACCCCGAGGGTGGAGGCCTGTCCCGCCCTGTCTCCATGGAAACTAGCGTGAGCTGTCAGGGGCGGAGTCCACCCGGCGCTTTCCAGTCTCCCATAAACTACCAGGTAAGAGAGGGTGACTTAGCAACAACCTTGGCATCCAGGCTAGCAAGAATATCACAAGAGCGTGAGAGGAAGCCAGCCTAGTGACCCACAGTAAAGAGCCAGGCTGGGGTCCACGAAGCCGGCCCCAGAGAGGGACATTTAAAGATGGTCAAGAAGTAGAGTCTAACAGTACAGTTTGAGGCAAGAACTTCTACTTCCTACTTGCTGGCAGAGGTTTCACAACAGGCCTGAAAACTGAGCCAGGCAGGGCCACTTACTGCTGTCTTACAGATGAGGAACCTGAAGCCAATCTGTGCTCAGGGAAGCTGATAGATATAACCTCTGGACAGCGCAAAAAGTCAGCTTCATGCATTCAACCCTCCACCCCTCCTTAACCCTGCCTCACCACCTGGAGTACAGGGGTGATTATTAATTCTCCAAATATTATTAAAAATCACTCCTTGTCAAAACAGCTCAGGGATCTGGTGACACTGAGTGAACAAATCCGAGGTCCAAATCTTTTGGGGCTCTTCACAGAAAAGATGCATTTCCAGGTTCCTCCCTAGTGCCCTGGATGTGGCTGGGAGAGGTTGGTTGATCTGCTGCCCTTCTAGCTTGTATTCCAAGTGACTGCCAGGTCAACTGTAATGACTTGAACATAGGTTCAATCTGCTCATGTTTCTAAGGGTCTATGAACCACAAAGCACTCTCCTGGGGCCCAAACATCAAACCTTAGCCTTCTGAGAGACCCAGTCTTGCAGTAGAAAGTTAAGGGGACAACTATGCACATAAGCGTGGCTATAAGACAGGTTGAGTTGCTACCTGGTATTCCTGACGTGGAGAATTGGTGTTTGGGAGGTGATCATCTTGCAGATCTCAGTATTACACTAGTAAAAGGTAGACTGGGCAAAGACACTCTTAACTCTGGCTTCCTTTTTCTTTACCTCATAGTATTCCTTCCATTGACAGGAAATACTGAACCTCACCTCACCCACAGGGTGAAACCTAACTCTTCTGGTCACACTGGCATAATGGACAGCTGACTCTTTAAAGCTAGAGAGCTGGGCTTATGAACGAACGTAAGGCACATTATCAATCCCTTTGGATGCCCCAAGCAAATGGACTCTACACTTGGAATCATTTCCTGTGAGACAAGGGTAAGCTCTCCTGTGCAGAGACAGCCAGTCTCTATCAGAATGATTTTTATTGGATCAGCTCTCCTGCTTTTCAGAAGCTGGTAAACTCCCAGGAAACACTGTCTTAAGCTATCTTCATCTTGTTCTGTCTGCTTCTCTTCCTTTAGCCTGGATAGGAAACTCAACAGTCCTGGGTTAGTGCTCAGGGCATAATTTAGAAAGGAACTTCAGTGTCCCTGTCCTAAAAGGTGGTTGCCTGTGGCTGGGATTACAGGCTTCATTTTAGGTTGCCCAATTGGAGCACTTTACCCTCGACTGACCCCAGTGAAGCTTCTGTTAGCCACCAGGAGGCAGCAGCCAAGACATTTTATACTCCGGAGCAAGTCTCAGCAGACTTTATCACCTAACCTTTTGCCATGCCCATGCTCTATTCCTAGTCCTATTTTCCAATAGCACATACATAATGTCCTCTCATGAACCCAGATTTGGCCTTTGTCTCTTTCTGCCTCTTCTTTAGTTCAAAGTATCCACAGAGACCCTTTAATTTCCCTCAGTAAAATACCAAGGAATGTTTCCCCAGGGCTCCTACCCTTCAAGGGACTAAAAGGAAGTTAGAGTGGCCATTCCCACCTTTTCCACCTCATGTTGCAAAGTCCTGGTGAGTTCTCTATGAGACAATGGTTAGATCCTCTAACTCAGATGACAGAAAATGTACACGCAGTGTAAGATACTCTGCAAACTCTGTCACCAGTCATTTCCCACCTTCTGAAGGCACTGATGCTGCACCCAGAATCCAGCCACTCACAGCCTACTTAGGAATGCCCCCGCAGGACATGCCATGACTGAGAATCAGCCTCAAGTCACTCCAAGTCAGCTCCAGTTTCTTCTGGAAAGGCAGTTGTCTTCCAGTTAACAAAGGCAGAAAAGCCCTAGTGAATCCCACTGCAACAAAAGTGTAACAATAGTCATCAGTCTGCCCTCTGTTCCCCCTCCATTTCCCCCAACCCCAGCCCTCATTCCACCCCAGTGACCACTATGCTCTAAGTTATATCCCTTTTCCCACCCACCACCCAGCTAAAGAGCTATTTGGACAATCCTTGATCAAACAACACTGCCTTTTTGAGTTTAAATTTTATTTTACAAAAAGAGAAATAAAGAAAACTGATAGGCAGTTATACTGACTTACAATTGTTCTGTTTGCTTTTTTAAAAAAGTGACATGAAACACAAGTAAAAATAAATACGTCATAGAAACAGCCAGTTGCCCAGTCTCTGGGGCAGGAGCACCTGCCCTGCTGAGAGAAGAGGGAAGCCCATGATCACACCAGCAGCTGGAGCACCCAGCCACAGATGCTCCTCAAAGCCAGGCGCAGGTCCCAGGCCTCAGGGGGCGTCCTGAGGAAAGAAGACGGAAAACCAAAGCCAGATGCCAGGTCCCTGGGGCCAACCCATCTCCCCCAAATCCTCCTGGCACCAGTGTGGCCTTAGTGGTTATCCACTGTGACCCCCCTCAACCCACCTGGATCCCCTTCCCCTGAGCCCTCTGTAGAGGGTACAGGAAAAAGCCAATCTTGGGCAGGCCGAGGAGATGATTCTGGTGAGTCCCCAGCCTACCCTGAGTAACATAACCAGATAACAGTCAGTTTACACCCATGTGCACGAGTATGTGTGTGCACATTCTCAGTTTCTCTCACACGCACACATACACACACACATGCACGCACACACACACCCTGGGCTGAGCTCTCTTTTAGGGAAGGATCCTGGGTGAGGTCACAGTATGAGGTGCCCTCTCTTCTGAGTATCATCCCAGTAGTGGTAACAGAGAGTACCTAAAACTACCCTCGTCCTCTGTATTACAGATTCTGCAGTCTGCCTGGCCTCTCCCTCTACCTCTCCCAATGGACTAGCTTACTAAACCTACAAGAGGAAAGGGTCAGACTCAGGTTCCTGGAGAGCAAAGAAGCTGGACACTGCCTGTTCAGGAAGTTCATCGTAAGACTCAGGTATATTCATAAAAGGCCTAAGTTCAAGCTAGTGGCACAGAACAGATATTAAGGGATCACAGCAGAATACACAGGGCAGAAGAGTCAGCAGGAATGAAATGGAATTTGAATATAACTGATGGAGAGCGCAGCATTCTCAGACAGGCCTTGAGGTGCAGCTTTCCTTGGGAGCAGTCAGCAGAGGGTAGGAGGAGGGAGGATATTGGAAGGGTACTTGGGGAAAGAGCTCTTCTGTTTTTGTAAGGGGGAAAGCACTTAGCTGGGTGTACAGGAGGCCATGACTCAGAAGGGAGATCGGTTTTCTGAGGAATCACAGAACTGGAAAATAGGAAGAGGGGAGTCATGGCCAGAACAAGAACGTAAGCCCCAGAAGAGTTTCTCCAGGGATGAGGACTCAGTTCCAGAGCAACGCCAGGCTTAAGCAGACTGAGGCAGAGGGCCTTGCTCTTCTGGCAGCTTTGAGACCCCTGAAGTTTGGTTGTCTCTCAAGCTATCAAATTTTACCCCAGCTATATGCTTTATCCCCTGAAGTGGGAGATTTCCTATTTCATTGTGAACCACAAGTATAAAGATAATCCACACACTAATTTCTAGGGAAGAGATCTCCAAGGACCAGTTATTCCTAAATCAAAGAGATGATGAGATAGATGCATAAGAAGCACAACTCCAGTGGGTGAAGAATGCAGATAGCCAATTCCAAAAAGAAAATCTAATTCAACATGGTTCATTTTCTTACTAAAGTAGCTATTTGGTTCAATTTTCTTCACAAAGATATTAATAAAAGGAGTTCAGCATCACTACAAATGATAATCCCGAATTTTAAAATTGTACTATATTCCCAAGGCTGAGGATTTAGGCTAAACCAGATGACTGGAGTTTGAGAGACTCTTGAAAACATTCTGTGGAAGACAATAGTGAGGGAAAATGCCTAGGCCTGATCTTTTGTCTTTTCTCCTATCACTTGGGCCTCGACTGTGAGGGGAAACCACCACCAGGCATTTCTGATCAAAGAAGATATAAAACATGGTTCTTAGGCTCTGTGACATTCCTGCTTCCCTCATATACATGCTCATGTTTGGTGTTTGCATACTTACCATCAGCACACACAGTGAGACAGCAGAAAAGTCAGAAGTGTTTTCAGGTTCATTAAGAACAAAACCAAAAAACTGAGAGCACTCCAATTTCCCATGATCCCATCCCACCCCCCCTATACAATATAAGCTGCATTTATCAAAGAAAAGCCTTTTTAGCCAGGTCAGCCTCCCCAAACTGTGACTTCTCCCAAAATGAAGCAAGACCCAGCTTCCAGGACATCAGGTAAAGAACAGGCAGGAAATTGGTATTCCACCTCTCAGAATACCAATTCGGTTCCTGGTACCTTCAAGCCCATTCTTCTAGTGACTAGTTTACGTCACTACTCCTTGCTGGGATAGTTTGGATTTTCTGAGCCTTTGCTGTGACTTCCTAGAGGCAAACACAGAAATACTCCTCCTGCATGCAAGCACACACAATACACACATACAACACACATACACACACCCCCCTCTGGAACCCAAGAGCTCCAGGGCCTTAGAATTATCAGTTGTAGCCCAGGTATGCTCTGCAAATGAGAGATTCAAGTGAGTGAGCTCCTGCTCCACCAGCCTCAACCTGACAATAGCCCATTCCAACTGAGTCCCTTCATTCTTGGGATGCATCTGAAAGAAAAAGCACTGGTTGGAACTGCTATTTTTAAATTATTAAAATAACTTGCATAGCTAAATTGTAGATCTAAGGCTTCTATGAATGAGTTAAGTGTCTGAGAGGGTGCTTATGAAAACAGAAAGCTCCTTAAATTCCTCTTTTGGTGTAACTGAACAGTGCTCACACACAGGCGTGCACACACACTCACACCCACCCACCCCTCATCAGCCATCTCCTTGCCTGTTCTCTGGGGATGAAAACCCACAGTATGAAAAGACCTGCCAAAACTGGAAATGGGCTGGTCAGAAGAGTTGCAGAAATAGCTACTTACAGGGGCGACCTAGCTAAGTCGCCTTCAGGGCTGGGAAGAGGCAGACACAGCAGCTGCCAGTAAGGAGATACCCACAAGTAGGTAGTAAAGCTCTAAAGCCAGACAAGGTTTACTCATCATAAAGAACTGTCCACCAAAATCTCAGTAGCAGGAGGAGAGAAAGCAATGGAAGGCAGCCAGTGTTTATGGTTGAAGACCATTTGTCCCCTCCCTTGGCAAGAAATGAGACCCCCAGAAAGACTGATGCTCTTTATGACAAAAGTCAGACTTAAGGCTCCTACAGAGGAAGGGGTCCTCCATGTTCCTTCAAAGAGGTTAGAGGTAGCAGACACCAGGCCCACACTAATCATCTGATAGACTGGGAAAAATATTTCCCAATTGGAAATCAATAGTCTGTTCCCTCAACCAAGCAGTAGCCTATATGCAAGTTTACTATTTAGCATGGAGAGCCTGCTTCTAAGGTTATCCAGGAGGTCACAGCTCCAAATTGGGGTGACTTGTTTCCCAAAGGTAAATTCCACGACCCCAAGTTTCAATTCCTGTGGAATGGGTCTTACCCCTACTAACTATTCTGTCACAGAATTCCCTGATCTACCTGAGAGGCCATCTCCTGAAAACATAGTTGATTTAGTGTAAACTTGGTCAATTCACTCTCCACCTAGAATATTTTTTACCGGGATCTGAGATATCTTAAATTTCCCTTCCAATCTCCTACTCTCCTTACCCCTAACTTCCCTTCCCACCCTCCACCCCCCAAAAACAAGACACATGAAAAGTCCAAATAATAAATAATTGCCCATAAGAAATAAATTAACATGGAGCTCTCTAATAGGGAAGGTAAGGAAAAGCCACCAGGACAAGCAGCTGGGGGCTCAGTTCTGTCCTTATGAATAATGTCTTTTCTGGCCACAACTATGACTTCACAATCATGCTGCAGTGTTTCTCTGTCCCAGCCTCTGCACAGATAAGCTCACACCCTGGGGAAAAAAAATCTGCTCAGAGACAGACTCTGGGGAAAGAGCCAGAGATTGGCAAAGTCCATTTTCTCTAATAATTTCCCCAAATTCTGAAACAAATGTGGCTCTGAAAAACAGGGACTCACACTAGCTGGGCCTTCTCTTCACCCAACTAGAAGGAAACTTGTGGTTTCCATGGCTCTTCTCCTGGGCACACCCTGATGTTCATGCTCATAGCTGCCATGAACCACCACCACTCTGATTTCCACTTTTAAAAAGATAAATTCATTTGTCAGTTTCCCCCTAAGCCCCCCTCCCTCCCACCTTCACCCCTGCTCCATCACATACATGCATGTACACATGTGTACACACACACACACACACACGCGCGCGCACACACACACACACTCTGTCTCTCTTTCTGCTTCTTTCTTACCCCCTAAAAAGACTCCACTTCACATGGAATCTCCAGTCTGTCCTCCCCATCCACCCTATTTCTTTTCCCTCCCCCTCTCTTCCCTCCCCTCTCCAGGTTTAGTTAAGTCACCCAGTAAGGCAGCTCTGTTGGGAGAGAATGTTCCCACAGACAGACATGGGATATGAGCTTCTACACTCCAATGGGCAAGCAAGCAAGTAGACAGCATAAGCAAGGCAGGCAGGAAGAGAGGCAGAATGCCTTGCCCTTCATTCCTGTTTTGGGTCCCTGATTTCCCACTATTGCTGCTCTGTTAATTTTTTTTTTTTTTTTTGCCTCTTTTGTTAAATAGCCAACAGAGCTTTTGCTGCTATGGTCAATTACTCTTCTTTGTCCTCTTCCTTTTCCCTCCTGCTAAGTGCCCTACTCTGAGAAAGCTCAGATCACTGCCTTCCAGAATGGTGAGCAACCTTTTGGGAGCCCCAGAGTGAGGTGGAGAGGGGTTCTCCAGCTATTTCCCAGTGACCTCTATCACATCATCGTCCTTATCCTCATCATCATTGGAGCTGAACCCTACCTCGGCAACCTCATGAGAGTCAAATGGAGGCACCTGGGACCGAAGAAGGCTACCAGCTGGGTAGCCTGCATGTGGGGACATGTAGCCTGGGTAGACAGACATGCCCCGTGAAAGGTTGCTGGGCAAGACAGGGGAAGGAAAAGGCGCGAACATCCTCGGCTCGGACAGGAGTGGCTGTGAGAATGGGAGTGAGTAGCTGGGTAGTATCCCTGGTACAGAAGGGTTGAGCATGAAGGAGGGATTGCTGGCAGTGACTGAGGTAGCCGTGGAAGAGGAACTGACAGGGCCTGCTGGCACCAGAGGGTCAGTAGTCACTGGAAATACCAGGCGGGCATCTGCCAGCAAATTGGACAGCTGGTAATAGGAGGGGGTACTGCCCATAAACAGGGAGTTATCCCCAGCCTGGGAAGTGAAAGGGGGGGTGAGGTTATGGTTTAAGGAGACGGGTGGCATGGCAAACCCGCCAGAAACTGGATACCCGTGTTCATACGGCTGCACGGGGGCTGGCAGATGGCCCTTCCTGGAACGCCGGCGGGCTGACTCCTGGGCAGCAGTTGGTGTGGCCAATTTTCGCTTGTGGCCCCTCAAGTCCAACACTGGGTGTCTGTCACCACAGGGCTGGCCAGTCACCAAAAGAGAACTATTGAGGCAATGACCCCCAAGCCGAGGTTCAGTCCCAAGAGCTGTCCCGGGAACAGCGCTGCTGTCCACAAGTTGGGCTGGGGGGCCAGGCAGGGCAGCATTGGAGCTCGGGGAACTCTGATGGGATTCACGGGCGGCAGCCACATCTGCATACTGCTGGAGCTCACTGATGATCTCTGGGCTGTCTGGAGAGACGGGCCTGGCCAGCCCCTCAGGGTCGGGGGCTTTGGGTGATGAGGCACTATGTCTGCCGTTGCTTGTGGACTCAAGAGAAGGCCCCTGGGAACCTGGGGAAAAAATGTAGATAACTGAGAACCAGCGTGAACAGGAAGAAGAGGTGGGTAGAGGGAAAAAACTTCCATTAAAAGAAAAACTAAAAAATAGTCCTCTAGTTCCCAAGTGTCCAAACACATCACTCAGTCAACATTTCCTAATTACCAGAAAGAAAAGCTTTGATCTGGGAAAAAATTTATCTGTGATAAGACACATGACTTCTGCACTCCAAATCACTGCTCTGCAGAACACCGCCAATTTGAATTCTATGAGATAACAGGCAGGAATGTTAAGAGAGCATTCTTACAAGTTGTCAGACTTTCTGTGGACAAAACACAACCATTGACCATGATGGGAGAAAAGAGGAAAAATGAAGTTTAAAAAGCAGACAATCCTCATTTCAAAAAATAAAACAAAATCTATGGTGATGGAAGATGACTAGGACAATTGGGAAATCTGAATATGGACAGACATATGAGGGAACATCATGGAATTAACTCCTTTTAGTGTGGTAATGGTTTTGTAACTAGGAATATAATGTCCTTAATGTTAGGAGTTATATATTGAAGTGTTTAGGTTAAAACAGTATGTCTTCAACTTACAAGTAGTTGAAATAAAAAAAGACAAGAAAGTTTATGAGAACAGCAGTCACTGGTGCAGGGTATGTGGATGTTCATAATGCTGCTCTTTCCATTTGTGTAAACATTTCCATGTAGGTATGAATATTTTCATAATAAAGCCTGGGATACATATATAAGCGGCCTAGCTCTTATACCTTGGTGGTTAGGAGGTAAATGAGAACCACTCTCAGAAAAAGGAACTCAGTAAGAGTTCAATGTTAATGTGCCACACATATGCTCTGACCCAACAATTCCACTGCTAGAATTTATCCTATAGCCACAACCCACAATTTAAATGTCCCAGGACAGGAAACTCAGTAATGTAACACACATTACATACCCATCTAACAGCATTCCATGCAAACCTTCAATATAGCATATTTAGAAAAAATGGTAAGAAATTAGTACTGAGATCTCAGCAGAGAAAGTGAAAAAAAGGAAGAAACAATATACCATAGTTAAGTATTTGTTTTAAAAACATAAAAGTATTATACATTCATTTCATATACATACATTCCCTGTACCAAGTATATATTTGGGGGGAAAACACAGAGAATACCACCTGCAAAAGGAGCAACAAATGGGGAGGAAAAAACTTACTTTTCCCTTATTCCTTTTTACACCTTTTGAAATGTGCACCAGGCATACACTATCTATTGTAAAATAAACCAAAAACTGGGGCCTCCTTAGTGATGCAAGGGTTAATTTAAAATGCAGTACTAATTTAAAATGCAGAGTTGTCTGCAGCCCCTGCAACATGAGTTTGATCTCCAGTAAGGGAGCTGACCCATATAGTGCAGCAGACCTCTCGTCTTGCCTGCTGCTCCCCTCAGCAGTGTATTTCAGTCAATCTGCCTGTTCTGCTCCCCACTCTGTCTCTGGTGAACCCTCTTACCTCCTACTCTTCTGGTCTATATCCCAGTTCTTATATGCACATCTTTAAAAAAGTAAACAAACAAACAAACAAACAAACAAACAAACAAACAAACAAATAAATAAACAAACAAATAAATAAATAATACCATATATGTCAACGAAAAGTGGAAGTCACTATACCTGAGGCAGCCATACGACCATCTTCAGGGGCCTTTGGTTTTCCAGTCGCTCGGACAGCAAAGATCCGCCCATCGCTGGTACGGATGTATGTCCCTGAGAAGAAACATGAGAAATACTGCTAAGAGCAGACATGAAACACAGCCAACCCTAGGAAACTCTGGCCCAGGCATCATGGCTAGGAACCAGTTATAACATTAGGCCTTATATCCCCTCTCAAGGCCCCTGAAATGTAGAATGGGATGACTGAGCAAACACCGATTGCATGATCACCTTTTACCAAGCATTGCTCTAGACGCCGAAGCGTAGCCAGTTCAGACACAACTTTGGCTGACTCTGGTCTGTGGAGACTTCCCAAACAAGATTAGGTGAGTGCCTGAGGAAGGCTATGGGCATTCCTTCCTAACCGATAGCACAATATACATAGACTGATACTAACACAAAGTAGGGTGTGTATCCATCTATACCCCAAGATTCTTCATAAAAAATGATGATAAAATTTAGGCACCCTAGCAAACTTTTATTAAACTATTGACAAGATACTCTATAAATCCAATTTAGCTCTGCTTAGCTCTTAAAACTGTCATTTTCTGATGCTTCCCCTTCACATTCAATCTTTAAAAAAACAAAACAAGTAAATAAGTAAATAAATAAAATAATGGTGTTATTTTCATATTCACTATCATTGAATGATTCCTATCTTCTCTCTAATTCAGGTCATATATATTTGTCCTGCATTTCAACTCAGAATTCTTAGCAAACAGAGGGGATGGGCTTTTACCTTTCGTCCCACGGATGATGTGGATACTCTCACCAGCATTAATTCTTGCTTGAACATCTGTGGAGCTATTGAGTCCAGGAATAACGATATCTAGTGATGACACAGACCTCATATTTAGATTACACAGGATCTGACTTACATAGGGAAAGAAAACACAAAATGCAAAGTTCCTCAGTAGTTTCCCTAAAGGCCTCTCAGTGGAGTAGAAGTCAGAACCAAGGGAGGTGAAACAAGACCTCTCAGATTGTCTAAACAAAGAATACTATGAAAACAAGATGTTTTAGCAATCTGATCTTTCCAATTATTGGGAAAAGTTGTTTTGTTTTTGTTTTTAAAGATTTATTTATTCAAACAGAACTGGGGTACAGGCCAGAGATGCGGAGGGTGAGAGGATTCACCAGAGACAGAGTGGGGAGCAGAACAGGCAGATTGACGAAGTATACTGCTCAGGGGAACAGCGGGCGGGTCAGGAGAGGTCTGCCGCGCCATGTGGATCTCTTCCCAGGCAGGCGGGGATCGAACTCATGCGGCGGAAGTGGCTTGAGCTTCTTAGTGAAGTGCTTTAACCCGGGGAAGGCCTTGTTTTGTTTTATTAAAGACTGATTTATTTATACATACAGAACTGAATTCACTCTCCTGGCCGGGGATTGAGTTCACGCTGCAGTGGCTTGATAGCTTCATAGTGCTGTGCTTAAACCTGTTGTGCCACTAGGGAGAGCCCTCCAGAAAAAAGTTTTTATTGAGTTATCTCCTATGAATTTTTGTCTCCTCTCTAAGCTATTTGCATGTATCTGCTCTACGCCACTTTAGGCCATGAATGTGGCATCATCCTCGTGCTTGTTGGCATTATTCCACATCTAATAAAGAATGAAGAGTATTTTTCAAAACAGCAGAGAAGCAGGATTACAAGAGACTATTTATACTTATTTAAATTTTTTTATAATGGTGTTATTTTCATATTCAAAAAAATTAATTTAGATATTTTCATTAAAATTTATACTTTGCACAGGGTTAAAAGCAAGCACTTTGAAGCTAAAGCCACTTCAGCATGAGTTCGATTCCTGGCCAGGGAGGTAACCTACATGGCATGGCAGACCTTTCCTGACCCGTCCACTGCTCCTCAGTGTACTTCATCAATCGGCCTGTACTGCTCCCCATTCTGTCTCTGATGAATCCTCTCACCACCCCTGCACCTCTGGCCTGTCCCCAGGTCTGTATGCATAAGTAAATAAATCGTAAAAAAAAAATAAAACTTATGCATCGTGAATATGTCTAGATAACAAGATGAAAAAGTTTTCCTTCCCAATTAAAATTATAGAACCAATGGCTGGTGGACAGGCTGCCCACCTCCTACCATCCTCAATCCACATCAGACCCATGAAGAAACAAAAAACATTCAGATCAACCTGTTTTGACAACCACCCTTTATATCCAGCTATGCCACAGTCACAACATATTCACAAGCCAGTATATTCACAACTCCTTCAGACCAACTCTGTCACCCTAAGTGACATTTACATAATCTATCCCATCTACCAGACTCAAGAAAATCCAGTTCTGTGTTGTTATTCTTAAGATATTCATTAAAATACAACTTCCTCAAGATCAGGGATGGTTATCTTCTTTATTTTCACTTACAGAATCAGTAGAGTAAGGTCTAGAATACAAAAGGTATTGACTAAATACTTCCTGCATGGACAACATAATTTTGAAAGAGATAGCACCCCTGGACAGAACCCAGAAGGTCCTAACCTGTTGTGGTGACCACCTTCTGCACAAGAACTCCAGCACGTTGCAGGTAGTTGATTGGGAAGTTCATAGCTGGATTTGTGCCAGAGGCAGAGCTTACACTGCCTCCCAGTGGGACATGCCGGGGCATCATAGGGATGGGAGTTGACTGTACAGGACGAACACTGGCCACAGGCTTCTCATCACTCTTCAGGGTTGGTTGCCTGTGAGAAAGCAAAGCACACTAAAAGAGTTCAGCAGAACAGTCATCCCTTTCCTTTCTGCAATCGCTGTGCAGCCTCTCCAGACTTCCCCCAGATACCCTCAGTGGCTGCTAGGAGAAAGATGACAAGAACCTGCAGGGTACAGTCAATTCAAAAGGAGACTAGGAGCAAGACTAAGATGGAATAGCAAACAGAGAGGCAGTGAGAGATAAGAGGACTAAGGAGAATCAAGAGGTCAATGAAATAACACCTTTTTGGGGTCATGAGACATTGCCTTTAGAATTTCTCTATCTATTTTAGGAGTTGCTCCTATTTAGAGGCAAAAGTGCAGTAAGGGAGGAAAAGTTTTTCAGGCCGTAGTGCATGCCAAGTTAAAGACAAATGGGTGGAATTTTCCCACTCACCCAAAGAAAAGGGGTCATACGATGCCAAATGTTGAGGTAATTTTGAGAAGCAATCCCAACTTTAACCATCTTTATTCTCTGAAACCTCAAGTCTCAATTCATAATACAGAACCTGCATTCTGCATTACTTTCACTGGGCTCCACCTGGCGCCAGTCTACAAAGTTCCCTCTAGTCATGGGCACCACAAAAGCAGAAGGAGCTAAAATACTACACACAAACCTAGCTACTAAATAGCAAATGGCCAAGGCCAGCCACAGTCCCAGCAGTGCATCTCCTATTACCAACATGCTAAAATGTTACCCCAAGGTCAATGATGCATTTCTTTTTTTTTTTTTTTAAGATTTATTTATTTGTACATACAGAACTGGGGTACAGGCCAGAGGCTCAAGGGCGGCAAGAGGCCTCACCAGAGACAGAGTGGGGAGCAGAACAGGCAGATCGACGAAGTACACTGCTGAGGGGAGTAGCGTGCTGGTCAGGAGAGGTCTGCCACGCCATGTGGTCACCTCCGGGGCAGGCTGGAATCGAACTCATGGTAAGTGGCTTTAGTATCTTAGTGCTGTGCTTTAACCCGCTGCACCACCAGGGAGGGCCAATGATGCATTTCTTAATCTTCACCTTCCTTTTCACTAGCTATTGTTATCTAGAGAAAGCTACTCCTGATTTAAGTTTTTTGAAGTTAAGCCCCTGTCTCTGTCTCTAAGTTTGCTGAAGTGTATGTCTATGTCTTTAGTCTCTTGCCTGGGAAAAAGACTCTCTTGGATTGGTATATTCTTCCTCACCTGACTAAAGACTGGCACATGAACAGTCACTTTTACCATTCTTATGTTGGAGCCAGTCTGCCTGACTGTACATCCACATCACTCTCAGGATGTTATGTCCCCCTTTGGGAAGTCCCTGGGTCTTACAGGCCAGAAAGCACAGCAAGTTCACCAGACCTGCAGTCCGTAACCTTGATGTATGCCCAAAGTAGCATGTACATGTTAGAAACCATGGTTAGATGTCAATCCCTGCCCTCCCAGAAACAAAAGTCAGAAAAGTAACAGGACCTCAAGCCAAGCACTGTACTCTGCAAGGACTAAAGCTGGGAGTCTCCGCAGGTATCTTTACATGTACCCAGACAGGATAAGGAATGAGCAGGATCATGCAATGGCTCACCAAGTGCTGTGAGAGGCTGGAGCCTCCCACAGGGGCTGGAGCTGGGGCAGAAAAGGAACTGGTATCTCCTTATAGTCCAGCCCATTTGTCACACCTTCTCCCCTCCCCCACATGGCTTTTCTCTCACTGGATTCAGACTTAGTCCATTCCTGCTGTTACACAGAAAAGCCCATTAAATAGAAAAAAAGAATGGAAGACAAGGAGGACATCCCAGACAACAGTGTCTTGGAAAGTTATACAGAAATAAATTCTGTAGGTTTTGAAAGGGAGCAATACTTTCTAGTTGAAAACACCTTATTCATAAAAAGTAGCAAAGATACCAAAAATTAGTATTATATAAAATCTTACATTTTATACATTACATTATTTCAGTTCCTTATATATTATTTAAAACATTTTTAAAATATGGAATCTTCAAAAGTTTGAAATCTATTCCCCTCAAATAAAGCAACATTTTATCTTCAAGATAATCAAACATCTTAAGAATGCAAAGCACTCAATCACATAGCTATCTGATAAGAACTATGAGGTACTTAGTCTTGAAAAAAAAAATTAAATATAATTTCTTGCACAGAGCCTCTCTTGCACTTAGCTTACATCCTGTTCACATTCTGACAGCTTTAAAAGCTGTAGTCAAGATATGATTTTTTAAAAAGATTTATTTATTTATGCATAAAGAACTGGGGTACAGGACAGAGGTGCAGGTATGGTGAGAGGATTCACCAAAGACAGAGTGGGGAGCAGAATAGGCAGAATGACGAAGTACACTGCTGAGGGGAGCAGTGGGTGGATCAGAAGAGGTCTGCTGCGCCATGTGGGTCACCTCCAGCGCGGAGATTGAACTCATGCTGAAGTGGCTTTAGCTTCTTAATCCTGTACATTAACCTACTGCACCACCATGGAGGGCTTGATAATGATTTTTATTTTGCCTTTTGAGGTAGTTTGTTTGTATAGAACTTATTTATAGGGATATATTACTTCTCTAGAATCCCAGGATTTTCCCCTCCTTGATGCTTTTTCTCTTGCTTTTTCATGGCCCATGATGACGGCTGACGTTTTCAGAACAGTAAAGCCAAGCTGACAGGACAAGTGCCACTTTTCTAGACCTCTGAGCTGCATATCAGAGACTGATCATTTCACACTTGTTTAACCTGTCCATGTCCACGTTCACTGCAAATTCCCCAGCTCTGTGATCCCCAGCTCTGTGATCATCAATGACGTCAAATTTGCAAATATAATCATGTTTTATCATCACAACTAGAAACTGGAAGATGAGTGGAACACAGAGTAATAATAACCTGGTGTATGTCTTTTTGCCTTGTTGGTGCTCTTGAGAGTATCAGGAAAGACAATTACATGCACCATTCTGGTGGCATGGAGAGATGGCAGGAAAAAAATTTATTTTTGCTATGGATCAGGGTATAAGCACAGAGTGAAATCCCATTTGTAGCAATAGAACTCTCCAATTGTGATCCAAGACCCATAGAGGACCTGTTATTGACCCTTAACTTTTACTGCCAAGAGAGGTCTAGAAGCAAGGTAGCATCGATAGAGGCAGTTGTCTAGAAGAGCTGACCCTCTGTTTCAGAAGTTGTACCTCACCAGGAATCCAAAAAGATTCTCTTGAATCACAAGGCGACCCTCATTTTTTCCAGCTATCTGAGCTGGACTGATTTGATACCTCACCCCAGAGCAGAGCCTGTCAGTTCATAGCAATCAAAGAACAAGTTGTAGATTCTCTCTTTGTTTAAAAAAGGAATTGGGGACCTTCCTGGTGGTATAAGGGGTTAAGTCTCAGCAATATGAAGCAATCTGTAGCCACTGCAGCATGAGTTCAATCCTTGGCCCGGGAGGTGACCCACATGACAGCAGACCTCTCCTGACCTGCCTGCTGCTACCCTCAGCCGTGTGTTTCACACCATCTGCCTGTTCTTCTTCCCACTTTGTCTCTGGTGAATCCTCTCAGTCCTCCTTCTTCTGACCTACACCCCAGTTCTTGTATGCATAAATAAATAAAATAAATATAAATTAAATAAAAAGAAACTAATCAAGAAGTTTGGGTCTAGCTCAGTGGTGGATCTTTCCTGTCCCCCTTTTTGTGGACTCACCAGTTTCTCTGACTGAAGGCAGGGATGCTGGTCAGGCTCTGGTCGCTGGCAGGATAATACTGCGCGTATGATGGGCGGGTGTAGGGGACTGATGTGCGTTTGTCTTCCTCATAGCTTTTCTTTGCAGCTTTTTTCTCAGCCTTGGTCAGCTTGTGATCCTTTCGGTTAAGGAGCAGTGACTCATGCTCAAAAGGCTCCTGGTGACACAGGAGGATGTTGATTTAATTACTTGTCTTTGTGCTAGCATGACTGATAATTCAATGAGCCTTACTTTGAAGCCAAGAAAGGACTAGTTGACTCCAGCACTAGTGAAGAGGCTGCTCAGAGACACACAGGCAGGCTTACTGTCTGTCAAGAATATAATTTACAACTATAATCTAGCACCAACAGCCTTTAGACAACCTAAGTCTGCCTTCCATATTAAAAGGATGGGAGACTGCAGAGAATGAACATCTTCTTCAGAACTTTTCCTCTTTCTTTTGGCTAGAAAAACTTATAGCCAAATTACTTTCCACGGCTGAGCCCAACATTCCTAGGGCCTGACTAAGGATGGGAATGAGTGGCTGAGCATGGGGAGGGGAACTCCAATGTTCAAGGCAAAGAAGCAGCTGAGTTCAAGTTGCCCACATTTTGCCCAAATTTATCTGAAACAAAATTTCAGGTATTTTTCAGATAAAAGAAACAAATTTGTGATACAACCCTTCCTCAATGGAAGGGGACACTAGTGGGGACTATATGCATACCAGATTCTTACCTTGGTGATGAGGTGAGGGTACTTCACACAGGCAAGTTGCAGAACTGGCTCCTTGATTTCCTTTACATTTAAGGATGCTTGGGGGGCTGGCTCCTTTTCAACAAAGTGCAGTAGATTCTCCACCTCCTTTCGTGTAAAGTTCAGCATTGGGTTGAGATCATCTACCACTCGATCTAGAAGGGAGAAGACATGGAGAAAGTCAGTACACAGCAAAGACTGCAAAAACACCACTGCCAGGCTTGGCAGAGAAAAAGGAGGTGTGGCTATCATTAACTGTCTCTAATACCCCATATCTGAAAGTCAAAGACCAGGTCTCAGGCCCTGATAAAACAGAAATATCTTAAGAGAAACCTGTATAACTAGTTTGGCTCTTGTCACTAAACCCACCTTCAACAAGTTGAGGTCACTTACCTCTTTAAGCAATCGCATGACTGAGAACAAGATGGGACTCCTGGCTTTGTGTCACTGAAAGTCAGGCTACAGTCCTATATCCTCCCCCTCCCAACCTTGATACAATAAGGAGGGTAGTCTTACAGTATGGGAGCCAAAGAGGACAGCACACACATGCCTCTCCTAAGACCTGCTCAAATCATGATGATGGCCCACCTGACATGCCCTGCTTGGAAATCTGACGGTCATAGATCTTCTTTTCGAGGGTAAAATCAGCCACAAGGCGATAGATGTGACAGGGCTTTTTCTGGCCATAGCGATATACCCGACATACTGCCTGGGCATCATGGCAAGGGTTCCAGGAAGCATCAAACACCACCACTCGGTTGGCACCAATCAGATTCACACCTAAGCATCCGGCCCTTTAAAACACAAGAACCAACAATTACAGATTACAGGTTTTCAAATATGTTTAACTCTTTGTGTGACTTTTATCTCCATACCACCCTCTTTGTACGAAGCCAAATATACTATCTTCACAATGAATGAAATGTTTTTCAAGCACTGAAAAATGTCTTGAAAATCAAATATAGAAGTGCCTATCAGTGCAGAAGGAAAACTCTCTATCTGCTGATAATCAGTAAGGTGTCCTGAGTGGTATTCCTTGGTGAGGTGCATACAAATGTTTCTGCTACTTTCAGTCTTATAGCTTAGGAGAATGACTGGTTCATACCTTCTTTAAAGGGCATTCTGATGGCAGAAGGCAGCACAGTTTTCAAGCTGCTTGAAATAATGCCATCAGTCTTTTACAGTTACGTTGCACTTTCTACTTTTTAAAGCATTTTTCACACTTATCACATTGTCTAAGTCTCAGAACACTTCTGAAAGAAAAGTGAATAGTGATCACTGATCATGAAAATCTCAAAGAACCTCATGACAATATCATGATTGCTCTTCTATTGCAACTTCATTTGGGGTTCCCCTTTTTGACCTCAAAAATAAGTCATACACCTGAGCAAATCTCTTTTGATGGAATTTGGTTGATCCTTTGGGGGCACCTGCCCGTGTGGCCAAATGCTTTGAGCCCTCTGACTTTCACTTTCACAACCACTCACCTTGTGGAGAGAAGGAACAGCCAGGTGGTGAGATTGCTGGGATCATTGAACTGATTAATGAGTCGCTCCCTCTCAAAGGCAGGGGTGCTACCATCTAGCCCTAGGAAAGAAACCACCACAGTAGACAGATGAGAGTAGGGGTACACAACAAAAATCACTGGGCAAAGGTGTTCTTGAAGCAAAACAAAATTCCAGTTTCAGATCATAACCCCTGAACACTTACCAATCTAGTGTAAGAGATAGGAATTTATAATTTTAAAATACCCCGAGATTATAACATAACAGGATTTTAAATTGTTTCTCCTGTTAATATTTTCGGTCAATTTTAAGGTAAGGGTTCCTAGAAGTTAAGAGTTCCTAAAAATCACCCTAAACTAGGGAGCTTGGCAAACAGCCTCAAGATGAACTGCTTTCAGTCCTGTGAACCCTGGTGATTTCAGCAGGACCAAGGGTTTTGTTGTTTTTGTATGGGTAATGTTCCTTACCCAGAATCTACATTGTTAACAAGCTCTTCAATATAAGAACCTGCTACACAGAGGGCTTTCCTGGTGGCCCAAGGAGTTAAGTCTCAGCACAATGAAGCACTGCAGCGTGGGTTCAATTGCTGGCCTGGGAGCTGACCCACATGACACAGCAGACCTCTCCTGTCTCGCCCACTGCTCCCCGTGGCTGTGTATTTCAATACATCTGCCTGTTCTGGTATACTCTGTCTCTGGTGAATCTCTCACCTCTGGTCTACACCCCAGGTCTTATATGCATAAATAAAATGAAATCTTAAACAAAACAAAACAAAACAAAAAACTTGTGGGCTCTCCCTGGTGGCACAATGAGTTAAAGTACCGCGTTATGAAGTTATGAAGTTCTCTGAAGCCACTGCAGCATGAGTTCAATCCCCGACCAAATTGCTGACCCATATGGCACAGCAGACCTCTTCTGACCTGCCGCCTCCTGCTCCCCTCAGCAGTGTACTTTGTCAATCTGAACTCTCTCACCCACCACACCTCTGGCCTGTACCCCAGTTCTGTAAGCATAAATATATATTAAAAAATTTTTGCTACAAAGAGGCAGAAAAGGAATAAATCTTTAGAAAAGAAATTAATCTATAGCAGTGGGATGGAATATAAGAAAGAAAATAAGGGAGCTCAAATGAATGAAAAAAGGCAGTTTTCAATTAAGAATCCTGAATAATTAAAAAGAGGAGGGGCAACATGTGTTAACCTGGGTAAAGAGGGAAAAGGGCAAAAGTTAACGTGTGAAATGACACATGGAAAAAGGAGTTATTGTGGTAGTAGGAAACTTAGTTTAATGCTGGTACTGAAGCAATGTATCTGTAAATCAGCACCCCAATCTACCTTTCTAACCTGAGTTCTACAATTTCTAAGCACAACTCACCACTGCTTCGTTGGGCAGCCTCCAGGCTAGACCCCGTGTCAGAGGTCCTCTCACCAATGTGGAGATATTGTTGGTTATTACAAACAGGTGAATACTACTGCCATCTAGTGAGTGGAGACCAAGGACACTGCAAAGCATTCTACAAATGCACAGGACAATCCTCTATGACAAAGAAATTATCTGGTCTAATGTGAGTATTTAGTCAGGAAGCACCTGAGAGCCAGTATTTCTCAACTTTTTTTTTCACTACCACCCCCCTGTAGAGTCTATTCATATTTCCCCCAATCCACATGACCCTTATGAAATTGTAATAATACAGGTATGCTTTAGACCTCTTTTGTGTACTATATGCGTATTTGTGGCTTACACTCCAAAAAAGTTAAGGTTTTTTTTATTCATTCCTCCAAGAACCAGTTTTCACTCCCTTAGGGATACCATCTCTATATAGAAAAGGTGTGGTCTAGGCTCATGCTCACTCTGCTCCTTTCACCTAGAATGATCTTGGACTAAATGAGCTTTGGATATTCAAATTCTTGTTATCTTTGCAAGTCAAGTTCTACTTCCTCCTAGAAAACTTTCTCCAACCATCCTCACCACAACTATTCTGTCCTCCTTAGAATCCTTCAACTACTTTATATTTGTCCTCAACTTGTCATACTGCAGATGAAGACATGACCTATTCCTTCTACCCCCATCACGCCCAAGCTCTCTCCCTCCCAGTACAGTGTCTCACACACAGCAGCTGACTCTCAATATCTCCCTGTCCCTAGGCTAGCCAGATATTCCTAAACATTTGATAGAGAATGGAGAGAGAGACAGAGACAGAAGAGACAAAAGGAAAGGAAACCCTTTGAACAAAGTAGCAATATACTCACGGAAGTAGCTGATATTGCGAGCCCACTTCTGTACTCCTTGCCCCTCAGCACCAGATAGACAGGGCACATCTCGTTTCCCTAGGAACTCCTCGATGAGAGCCAAGGTGGAAAGGCTCTGGCTGAAAGGAACAACATTTGGTTCAGAAGGCTCAAAGACCCAAGGGAATTTTGTCCCCCATTAGGCCCACACTCGTGGGTAACCTTTCGACAGTGAGAGCTCCCACAACCTACTCCTCAAAAGCAGTAACCCCACACACTACCAAAGGTCTTCTTTCTAGTTCATAAATGGGAGCAGAGTTATCTACACTGGTTAGTTCCACCACCCCACTAAAATTTTCTCTCATTATTTTTTTCAATTGAAAATTCCTGGGGCTTAGTTCAGTGCACAGTAACAAACAGCATTCACCAATAAAAACCAACACCGCATGAATATGTATATTAGTTAATTATAGGCCACAGGCAATAATGAGTCTTACTAGGGCTACAGAATCATATGGCTATTTCCAAGTTACGTAGTCTCTTCAGAAGTGGTCCATAAAAGCAGTGGGACATTAGATTCTCCCCAAGTTTGAATTACTGCTGTCCTCTCAAAGAATATCACATGTGGAAACTCTCATGTTGAGGCTCCCAAACCAAGATCCTGCCACTTGGCAATCATTGCAACATAATCTTATTTTTTCTGAGGTCTTGATGAGACTCAAAACTCTGCCTAGAGTAAGAACATGACTCTGGAACAAATGATATGGCTTATTTGGCTTTAAAAACAAAGCTTTTTTTTTTTTTTGCTTTAAAAAAAGTAGTTTAGATCAGGCATCAGCAAGTATTTTCTGGAAAAGGGTCAGATAATAAATAGGCTTTGTAGATCACATACAGTCTCTGTTATACATTCTTATTCTGCTTTTTTAACTCTCTAAAAATGTAAAAACTAGCTCTCAGGCTATACAAAAACAGACCACAGGCTACATTTGCCTGGGCTGTGCACAGTCTGAAGGATTAGACTAACAGCTCCAATGTTAGCCTAAGATTTTAAATTGTTTTCTGCAGAGATATCATACTGGGCAAATAAAGAAACTCTAAGAAAGAGATGAAATGCAATAAGGTCATCATAAGAAGCATGGATTACATTGGCTTGGAGAGAGAAAGGGGGCTGGTGCAATTCCAGTTGGTCTCACTCCACAGGGACTACGTCACCTTTATCACAGACACACAGCATTGCTCAGAAATTTCTCTTCATACCTAAATACAAGGATCTTATCTCCAAGCTTCACACTTTCTTCAATCAGGTGGAAAAGCAGTACCATTTTGGGAGAGTTCTCTAAGACTCCAGTCTGGTAATTAGTCAAAAGGTCCTTGGCCTGCAAAAGAGAACAGTCAGCTGGGAGTGGGTCCATGGCCAAATCTCCAAAAATAATATCCTCTCCCTCCAAGGCAGCAGCTCATGAGTAACCTTTACAGTTAGCAGAAGAGACCCTGGCAGTGTAAGGCACTGTACACCCCACACCCTTTCCCTACTTTTTCAGAAGTGTTTTATGTTCATAGAAGGATCTTCGTGACTCACCCATTCATACGTGACAATGTTGTTGCCTCGCTCCTGGAAAGGATTGAAGCCCACCCCTTGTAGGAACTTGCTGTTGGTTGCTTCTCCCATTGAGGAGGCCAAGGCACTGTCCTCCCCCTTGCCTTTTGTTCCCTGTGATGGGCAGCGGGCACTAGTCCCTGCTGAGCCAAGTTCTTCCACATCGAGATCCTGCTCATTAGCCAGGTTCTCCTTCTGAAGGGCTTCATACAGCACATCTGGGTGATTCCAGATCTGAGAGGTGGCACAGGGAGAGACTACATTAAGGATGCCCCAGGGAGTATGGAAAACAGGCAACTGCTCAAATACACACCTCCCACTGCACACACTGTCATACCATAAATTAAAGTATCCCCAACTTTCTTACAACCTAAGATCCCATACATTTATTTTCATTAACTAACTGATCACGTGATATGAATGGGCAAGTTCATACCAGGGCCATTATGTTAGGTACATAACCAAGAAAGGCTGTCACAAGCTTAGCATTCCTATTCAAGTAAGAGTACCATTTCACTGTGACTAACGGTCAACAATTGTAAGAAAATGAAATAAGACCCAGCCTCGATCTGTGGACAAATGTATTTGACTTACAGATGACAGATGACCAACTATAAGTTATTTCAGAAACTATTCATGGCATGAGTTGCAAATTCCAAGAAGAATTTAAACACACACATACTAAATTTAAAAAAACACATTTTTTAAAAAATTAATAAAAAAGTTTATAGAAAAAAAAAAAAGGATTCCAGGGGCTGAGGGTCTAGGCAGAATTCCCTGGACTTGCAACCTCCTCACAGAGCACGTATGCTTTAGCTTCCTAGTCCTAGTCTAGTAGCATGACCACAAAAGAAATATTTTGAAACCTCATCTACCCCCAGAAATGAATATTCAGCTGACTTACTAAAGCAGAGCTCAATTAAGAATGATATCAACACATCAGCTAAGAATTGTCAAGAAATGGGTGTTTCATGAGAAAACAGTGAGCTCTTTGCCAGATCAAAGACAAGTAATTCATCAACTATAATGATACGCAGGCCTTGCTATTCCCAAACCATCTCAAGCATTATCAGGATAAAAAAAGATTTCAATTTGATTAAATAAGGAATCAAATGGAAGATATCCCTAATAATTTATCTAAGCTACATACTTCTTGAGTCTTGATTATACCAAAGGTACAAAAGGTATACAAATGGTAGAGCTCACTCTTGCACAGCTGAGATGCACAACCACAGAGGTATCATTTATGTTACAGTCTATGAAAAGTGTCTCCAGAATTGTGCAGTACACAACCGGCACATTTTGCCTTGGAGCTCCCGATCCTCCTTATGCAGGAAACCAATGTGGCCCCTTCTCACTTTAATCTTCCTTTACCAAGGACTCCCAGAGGGAATAACTCTCTTGGAACTATGTACTATCTTTAGTCTCCCTTTAAATCTTTCCCAAGACCTCAATATACCTTGCAGCACACACAGAAAGCCTTGAGGGGGTTCAACCCCAGCCAGCCACTGCTACCACAGTCCCGGAAGCGGTCCATGAACTGTGTGTACAAATCTCGCTGGATCTTAGAGAGCCGCACCAGGATCACATTTTCTTCCTTAGCAGGAAGATGAATCTTCAGCACAGTATGACCTCTCCTACAGAGGAAGAGATCAGAAATGATAAGGCAGTACGGCCGAAGGGACAAAAACAGCACCCTGCACTTGTGCACATCACCCTCCTGAGGATCTCAACAAACACTAGTCTTGCATAACGAGTACTAGTTCAGTGAACCATCAGGAATAAACCCATCATAAGGATAAAATATAAACAAAGAAGCAAAGTAACCTATCTGGAGTCACTGATTATATTCCCACTAACAGGTAATTCTAGGTTCTTAATCCAATGCAGGGCTGCCTCTCTCTGAGCTTTCTTCACACATGCCATATTAAGAAAAAACAAGAGACCTATTATAACTATCTTAAGCTACACCTTACTAAGATGCTAAAATGATGTCATACAACTACCACTTCTATTCATCCACGTCATCAGAATGCTAGCTCTTTCTTGCTTCTCTCAGCAAGTGAAGCAGGTGACCCCAGTAATTTCAAAGAATAACTTTTGAGAGAAGCACCCCTGAGCCAAACTTTCAGAAAAATGAAACGTGTATATGCATCATTTGGTAGCTATTCACACAAAGGAAAGTTTTACTACTGCCCCACTGGGAGGGGCCTTCCTACTGTATCAACATTTTCCCTTCAAAATAGCTATAGAAGCCCTGTTTGACTGCATGTTCTCAGAAAACAGGGCCCCAAGGATGACTCACCTCTGCACAAAGCCTTCCAGGAGGCTGTGCAGGACATGGCTCCGGTACCTCATGAGACGAACATCCTGAGGTGTGCTGTCAATACACTGTCCATTCAGGATGGGGCGTTCAAACATGTTGCTGAACTCCTGCCGGGTGCCAAGGAAGTCTGGGCGCACAAAATCCACCATGCACCAGTATTCAATGAGGTTGTTCTGCAAAGGGTACCCAGTCAGCACCACCCGGCGGCGAGAGCGAATGTTCTTCAGGGCCTGCGAGGTGCTGGCCTGGCAGTTTTTGATGCGGTGTCCCTCGTCACAGATCACCACATCAGGGCCAGGGCGGCATAAGGCCTTCTCAAACTCTAAGGAGGGAAGAGGATCCGGAGTCAGAGGGTGAGAGGGCCTGCTCTTAGTCAACAATATGAGAAGGAGGGGTGCACCCTGGAGGAGACAGAAGAAATGAAGGAAGCAGGAAAGCAAGAGTCAGCCCCCATCAGTGAAAGGGAGCCAGCCATTCAAGTTCCTGCATATCTGGTGTGACACATTATGTCTGGTCTACTGACTCTTGCAATAAATATCCCTTTTCCTTTCTCATTGTTTTCCCTGTTAGGTTAAAAGTAAAACAATGTTCCTAGAGTTTACACCACACTAACTGGGCAACAAAAAGCCATGACTTTAGGAAGTATCAGTCTAGGATTAAAAGTGTGTCTGGATGAAACTGGTAAGACACACTCAGTCAGCTCTCACCATTGTAAGCATCTTGATGCCATCTGTGGGCTGGCTGGTGGAAGCTACCTAAAGGGTAAGGTCTTCCTGGAGCTACTTGTCAGGCACTGCTAAGTGGCAAATTCATCCCAGCTCTACCACAGAAGCAAACCTAGAACAAACATAACTCAGAGATGAAAACACCTATAAAATGATGCAGCCTCAGAACCCTTAAAAACCTTGCCCAAACAGGCAAAGGACCCTTAGAAAAGGCAACAGAACTTAAATTATGAGAGAAATGACTTTCACTATTAAGTAACTGAGTTAAAATCTCTTTTATTAATTCACAAACAATGCTGTTATTACTCTCTATGTTTGAGATTTAAATACTTTATATTTTCTCAATGCTTTCTCAGAACATGTCTTGGAAGTGGTAAGAGGAACGATTATTTTTGCAAGTGGTCTGAGAGAAATAGTCAACCAAGGCAGGGGAGTTTCCCATGCACCAGTTTGTGGCCTGGCCTACTTAGAACTCCACCACCTACAAAGAAAGCATCTTGAAAGTCAATGGAAGTCACCTCCCCTGTGCTGGAGATCAGGGTTTCTGGTTCATGACAATCCTTCACTAATGTTTCACATTTGACTAGGTGCTATTGTAGACACTCATTCTTGTTCCCTGAAAACGACGCCAAGAAGATGCCCTTGATGGGCTCCCCACCTCTCCGAAACTCCTGCTGTCGATCTTCCTCATCCAGGTCAATGATAACCGGGTGAGAGCGTTTCTTGGTTTTCTTCGGTCTACCTGTGGCGAAGGATTTCTTCAGGGTGAGGAGCCTGTACATTTCGTACCCCATCAGCAGCACTCCCCCCTCTGACACCCAATCAGCCATCACTTTAGCACGAGCTGCCATTGTCCTGCAAGAGTGAACAGAGAAAAAGTATTAATGCTTTCGCTGCTCCCTAGGAAGAACCTCTCACAATCAAAGTTATTTTGATATACTTTCAAAACTCATTGCCAAAAACATCACATGTGGGCAGCAGCATAGGGCTGCTCAAGGACTTTCCTAGCATTCTAGAGATATTAATTGCACTAAGCATAGGCTGGGTTGCTGATGACAGTTAAACAGCAAAAACTGAAACTCAATAGCACAAGGTAAGCGAAAATTATAACCCCTTGCATAGGGGTTAGAGTTTCAAGCTATCCCTACAGTAAATATAAATAAAGGTACTAAAAGCAAAAGCAACATTCGCAGTTTCAAACACCCAGGCTCCAGTGACGAGAGGGCCAAGGATAAGTCCTAAAGGAGACAGAAAGGCAGAGACCAGATGAAACTCATACAGTTCATCCATTACTCAACAACTGGGCCTAACACATACAAGTCTTGAATTCTAAAAAAGAAGAGCAGGTTAGCAACCATCTGAGGGGCCACTCATGGCCTCCTCATTTTGAGACCAAAAAAATGTAACCAAACTTCATAAAAGAAGTCTCTGTGAAAGAGCAGCTACTTTGCCAACTATCCTTGCTAATGAGCAGAAGGGTAATCTGGATTTTTTGCTTGCACCCAGAAATAACTAGATTTTTGGAAATCAGGTTGAATTTATGGAAGGGAAATAAAATTAATTTTATTTAAGTCTAAAACAAACAAACAAACAAAAAGATTAGCACCTTTCAAAGCTTAGAAGTTGTACCATTAAAGGTCAACTGTAGAGCAGTGCTTAAAAGAACAGACTGATGATTAGGTTTCTAAAGAAAGAGAAATGTAAAATGTAAAAAGTTAGAAGATGGAAAATTTCATTTTATCATGCTAAATTTTATTACTATACACACAGTAAAATATGAGCATGCATGAAGATTTTCAGGATATAAGAGCATCCTCATGTGGAACACAAGAACTCTCCCAGGCTACATAACTCAGCTGTATGGAAAAGCTAGGTAGGAAAAAATAAATAGCAATAAAAAAGAGGGAGACATATGAAGAAACCAAAAGGAATCTTGGAGAACAGAACACATACCCAAATAGACTGCCTTGATATCCAGGTCTCTGGAAGAAGTCTAAAAGAAAAGGGACAAAGAGGAGCGGGCTAGCCACCTACTTGTGCTCATCATTTAAGATGTGAACTTTAAAGAACCGAGGCTGGACTTCTTCAGGCTTGTTGTCAGCTGGAAGAGCTTCAGGAGCTGGGATCCACATGTTGAACTCTGCTAGCCAATTCTGAAGAGTATTAACCTGTCAGAAAGTCAAGTCCATAAAGAGTGTTAAAAAATAAACTCAGAGCATCAAACTTTTTAGTGCCCAATAAAACATTATCCAGAGCTCTTCAGAAGCGTGACTAAGTGGTACCTTTCCAAACTCTTACCGGTACAATGGCAAGGACTGTTTTGGCTGGCGTGTGACGGAAGAGAACATCAATGAAAGAGATCACTTGCAAAGTTTTCCCCAGACCCATGCTGTGGGCAAGGATACAGCCGAAGCCACTACTGGTCTTAAACCTCTCCAGGGACTCAACCAGGTTATCGTATAGAAACCGGATCCCACCAATCTGACAAAACAAAAACAACCATGTCAGAGGGGCTGGTCAAAGACCGGGGTAGTTGCACCCATTTTGGAATTAGAATTAAAATAAGTAAATGGATACAACACCAGACAGCTATTGTGGATGGCTACAGAAGTCCCCCTGCACCCTTCACCCTACTGAAAACTGTCTGGTGACAGTCTTTGTAGATGACACAGAAAATTATTCGCCTGGTACCCTCAGTGGTAAGAACGCACACAGTAAATGGGGTCTTTCACCAAGATTTTGGTTGCTGCTCCTGGATGCTCACTTCAAGGCAACCCAGTCCATAAGGAACAGTTCTTATTGCTAGAGACCTTATGTTGAGTCAACTTTAACTTTCCCTCACTAAATTGTTGGTGAACACAAACTACTCTGTTCCTATCAGAAAGTCCCTTAGCTTCTGAGTCTCCAATCTCTTCTGCAGGCACAACTTCCTAGACAAAGCACTGTTCCCCAAAGAATATTTTAATCTGTCTTGCAAATCTCCAGAAAGAGACTCAAGATTATTAAGCCAAGAGATCCGTGCCTTCTACATGAGGAGGCAAACTTTAGGCTCATCCTATCCAACTCAACAGGAAACCTGAAGCATCAGTTGCTTGTGGCACCAAACTAGCACTTCACAGTTCTGATGCTAATTACCACCAACAGTTGATGTTCTGCAGCAAGGAAGCTAAAAAGAAATAACGAGGAAGAGTCAAGTATTTCAGTACCTGATGAGGTTTCACTGCCCGTGCCAACTGTGGGGCCAGGAAGACATTCTCCTCCTCTGGAGGGTGGTTCAGGTTGACAAGGACCCGACCTAGAGCATCACGCTGGTTTAAGACGTCATTCACGTGGGTACCACCCTTCTCCTCTTCTTCATCTTCCTCACTGACCGACTCACTGCTGTCAACAATGTGCAGAGTATCTTCCTCTCCTGAGCTCAGTTCTATCACCTCTGAGACAACCAACAAAACAAAAGCTCAGGGAGCAGAGATCATTTACCACTCATTGTTAAAGCAAAAGCATGGAAACAAAGAACCTGTCATCACAAATACTTCAATTTTTATTATTTCTCTCTTCTAGTTTCATGTTAAGACAAGAGCAACACTTAATTTAACATGGAAACTCAAGGAAATTTGTCTGTCAGACCTCAAAGTGAACGAAAACAGACTGAATTCTTTTCTATAAAACCAACCTCTCAGAATGAACACTAGGTAAGGAGAAAGGAAAGGAACTTGATCTTACCATCTCGACTGCTTTTTTCATCCTCACTGCCGCTACTACTGTCCAAACAAATGACTTCCTGGGTCAAGACCCGAGGAGGCAGTTGAGGACCATCACTTGCTCTTAAGACAATTTCCTCTAGAAAAAGGAAGATGGAAGGGAATGTCAAATCAAACTCTGCTTAAACATACTGCCCAGAACGACTCACCATCCCTTTTGTTGCTCACGGGGAACTATCCCCCGAGGAGAGCAGTAGAGGGTATCTCAAAAACCGCAGCCACCTTTCCAAATTTTCTTGTCTCGACTGGTTCTTACTTCTTGATATCCACCAGACCACTAGAAAATGTCTTAATTCCTTGGCCTATTAAGATCCAAAGTTATTGGGAGGAACACATGGGCAGAAATCTATAGAAGATAAACTTAGATTTTTAACATCTTAACTTTTTGAATATCTTCTTTCTTATTATGAGCTCCCAAGAAGCTGAATTACTCAAAAGGATTCCTGAGAAGGCACAACTTTTCTCCAGATCTGTCCCCCCTGACCCGAGATCTGTCCCTGATCTGTGCAAGCTAAGGTCTTCTTCTTCCTGCAGTACAAGGTCCTTCCTACTACCTGCACTGCTTACCAGGCAGGAACTCCAGGGGGACAGTGGGAATGGGGGCTGCATAATCTTTCCTCTGCTGTTCCAGACGTTTTCTTCTTTCTAACTCCTCCTGTTGTGCTGCTTTGGTAACAGGTTCCAACTGATCTTCCCGAAGCAGCTTTCTAAAATAAAAGACAGCATTTGGATTCACCTGAGATTTGGGCAATGTAATGTCACGTTAAAGAGGGAAATCATCATTACTGAGGTGGAAGTGAAGCCACATCAGCCCATTTACATCCATACATAGGCAAAGAGTGGCGGGGGAACGGGAGGGAGAACTTAAAGACTCCGGGGGTTCTAAATTAACATACTTTTCATATTATTTAATTTTCCCACTCATCTCTGTGTATACATAACAGATCAACGGTAAAATAGAATATTATGTGATTTATATATGTGATTGTAATATGTGATTTCACAAAGATGAAAATCATTAAAAGAGTTGTTTTATGGAAAAGCAGGATTATGAATGATTCTTCATCCTTACTTCCCAAACTTAGAGTAGAATTTTCAATTTCCCCTTGTTTAATGAAAGAAAAGAAAAAGTTGGGGGTAGGAAGAGAAAAAGGCATCATTTACCTCCCTTCAATAGCAAAATTATTTGGTAGAAAAAAGGACTGTTGGATTATACCTGCTGATCTCTTAGCTCAAGGAATAAGGCCTGCTTTGAAGCAGTCCCCCACCAACTCAAGTTCTAAGATGAGAATCCAATTTATTTTAAATCCCCTTGCTTTGAGAGAAAATAAAGAAAGAAACAAGAGTCTAAAGAAAGCAACCCTATCATCCTTGGGTTACCTCCCAGGGCCTCAGTGAGTCAGACATCCTCAGTGGTGGCCAAATTACATCCACATCGTCTATGCAACCTCTGACAAGCAGGCCCAGTGGGTTTTCACTATTAGTGGGGCACACAGCTGATATTTTTCTCCTTTGGAAAAAGGACTCCACTGCTCAAACCCCTACTTCTAATACTGCATGCCTTAAAGTGAAAGGTATTTCTCTAACTCACTCCCTCTTTTCAGACCCAGAGCACATAGCTCACCGTATATTTCTCCTCATATGGGAAGGCTTTTGAGCTCTCTTCTTTTTGGAGTCCTCAGAGGCTAGGCTCTTGGCTTGGGGGCGTCTAAGCTGCTCTGAAGGCTCAGACTGAGATGAGGTAGTTGAAGTGCACCGCGGTGGCCGCTGCCCATCTTCCCCCAGCTGGGCACAGTCAGTGCCACACATGTCTTCCAGGGATGGATCTGAAAAGACAAGGGGTAAGAAGTGCCAGGGACTGACCTTCACTCAGGACGTGGGTTCTGATGCCAGACATGCCTCAGTTCAAATCTCAACTAGCCACTTACTAGCTAGTGATCTAAGGCAAGTTACTTATCTCTCTCTGATCTTCAACAGATGTTTCTATAAAATGACAATAGTGGTTCTTATATTCAGAGCTGTTGTGAAAACTATATAGTCTGCGTGCCTGGAACAAAGTCTAGACAGAGTAGACCCACAATGAATGACAGCTATCACCACTCTTACTATAATTTCAGCACTATAGTCATAGCGGGGAAATTTCACAGTCTCAGACTTCTCAGAATGGAACAGTAGGTTGCAGTTGTTCACATTTATTTGTGTGACTCTAACTACATCTTATGTCCCAATGGGAGAATATTCTAAACTTTCAGTATCTTAAAATATTCACTCATTCAGCTCACCAGGCTATTAAAAAAGGCTTTCAATAGGGCAATAAATACTTCAAGGGATATTTATGAGGCTCCTTCCCATCAAGGAATTTCTTTTCCAGACATAAGGCAAGGTATGCCAAACACCTGAAGAAGGCAGGCCAACTGATCAAAAGAACTTAAAAGTTTAACATATCAGTTTTCAGTCAGAAGTAATTAAAGTAATAATTATGTCACAGGTATACAAAGGACAATACTTCATAAAATGATTATACGTGGAATAAGATGAGAGGTAAATTTTGAGTGAGGTCTTGAAAGGTGAACAGACTGTCTCGAGATACTGCCTTAGGACAGGCGAGAAAGGGCAGAAACTGATGGCAGAGAGAAAGTCATTGTGGCATCAAACCAGGGTTTGGTTAAGAAGATCCATGTGCACAGCCCTGGCTTCTCAGTTGGCAGAGCAGCATCTGTTCACTGGGTGATAGCTTTGGTGTCACATAGACCACAAGCCTGTCCCAAATCCACCAAAGCCTCCAGACACAGCACGACACCACCACAAGAGAAATTCAAACTAGAACATAAATATCATAACTGAGATATTCTAGTTAATGCCTCTTGGCTCTCAGAAAAGAAGGACGCAGGCAATTTGTTTTTTGTTTTTTGTTTTTGTAGTATTATTTTTTTTAATTTATCTTTCAAGTTTACATGAATTTTACCACTTTTCCACAAATGTCCTTTTTCTGTTGTAAATCTCCCTCTAAGATACCATATTACATTTAGCTGTCATGTCTTCTTAGTCACCCCTAAATTCATAGTTTCTCAATTTATTCTTGTCTTTATGACCTTGATACTTTTGGATGTATTATAGACTGTCACCCAAAGTGTCTATCTGACATTTTCTCATAACTTAATCAGGATTATGACTTTTGGGAAGAATACCCCAAGGTGAAGTGCCCTTCTCATCCCATCTTATCAGGGGTACAATATATCAACATGACTTATCACTAGTGATAATTAACCTTAATCACTTGTTTAAAGTGGTATCTGCCAGACTTCATTGCAAACTTACTATTTTTCTCTTTCCATATTAGAAACAAATCACTAAGCCCAGCCCCCAAACACAGGGAGGAGAACTAAGATCCTTTTCCTGGAAAGAAGAACATCAAAGAAATTCTGGACCTTTGTTAAAACCACACATCAAAAAACGTTTGGCGGAAACCATAAAATACCTGGAAAGCAAAGATGGGCGAAACACTACATGACATATACCTCAGTACCATCTTTGAAGATACAGCAATGATAGTGAAGGACAGGATAAACAGATGGGACTACATCAAGTTAAAGAGCTTCTGTACAGCAAAAGAGACATTACAAAAAACAGACATCCCACTGATTGGGGAAAAAATTCCTCACACAAAATTAGCAATAAAGGCTTGATCACAAAGATATACAAAGAACTGATGAAACTCAACAAAAATAAACAATCCCATCAGAAAATGGGCAGAAGAGCTAAAAAGACAAAGAAATGCAGATGGCCAACAAGCATATGAAAAAAATGTTCAACATCACTTGTAATAAAGGAGATGCAAATTAAAACCACAATGAGATACCACCTCACACCAGTGAGAATGGCACATCTTCAAACAACTAGCAACAACAAATGTTGGTGAGACTGTGGAGAAAAAGGAACTCTCCTGCACTGCTGATGGGAATGCAAACTAGTACAACCACTATGGAAAACTGTTTGGAGGTTTCCCAAACTGCTAAATATGGAGCTTCCATATGACCCAGCAATCCCACTCCTAGGTATCGACCCAAAAAACACAAAAACATTGTTTCAAAAAGACACTTCCACCCCCCATGTGTACTGCTGCTTTATTTACAATAGAAAGATATGGAATCAGGCCCTCCCTGGTGGCGCAGCAGGTTAAAGCACAGCACTGAGAAGCTAAAGCCACTTCAGCATGAGTTCGATTCCCGCCTGCCCCGGAGGTGACCACATGGTGTGGC
>NW_004567105.1:60029552-60069404 GCF_000260355.1 Condylura cristata
CCTCTTTGGAGAAGTGTCTTTTTAGCTCTACTGCCCATTTTTTGATAACCCTTTTTTTTTATTACCATCTTAGATTGGTTTTTTATGGTCTCTTTTATATTGATGACAGATTCTAGAACAGCAAAGAGTTGGAAACTAATGTTTCCTAAGAAGTAACAAAACACAGAGATTCGGTAGGGACACTGAGGCCAAATGTTATAACAGCTCTGTGCCTTACTGTATTTTTCTTAGCTCCTCAATTATAAAAGGGAGTAACAACTATACAACTTAACTTCAGAGGGTTGTAGAAAAAGCCTAAATAAAACAATGAAATAATGCCTATCACAATTCCTATGAATACTTCTGAGCACCTAGTGTCTTTACTATGACTACTACTATTCCATATATAAGGAATGAGTTTGATTTAGCTCTGTTCCTCCTTACAGTAATTCTACAAGGTAAGCTTTGCTACCATCAATGTAAACATGAAAAACTAAAGCCATGAAAAGTTAAAAATGACTTACCTGTGGGTATATAGGAAGTAAGCAAGAGAGAGTTCGGAGAATGAGTGTCAAAATAGTCCTGGCGCCAAGTCCTGTCTTTGTCACTTATTACCTCTATGGGTTCAACTTCTTTTTTTTTTTTTTTTTTTTTTTTTAAGATTTATTTATTTGTACATACAGAACTGGGGTACAGGCCAGAGACTCAGGGGCAGTGAGAGACTTCACCAGAGACAGAGTGGGGAGCAGAACAGGCAGATAAACGAAGACACTGCTGAGGGGAGCAGCGGGCGGGCCAGGAGAGGTCTGCCATGCCATGTGGTCACCTCCGGGGCAGGCTGCAGGCGGGAATCGAACTCATGAGGAAGTGGCTTCAGATTCTCAGTGCATTTGCTTTAACCCGCTGCGCCACCAGGGAGGGCGGGTTCAACTTCTCTTAGCCACACTTCCCACATTTGTAAAACAGGGATGTTATTAGCTCTCTCATGGAAAATATTCTTCAAACCCAGTTTGAAAATATTCAAACTGCCCAACTTTGAGGGGAATGTGGAACTCCACATTCTCAACCACAGTAAGCAGCCTAGGAGCACATAAAACTTTAGGGCAGGCTTGATCAGTCAAGCTGGGTAGCAATATTTGTTTAGAGAACTCAAATTTCAGTTATATATAGTAATCAAAGGTCAGAAATAAGATAGCAAAGGGGGAAGAAATGACATATATAAACTAAGTTTTGTTCTCACAAATGTGTGGTTCTTACAAACAGACACACACACCTTCATTTTAAACCTTTCTGCAAGGGACTGCTACAAACTAGTCACTCCTGTCTCTCCTGCCTCTTCCTTTAGTTTTAACCTAACACACATCTGAGCATCTGTCAAGGTACAGGGAAATGGTACACATAGTGAAATACATATACTAACAGCAACACTTGAAGAAAGGGAGACTCAGGTCCTACCCAGGATTTAGGCATGCAGTGCTTCTTTGGGAAAAGTAAAACCTGAGTTATCTCTTATAAAATGGTAGGCACCAAAGGAAGACGAAAGAAAAGCAAAATGAAATAGTTGGGGAAATCATGAAGCTCAACTGGGCTTAAATGAAATAAGCAACGCGGCAATAGAAGAGGCCTTTTAACCTAATATTACTCCCACTCATTCAAATCAGATTTGAATCCTCTCATTCAAAACAGATTTGGGTGTAAACTGAAGATTCTTTTTGATACTGGCAGAGAAATCAACAATACCTGTCCTGGCCAGGGCTACTTCCAACAAAAGCCTTTTCTTCCTAGCACTCTATATTCCAAAGTCTGGTGTTTGTGTGGGCAGGTAAAGCTAATGTGGCTATTGTAAAAGTGGAGGGTAGAGGGCATATGAAGGGAATAAGTTCACACGTATGCACTCATACTCACACATGACTAACCCAAGGTGATCTGATTCACTTCCTTAGCAGCAGCAGAAGCACTTTCCTTGGCCTTCACATAGTGACAACTGAAGGTTTGCTAGATAACCTTTGTTTTTCAAAGAGTAAAGGGAAATGACCAAGGTAGACCAGTTAAAGAATGATAGGACACTGCAGTACCATTAATAAGACCAAGAGATCAAAATATCACAGTCCCCTCTCTATTACCACTGGTTTGTTTCAACTTAGATCTTTTACAAAATACCCCCAAAGACTACAGTTATGAAGTGGCAAGAAACGACAGGGATGCAACATGAGCCTTGGTTCATGGACATGTACCATCTGCTGATGAAGCAAAGTGTTGCTGTTCGTGTGCTTGGTCAGACATAAAGCTAAAAAGAGATTTAAAAATGGAGCTACAAGTCTGATTACTACACCCTTCAAACAGTCCACTCTCATTTCCATTTAAAACACAAGAGGAGAGCTCAGCAATTCTGTTTTCCTTAAGAACTATACTTCCTTCAGGACCCCCATCTCTCCAAAAATCTTGTATTTCCATGGCACTGTCACATAATACAACTGGCATCTTTCCTTTAACTCACAGCCTTAGATTCTTCCCTCCTAAAAGGAAAGGCCGTCAAATTTTACCTCCTATAGGAACAGGAAGCTGAATAGCAGAATCCCTATGGGGGATATCTACTGCTAAATGGCCACTTTCAAAAACATGATAGCTTGGGCCTCACACAACAATTACACTTGGGGTTGGATTGGTACAATTCAACCTGGTGTTTTACTGAGTCCTCTGGCCTGATTCTAATAATGACCTTTGATGCTCTCCTGACCTTAAGGCTTTTGGTTTTGTTTCTATTTCACAAGCAAAGTTATTGAGTAATCCCTTGGAGGAACAGTTGGGAGGCAAGCTTAGAGAATAGGTAAGCAAGACAGAATTAGAGTATACAGGAAAAGTCTTGAACTTGAAGGGGTTTGAACTTGATCTACTAGGCTATGGGAATTTGTCAATTGTTTCTATTTTCTGGTTTCTGTCTTGCTGTTTCTGGGAAGAGGAAGAACAAAATTTGATAGCCTTTCAATATCGCAGACAAATTCACTTTCAAACACTCCAGTTTATGAGGCTTGGTTGTTAACCCCTATTGGGCCTGGGGTTGATGTAACCAAATGTAGAATCAATTTTAAAACAATAATTAGTATGCAATTCTCGCACATCAGATCCAGATTTTCCCTTCGCTTTATATAGTGGACACAGGCCTAAATCAGCTCCTTACCATCTAACTAAATCCTCAGTTTACGAGTTCAACAGCTACTGTTGCTTGTTTAAAAGCTCTAGCTATGGATGTGCTAGTAACTAATGTCTGTTGTTGTGTAAGGCAGTGTTTTACAAGTACTTCACTGCTGCTTCATGATGCTTACTATGCAGTTTCTGGTTTCTATATAATATATATCTTAAATTATATTAAATTATAAAATTGTCATTTCAAAATTCTTTCATTTCTATGTTCTTTTTTTTTTTTTTTTTTACTATGTTCTTTTGTACCTTCTGAATATTGAACCATGTAAGCCTGGAACCTAATCAAAAGAAATAACCTTAAAAAAATAACCCTATCCAAAATTCTACAATATGAGTCACAAAAAACCACTGAGGATAAAAGATAAAAGGCCCAGTCAGGAGGTAAAGAGATGTGCTTTGACAGACAACAAAAGGGAAATAATTTCTGTATGTCTTAAAGGTCAATGACTATTACCACCCAAGTTCAGGATCACAGACTCATATCTGGTCATAAATACTGCTAAACTTTCTCATTCACGTGAACCAGTGGTAAGCAGTAATCACCAGTTATATAAACACTAGTGAACACTTACATAAGCTTCTTAGGAATGAGTTATGGACACCAACACAACAAATATATCTGGGCAAATGAATAGCTTTGAAAAAAAAAATTCCTCATTTCATTCAATCAGTGTACAAGGTATATATACTGTCAAGGCCCTTTGTTTAGCTGTTTCATATCTTCTTCAATTCCACTGTATAACTGAAGATCAACAGATTCCAGACTTCACCAGGTGCCTCTTGAAGAGATGTGATAGGATGTATAAACCAGCATATTTATGTATGTGGGCCAAAACAATGAACTCACTCCAAGGTTGCAAAAACACAGGAGACAAAGGACTATGCTAAACTTGCTAACTATAACCACAAACAATGCTATTGAGAAAATCTAAAAAAGTACAAAACTACAGAACAAGTGAATATAGTTGCAAATAGCTGCAAGGGAGAAAATGAAAAAGAGAAAAGCTTACAGATTAAAAGGGATTTAAAAGGTAAATCAATTAAATGTGAAATTCATAGGGATTTGAATAAGTTAGCAGTAACAACATCAGATTATCTGAATATTTTACAATATAAGGAGTTACTGTTTTAAAAAATGTAGGTGTGTGGGGCCTCGCTGGTGGCACAGGGGGTTAAGTGTCAGCCCCTGCTGCATGAGTTCAACCCCCTGTCTGGGTGCTAACTAACCCACATGGCACAGCAGACCTCCTGTCTCACCGGCTGCTCCCCTCATCAGTGGATTTCAGTCAATCCATCTGTTCTGCTTCTGATTTTGTCTCTGGTGAATCTTCTCAACTGCCCTACCCCGCACCTCTGGCCTATCCAGCTCTCGTATACTTAAATAAATAAATCTTTAAAAAAAAAAAAAAAAGAAATAGCTTAAGGTAAAACAAATGCTTACACCAAGAATAGCTAAGAACACATTATCAAATTTAAAATGACAACAAAAAGCCTTCTGAATGCACCGAAGAGATGTTAAAAAAATTCAAGACTTGAGGGGCCTCCTTGGTGATGCACAGCACTATAAAGCTATCCACAGCCACTGTAGAAAGGGTTTGATCCCTGGCCAGGGAGGTAACCTACATGGTGCAGCAGACCTCTTCTGTCTCGCCTGCTGCTCCTTTCAGCAGTGTGTTCACTGGATTTGCCTGTTTTGCTCCCCACTCTTATGAATCCTTCACGACTGTACCTCTGGCCTGTACCCCAGCTCTTGTATGTATAAATAAATAAATCTTTGAAAAGGAAAAAGAAAACAAATCAGGTCTTAATGGGGCAAGACACCAGAGAAAAGGAAATTGAGCAGTGGTAAACCAGCATTCTAAGGCCTATTTCTTCACCTTTAGCTAAGTCCAGGTACTGGGACAAGAAGCTGAGAATCTAAGTCACATAAACAGAGAGATGTTACTAAGAAGCAAAGAAACCAGAATAACGGACTATTTTGTGGCACTAAATACAAAAATTGGAGATATGAGGAGGTAAGACCCTAGTGTGAAGGGAAAGGCAGATCTGAGCCAAAAATTCAACTCATTTTTCATTCACCTGACTTGCTGCATTTGAAAGCTGCATGAGAGGGGATGCTAAAGCAAAAGCAAAAGCAAAAGCAAAAGCAAAAGCAAAGCAGAAAGTCACTGAAAAAAAGATTGTAGCTGTATCTACAATCTCAAGATACAGAGAAGACAAGGATTAGAATTTGGGACAAATGAGAACAGACAGGTCTAATGAACACCTAAGTTCTCAGGTGGAACCTATGGAATAGTTGCACCCTACAAGTAGATAAATCTTAATAAACCATGATCTAGCTTTTATTTAGCTCTGTCCAACTGATTAAGGTGTTTAGTCCCACATATTTTCCTATAAGAGTAAAGGAAAACCCTTTCTAAAGATTCATAATCTGTACAATGTTTTATATACAATGCCCAGCATTAAATGAAGTTACCAGATATGCAGTAGATAAGACACAGTGAGCAAAAACCAATAGAGATAAACAAATGACAGAATCAAAACCACTGGTAATAAAGACACTACAAATATAACTGATAAAATGTGTAAAAACACAAAGAAATAGAAAATGAAAAGATGGGGAACATCAACAGGTAATCAGAATTGATGAATAAAAGAATCGAAGGGAAGTTTTTGAAGCAAAATATATAGTAACTGAAATAATTCTGATTACCAATACAAAGAAAACCATTCATAGTAGATTATATAAACTGCTGAAAAATAATGACAAAGAAAAAATCATACAAACAATCATGGGTGGGAGAGAACATATTCAAAATAAATTTTGAGATATTAAATGTTGAGAGGAAGTAACTAGCAGTCTAGTTTTGCACCAGTTAACAGATTATTCAAATGAGGGCAAAATAAAGACATTTCTCAGTGAAAAGTAAAGAATTAAATTTGCTACCAGCAAACTTACATAAAAATAAATGCTCAGGCCCTCCCTGGTGGCGCAGCGGGTTAAAGCACAGCACTAAGAAGCTTAAGCCACTTCCGCATGAGTTTGATTCCCACCTGCTCCGGAGGAGATCCACATGGCGCAGCAGACCTCTCCTGACCCGCCTGCTGCTCCCCTCAGCAGTACTTAGTTGATCTGCCTGTTCTGCTCTGTCTCTGGTGAATCCTCTCACCCTCCGCATCTCTGGCCTGTACCCCAGTTCTGTATGAATAAATAAATCTTTAAAATAAATAAATAAATAAATATTCAAAAGGAAGTCTTCAGAGAGAAAGAAAATAATAGCAGGAATGAATAATAACAAAAAGGGTAAATGTGTAGGGAAAGACATAAATGAATGGTGACTACATAAAAATAATATATTATATTTAAAAAGGCAGAATTAAAATACATAAAAGGCAAGAAAGATGTAAATAGACTTAAAGAATTTGAGTCATAATGTGCTTATATAGTCAGGGAATTGTAGAAAAAAACTAACATATTAGATAAGGATGCATACAGTAATCCAGGATAATCACTAAAAGTAGAGTGAAAGGGCCCTCCCTGGTGGCGCAGTGGGTTAAAGCACAGCACTAAGATGCTAAAGCCACTTAGCTTGAGTTCGAAATTTGAAATTTGCCTGCCCCAAAGGTGACCCACATTGTGCCACAGACCTCTCCTGGCTGGTCTGCTGCTCCACTCAGCAGTGTACTTCATCGATCTGCCTGTTCTGCTTCCCACTCTGTGTCTTGTGAAGCCTCTCACTGCCCCTGCACCTCTGGCCTGTACCCCAGTTCTGTATGCACAAATAAATAAATCTTTAAAAAAAAATGTAGAGTGAAAGATTATGTAACAAATAAGCCACTAGGAAGAAAACTGAATCATTAAAGGAAAAAGCATCAACAATCCAAAAGAAAAGATAAGGAAGAAAAATGAGATAGAAAATAAAAGAGCAAAGTTAAATTTTAGATGGTAAATTTTAACAACACTATCAATAACTATATTAAATATAAATGGACTATATAGTCCAATTAAATGACTAGAACTGTTTAACAGAAAATCCAACTATCTAATGCTAATAACACAAGAAAATAGAAAAATGTAGAAGGTAAAAAATATAGACATTAACAAAGCTGGCATATCAATACTAGTAAAAGAGAAAAAGATACTAGGATAGGAAGCATTACTGGAAATAAAAAAGGATGCTTCGTAACTCAAGGCTTGATAAAATAATCATGGAAGACAGTTTGAGGGGGGGAAATATTCTTATAATAGCTGCTCCTTGGAAAGAAAGAAATCTTCAAAACATTAACACCAGAAAGTATTTGTAGATTCTAAATTAAACACATATTTAAAAATTAGATCTAAGAGCAAGGGAACTGATACCTTTCTGACAAACTCATGAAAACAATCTAAGACAAGAAGGAAAGAAACAGCCAGTCTCCTCCTGAGCTCGCGCAGGGAAAGGAAACAACTGTAAACTGCATTTCTGAAACACAGCAAGACTACAAGGGTTTCTCATCCTCAGCACAAGTGACCTTTTGGAAAAGATAATGCTTTGTTGTGGAGGCACATCCACAGCAGCATATTTAGTGCAGCATCTCACTAGATTATAGCAGCTCCCTCCCAGTTGTGACAACCAGAAATGTCTTCTGAGAAGACATTGCTAAATGTCCCTTCAGAAACAAAATTACTCCCTGTTGAAAACCATGGCTTTTAGCAGTCAAGGCTGAACACCTTTTCTGATTGCTAGCCTTCAGCTTTCTCTCTCACACCAAGTACTTCGCTTCCCACCATCTCCACCCACACTCTCTCCACTCCATGTTCTCTAGACTAAGGAGCAGTGTTCTCAAGGATCCCTGGGCCTTTGCTGAAGCTGTAGCACTTTTTCCCCATCTCTTCATCGAACATTTATGCATTAGATCCTAATGACTTAAATCTAACTCCTTCTCTCTTTTAGAACTCTGTTTAAAGGTTAGATGCTAGAAAGTCTTTTCTAGTTTCTTTTTATTTCAGTATGTGTTCAACGTTGTCCGGCTGCAGTGCCCTGTCAATATAGCTGCAGAGACAGAATTAACAGTTGCTACTATCTCTCTTGGTATACTCTTTGGGGAATTTTTAAATCTGGCACATCCTGCTTCTGGTCAAACCAGATCAGGCCACTTAAAGATTTTGGAAGAAGATTCAGAAAATACTCAAAGAACTTCTCTTCCAGAAGGCTGCTGACTTGAGTTACCCCTCAAGTCAGGTCAGGCATAGCAAATGGTGAATCACTGCAGGCCCTCCAATAGATCAATGGTGAGTCCTGTTAGACAGGGACCCCAACTCCACCCCCCAAGGTCATCCAACAGCTGCTGTAGTTGCTAGCTCTACTCCCAGAAGACTGGGAGCCAATCCACCAGCAATGTTTGTTATCATTCTTCAGCTAGTTTTATTCACGTTACAAACACTAACGCATTCAGTCCTCGAACCAGCCCTATTAAGCTGATAATGCTATAATTATTTCCATCTTATAGATGAGGAAACTTATCCCTCAAAGTTATAAATAGTAAAAAGGACAGGATTTGATCTGGTGCCAGAGTTTATCTAGATGATCTCTCCTCTACGCTCACTTCTCTGAATTCTATGAAGGTACAAAAAAAAAAAAAAAAGCTCAGAGGTAGAACCACTATATACTGTGCCTTGGTTAACAACAAAAGCTACAATAAAGTGAAACGCAATGCAGAGCACTTGATCAATTAGGTAACCATAATAGGGGAAGAAGAGATGAACCTTGACCTCTTTCTCACACCATACAAAAATTAATTTCAGGTGGATGGCAGACTGAAATGTGGAAATAAAATGTCAAAGCTTCTATAAGACAACAAGATAATATCTTGGGGTAAAGATTTCTTCGACAAGACACACACACACACACAAAAACCCACTAAACTTAAAGAAGGAAAAATACATTTAGTTTCATTAAAATTAAAACATCTATTCATCAAAACAACTTATAAAAAGACTGTAAATCTGCAAAATAAAAATAAAAACAACCCAGTTAAGAGGGTAAACAAAATTAAGTTATACAGAAAGATGTAGGGCTTCCCTTGTGGCACAAGGGGTTAAGTGTCAATACTATGAAGCTATTGGCAGCCACTGCAGCACAAGTTTGATCCCCCACCAAGGAGGTGACCCACATGGCAAAGCAGATCTCGCCTCTGCTCTCCTTAGCAGTGTATTTCAGTCAGTCTGCCTGTTCTACTCCCCACTCTTATCTGGTAATCCTCTCACTGCCCCCCACCCCAACCCTTCCACACCTTTAACTTGCATCTAAGCTCTTGTTATCTATAAGTAAGTAAATCTTTTTTTTAAAAAAAGAAAGTTGTGTATGTGTGTGTTTATAAACAAAATACGACTCATATCTTCACGTAGAGAATTTCTATAAATCAATAAGGATAGAAAAGAAATGGAATGGAGGGGTAGCTAATATTCATTTTGCAATCTATAAATTTATCAAAAATCAACATATTATACACCTTAAGTTTATGCAGTGCCATGTGTCAATCATCTCTCAATAAGATGGGGAGAAAATAGGAGGAAGAAAAGAAAAACAGCCAAAAGAAGAGCACTTTACTAAAGTGAAAATGGTCATGAAGCAGGAAGTTTCCCAGGTCTGGTTAGATTCTGCTACTTTCCCAGGACTCCTGCTTGGGGGAGTCTTTTGCTTGGATTCTGCTGCTTGCTGGAGCAAAAGTTCCTGCAGTATACTGCTTATCCACAGCAGCTATGGCTACTTTGACCATCTTCCCAAACAATAAAAAATGCTTATGCTATGTAAATGGGATGACAAGGTTCCTCGTACAAACTGTATAAAACCTTACCATTCCTGTAATTTGGGCTTGGCCTTTTGGGACTGATCCCACTGAGCCTGCCATTGTTGACTAGTGAATTTCTCTCTAATGCTCTGAGTGCTGTCTGATTTCTCTGGGAAACTGCCGTTAACAGTCACATCATATGAAAAAATGCTCAATATCTAAAGTAGTTGAGGAAATGCAAGTTAAACAACAATCAGAAGTTCCTATGGACCCTGGATAATTGAGGAAGTGTGGCAAAGAGCCTACAAAGTGACTCTGAACAACTGGTCAACGTCTGACAGACTTCTCTGATGTAGGTTTACAAAGCAATCCTCTGCCCCCAGCACATACAAATTCTAGTGTCTATAGGCCTGGCACACAGACACAAAGAACAAGAATTGGTATCAAAATTGGTACTATTTCATATCTACCAAGAAGTTCATCATAAACTTTGACTTAGGCTACTCAAAAAAAAAAAAAAATCAATCAACAGACATGAAAACTGTCTCAGAAAAAGATTAAACAACTTTCTGGAAGGGGAGAGGGAAAATAAATTAACTACGGAGTAAAAAGATCTGTAATTTAAGGAATGATACTGGACATCTACATTGAGAGCAAAATTCTGAAATGCAAGAGAGAGCTTTTAACATTGTCTTGGTCTATCCTAGTAACATTCAGTCACAGAGCCTAACTACTCTCCCAGACTGACTGTCATTAGAGAAGTAAAAACAATCACAAAGACCTACAAAGAGGTGATGAAACTCAACAAAAACAAAGTGAAGAACCCTTTCAAAAAGTGAGCACAAGAGCTAAAAAGACACTTCTCCAAAGAGGAAATGCAAACAGCCAACAGGAATATGAAAAAATGTTCTCTATCACTCATAATCAAGGAAATGCCAATCAAAATCACACTAGTGAGATTGGCACATATTTAAAACACTAGCAACAACAAATGTTGGTAAGGATGTAGGGGAAAAAAGGAACTCTTTTACACTGCTGGTAGGAATGCAAACTGGTCCAAACACTATGGAAAGCTATGGAACACTATGGAACACTATGTTTGGAGGTATACTACTCAACAACCAAAAAGATAAACTCGTGCCATTTGTGGCAACATGGAGCTGGAAAGGATCATGCTCAGTGAAATAAGTCAGAAAAAAAAGAAAGGGAAACCGATCCATATGACAGACTTCTCCGAAGAAACACTATGGGCAGAAGAGAGTGGAGGGACATACTCAACAAACTCCAAAGCATTAAATGCCAACCAAGAATACTCTACTCTGCGAAGCTCTCCTTCCTCTACGAAGAAAGTATAAGGACATTCTCAGACAAACAGAAACTCCACAATTTCATCATGACTTAACCCCCACTCCAAAAAATACTACAAGAAGCCCTTAAACCAAATCCAACAGAAGAATGAACAAGAACAAAGAACAGTTCAAAACAAGGAATAAAAATACAAAAATAAGCCAGAAAGAAAAAGAAAACTACTGGATGGTTTCACTTTTAGGAGCAAGGTGAAGGGATCAGAAAAAAAAAGTAATCGTGATAAAGTAAAAACCAAAATCAATAAACAACTATAAAAGAGATATTCTTAAAGAGAGAGAGGGGAGTAGGATCAAAACTGGGTAGGAAAAGAACAGGGACTATGGTGATGGCATACGGATGAACTGATGGTATGAATTCCATGGGGACTACAACTGAGATGAAAAAGCAAGCAAAATACCATAGAATTACAAGACAATTCTAATTTCTTAAGAACTATAAAGGACACTTACAAAAAAGAATGCAAAATCAGACTTCAGTATTGTAAAATTAAACATTTTCATTGAAAAAAGACTGGAAGAAAAAGTATTGCTACCTCTAGTTGATGATATCCATGGATGATTTCTGTATTCTTTATAATTTTCTATTTTTCCAAAATTTAATAAGCAGATACTTATAACTAGAATGTTATTCTATAGTGAAATTAACAGAGTTTGACATCATAGATTTTTAAATGTTACCCAAACTACAGCTATAATATCCAAGGAACGATCACAGCAATCAGTTTCTAACATTTATTTAAAACTATTCTTAGAAAAGAAAAAAAAACTAGGCTCAAAATAAGTATGTCTAATGTAACAGAAAAGTCACAATAAATAATGAAAGCTACAACTTTCAGAACCGATGCTGCCTTGTAAAGGGCCTGGAGACTTCTATAGAAAGGAAATAACACTAGACTTAGAGTGCCATTAGATTGCTGAATTACTCCTCCTATTTGCCATTCTTCATGGGGAAAAAAAATCCACTCTGATCTTAGCTAAAAATTCAAAAGTGAGGCCTCCTTGGTGGCACAGGAGTTAAAGTTTTAGAGTGCTATCAACCTATCTCCAACCACTACAGCAAGAGTTTCATATCCAGCCAGGGAACTGACCCACATGGTATAGCAGACCTCTCCTGTCTCATCTGCTGTTCCCCTCAGCAGTGGATTTCAGTAAATCTGCCTGTTCTGCTCCCCACTCATTCCCCACTACACACACCTCTGGCCTATACCCCAGTTCTATGCAAAAATAAATAAATATTTTTTAAAATAATAATCATTTTTTAAAAACTCAGAAGGTTCCCCTACATTTCTATTTCCAGATGCTCAGAGAGCATGTCTTTTTCTAATGCCTGTTGTTATTTACTGGCATGTCCCAAGCACACAGTAAGAGACTGAAACAGCTCAAGCAAATACACCAGTGGTTCCACCACTGCTTGTCCTATAAGCTTAAGCTCCTCATTCCAGACCATTTCTATCCTTTGCTTTCTATGCTCCAGCTGTAGTAGTTTTTACCATCATTCTTTTTTTATTTTTAAAGATGTATGTATGTATGTATGTGTGTGTGTGTGTGTGTATGTATGTATGTATTTATGTATACACACAAGAACTGGGGTACAGGCCAGAGGTGGAGGGGTAAGAGGATTCGCCAGAGACAGAGTGGGGGAGCAGAACAGGCCTATCCACTGAAATACACTGCTAAGGGGAGCAGTAGGCAAGACAGGAGAGGTCTGCTGCACCATGTGGGTCACCTCCCTGGCCAGGAATCAAGTCCATGTCATAGTGGCTGCAGATTAGCCTCATAGAGCTATGCGTTAACCCCTTGTACCACCAGAGAGGCTCTTTACCATCATTCTTAAGCAAGCAAATTTGCTCTCCCCCAGGATCTTTGCCCACATTCTCTGCCTAGAACACATCACTCTTAATTCTTTACATTGCAAGCAAAGAGTATAAACAGAGGGGATCAGAGAAAAAAACAAACTCCCTCAGGAAAGTCAGATATCTAGGAGTTGAGGGGACTCGGAAGAAAATGAAGGTGGTCAGTCTGAGGTCAAAGCTGACATTCAGGAGGCCAGCTTTATATTAACAGAATGGCCATGAAGCAAGTTCCAGAAGAAACTAAGTATGTCACATTATCTAGCTGCAAATGCTGATCCTAGTATCATGATATATCATTTAAAATAAATAAGAATAAAATGAATAAAAGAAGACCTACAGGTTCTAGAAAGATGTGAGCATCAAGGCAGTTACTGTATGCCTGGATCTTGACTTAAACCAGGACATCTCAAAAAACAACACCACACATGCAACCAGAGAATAACATACTTTTCTACTGAGGGGTCCTAAATGCCCACAGAAAATGTTCGTATTCCTCTGAGGCTCCTAAGGCATTATCCAAAGCACTCAAAATTGGCTCTAAACTTTATTTGGAAAAGTCTTATTTTATCTTTAAAATGTACATAAATTCTGATTTCTGTGTTTTAATTCTCATTACAATTATTTAAATTCCTTATCAGATAAAGTACTGAATCCCCCAACCTCTAATACTACTCCCCCAATCTTCTGAAAAAACTGACACTCCAACAAGGTTTACCATGTTCACCTTATAGCTCCCAGTACTCCCACAATACTCTGAGGAACTAAGTTTGGAAATTATACTCTTTGGCTAGCAATCATTCTTAAAATTATCAATAAGTTCTTCAAGTCTGAAATTTCTGGGTGGGACATTGGTTTTTTCCTAGTAAAATTCCTTAAGAAAAACCCACTCTAGCTTAGCCGAATGAGGCCGTTTACAACGTGGGCCAAACAGCTTCACGGAGCAGAGTGCTAAGAAGAAAAGGGTAAAGAGGGCCCCAGAAGCCCTCTGGAGAACCAGGCAAAGACCTGAGAAAAGGCCAGAGGAAAAGAAGTAGGGTATTTGACTTTTTCTTGCAACATAAAAGAAGTACAAGTGGGAGAGGAAGGGGAGAGAGGATCTCACTATTAATAAGGCTTATTGTATACCTGGGGAACAACTGAGATTCTGAAGTGAAATCAGGAACTGGAACCATTAATCCAAATAAATGTTAATAAGAAGCATATGAAGTTCTTGTTAAATGAACATGTTAAATTCCAAGCATCACCCCTACGACACCCCAACCTTTAGTGCATGCTCAGACCCAGGTTTCTTGCTGTTTTTCTCCCATGTTTCCCTGCTATAAGAAAACTATCTTAGGAAAATGATACTAGGATTTTTGCTGTTTGGACAGACAAACCTTTGTATCTCTTGGTTTGACAACTGTCAAAGCCATCAAGGGAACCTCTACTGGAGGTTTGAAGAGTACAGTGACAATGAGGAAAACAAATGTTCAAATTAAGTAATAAAGTATAGAAAACTCTCCTTATAAAACCATTAAGCATAGACTCTGTGCCACACAGCATCCATGGCACATTTTTACATTCACTAGAACAGACATTAAGCAACAACAGAAAACAAACTTTTTTGTAAAGGTTAGATTATTCTAGATTTCCCTTCACCTAAATATTTCAAAGTATCTTATCTGAAGCAAGAGATTGGACCTGAAACTGAAGTTAGAAAAAAATAGAAAGTCAGTTCAGAGGAACCAGGTTTTAAACTTCTCTAACACTCCAAAGATGCTGACACCTGACTTTCCCACGATTCCAAAAGAATATAGAAATATCAGAACAAAACAAAAACAGAGGAAAGAAAAAGCAAACCCAAAACATCTCACAATGTGTCCTGGATTCCTTTGAAAACAGTCCTTAACTTCCCAATAGCCAAAGCCTCCACTTTCTATCATAGTCAGAATGGCAGGTATTAGTCTGAGTCAACATTTTAAAAGGTCAGTATCAGGGTGAAGACAATGCCCCAACTTACCGATGAAAGACTAAAAATAGCTTCAACTTTAACATTCACTTTCTACCTTGTCATTCCCACCATTTTAAAGGTTTCATCATCTTCCCAGGCCTTAACCACTTCCTCTTCAACCTCCTCCACATAACCAGAAGTCATCAAGACTTGTAGTTTACACTGTAACAAATATGACCATTTACTCCTCCGTGTGCAGGTCATATAGCCCAAGGAATAGAAATATCTGTTAAAGCCACTCATAGAAGTTCTACCACAGATCTAACTGAGCATCCTACATTGAGGTCATCTGTCTGTGCACTGCCAGAATAATATTTCTAAAATCAAAGGCCTAATGAATGTGTTTCAGTAAAAACTTTCATCAGTTTCATGCTGCCCATAAAATAAATTCTAATTCTGCTCTGACTACAAGCCATCACTACAGTCTCACTGTGGCCCTTCCTCTCATGTCCAACGTTGTACCAAATAAGCTAGCTCACCATTCTCTACCATATGCTATACTTACGTCTCTGCTTTGCCTTTATTCAAGCTATTCTTTCTAATAGTGGTCCTCTCATCCCTGCTCAATAATATCACTATTCTCATAGTTCTAATAAGCTCAGATACTGAAGAGACCCCACTGAAGGAGAAGACTTGAGGTTTATGTAAAGAAAGAACAATTCATTTCCTGATAAGTAACATATGAGTCCATTCTTAATGTGTTCTGAGTCTCTGACATCTCTTGATGGATAACCTAAGAACCAACTGGAAATAGCAGGCTTTCCAAGGAACAATTCCATTAGAAGATGATGCCACCTCTGTCATTTTCTAGAATCACTCACCATCCAGAAGGTCTTCTTCATCATCCCTGTCATGTTCCTCCACTGCCACCTCCTCCTCCTCCTCCTCCTCCTCCTCCGCATCCTCCAGCTCCACGTCCGGGTCCAGATCTGGATCGCTCCCTGAGGCAGATTCGTCTGACATGGCTCCCAGAGGTCCTCAGTGGGCATTACCGACTCATGGTCCACTGCAGGGGTCCTGGAAAGACAAGAGGCATCAAAATCACCAGGGGCTTCCCTTAGGACCATGAAGTTTTCAAAAAGACAATGTTGAAGATGAATTCCGGGGTCCTGCCTGGTGGCACAGCGGGTTAACACACAGCACTAAGAAGCTAAAGTCACTTCAGCATGAGTTAGATCCCTGCCCCAGAGGTGACCCACATGGCGCAGCAGACCTCTCCTGACCCGCCCGCTGCTCCCCTCAACGGTACACTTAGTCGATCTGCCTGTTCTGCTCCCCACCTGTCTCTGGTGAATCCCCGCACTGCCCCTGCACATCTGGCCTATACCCCAGCTCTGTATACACAAATAAATATTTTTTTATTCCTTTTTAAAATTTTTTTATTATAACAGTTTATTTTATAAATAAATAAATCTTAAAAAAAAAAAAAAGATGAATTCCCTGGAGCTGAATTTTCAACCTTCCCCACAAGTAAACTGATCCTGAAATTTTTTTGGTGGATTCTCTACCCCGCTCAAGCCTCTCTTTACTTGCTTGGGTAAGTAAACACAGTAGTGACAAAGCAAACTAACAAAAATATTATAAATCTCAGAATCCATATTTGTTCATTTTTTTATATATCAATTATTTCCTGAGAATCTACTCTTTAAATATTTACGGACATATGTACATATAATCACAAGTACTATACTATCCTTGGCAAATACAATACAAAGCAAAATAAAGCATGTTAGAGAGTGTATGAGGCAGGGGAAATGGTAGTTGTTTACATGTGGTTGGGGGTATCCCAGGGAAATTTTGGCTGAGCTGAGGCCAGAAGGAAAAGGAGCCACAAGGACATCAGGAGGGAGTATGCTTCAGGCAGAGAAGGAAGGGCAGAATCCTATAGTGGCAGTGCTTAGGGAGTAGGGAGTTGGGAAAATGCCTGGAAGCAGGGTGGTATCCTGCCTTGGAGCACTACAAGGAAGACAGCCTGCTCTCCAGTCACCTAAAGGGGAAGCTTCCATTGGGTAGCTGGTTATTTACCACTTTGTCACTCCCCTGAGCACGTGGACACTCTGGCTTGGAATGCGCCTGTGCATCTCTCAGGCTATGCCCTACCTCTTGGCTCAGTCCAGCTCTATTGCTTCCAAGAAGTTTTTGTGAACTGCCCCAGCTTTCTAGGATCACATTCCCTCTTCTGAACTCTAGCAGTTATATTGACCACATTATCAATGTTCACTGGTTTAATATGGGCGGCCTAGCAAAGCAGAAATCTCTCAGATTCCTAAGGGCTGCATTTTAGTTAGGAGTTGTTCTTTTGTATCCTTGAGCTAGAAACATGTCCAATTAGTTCATTTACATTCACTACCTCATTTGCCAACCTGCTATTCTTTATCCACTATGCATCAGGTCTGTGTTTCTGTCTGTGTCTTGCTCCACTTTACTTTAAATGACTTTAAATAAAGGTCATTTTCCTTGGGGGGGGGGGCAAACAAGTAAAGAGAAAGCTAGATGGAAAAAAAATTATGATAGAGCAAATACAGCAAAATGTTATCATGAAGAGAAGATTCACTAACCAGTTCTTTCAGTATTGCTGTAAGATTTCAAAATTTTCACAATGAAATGGGGTGGGGCACAAGATAATTTTTTACAAGACAAATTGCTGCAGATAACCACATCAATAATCAGGACATCCTAAAATGCCTCCCATGTCCAAAAAAAAAAAGGAAACATAAGAAACATAAGTCTCCAATTTTTCAAACAAAAACTGTTACAGACCTAAAAGCTCATAAAGTCCAGAACAACTTGAAGTCGTGATTCTATGTTCACCTGAAATAGAAATAGAAACAAAATGAAGCAAACTACATCCTTCAGCACTTTAGAAAGCCAAAATTGAAGTTTAAGACTGCTTAGTTAAAAGCCACAGGAATTATGAAAGTGTGTGGTCTTGATGGGTCATGTACTCAGTCTCTCAAAATAGCTAGAGCAAAGAACAGCTGTGAAATTATTTAGTATAAAATTTAAATGTATGCATTAATAATGAACTTCCAAAAACATCTACAAAGTACACAAAGAAAGGTGATCCACAAATAAAAGTTAACATAACTAATGCAGAGCTACTACTGCATACTAAGTGACAAAGTAGGGTACAAATCTTTAGCTCACATATTTTTAGGAAGGTACAAGTGAAATGTATTTCTGAACATCAAGATAATTCATTAGTAACTACTATGTGTTCAGAAGTCAAAATCTGTAAAGGAAGTTTATAATTCCTCTGTTTCATCCTGATGCTTGACTAAGTGTTTTCACTTTCCTTGCCTTATTAGAGTGGCTTTAGAGAACAACTGGGGGAGGGGCGGGGCAGTTTCCTAAATTTTATTTGCGAACTCATGCAAAATATTCCAGATAATGAGCTTTCATCTTTTCCCTCCATTTTTCATCCTAGTTAATCTAGAAATAACTCTCTTTCCTGTTAGCAACTAAGCGTAACTAGTCACTTAAATTATTCTTCTTTATCTTTATGTATTTGTTGGTGAAATATTTAAAATGCCTTTTGGAAAAAGGCACCTCAGAAGTTGCAGCTGCGCTTGCTCCATTCAATCCATTCAATAGTCACAATCCCCACTGATATTACCAGCTTTCCCACTCATTTTGATTCTTTCCTTCAACTGCTAAAAACTGGTAGATCAAGGGTGAACCCCAGACTCTCTCTCTTTTTTTTTTTTTTGGTCTTCCTTCATTACAGACTTTTTCATGGGCACCATGGTGGCAACGGACAATAGGGTAGATAACAATTTTTAATTAGGAAGTATCTTTAGATAATCTGAATGACTGCCACTGTAGAGAGAAATTGTGCAGTGGTGGAAGAGTAACAATCACTTATATGTAAACAGTAACAAGGGGAAGTCTGCAAACCCTCAGTTAACAAACACCTTCTGAAAAACTTCAGTCCCAAGTAATTGACAGAAGTATCAATTAAATATCTAAAACCACATATATTATTAGACATAGATTCAGTTCCTACTAAAACATTTTTAAAACAGAGGTCACTTTAAAATAGTACTGGCAGAGGCCCTCCCTGGTGGCGCAGCAGGTTAAAGCACAGCACAAAGAAGCTTAAGCCACTTCAGCATGAGTTCGATCCCCGCTTGCCCCAGAGGTGACCACATGGCGCGGCAGACCTCTCCTGACTCGCCCGCTGCTCCCCTCAGCAGTGTACTTCGTGGATCTACGTGTTCTGCTTCCCACTCTGTCTCTGGTGAATCCTCTCACCCTCTGCATCTCTGACCTGTACCCCAGTTCTGTACTAATAAATAAATGAATCTTTAAAAAAAAAAAAAAAGTACTGGCAGATGCCCACAACAGATAAGAAACTGGAATTCCTAAATCCCATCAAATGTGTTTTTTCTCTTTCCTTCCCTTCCACAGGCCACTGAATTTCTTTACAGAGATAACACACACACAAAAAAAAATCTTAGTTCTTTACACACATACCAACTACTTAAGGGGCCCAACTTGCTGTTATTAATCTTCAAAAAAGCAAAAAGGAGAAAATGGCAAGTGGAAACCTGGTCTGCAGGCACAGTAGCACAATTACATTCTGTCTCTTAAGTGGGGCTCCACCCCCACATACAAATACTTTCCTTTCAGAACACAGGGAAAGCAGCCCTGGTTCAAGAAGTTAGCTCTTAGAACATGAGGAAGACATTGATTCAAAAAAAAAAAAAAGGGTCTCCCCAAGTGCTCCTCATCTCAAGTAAAACACCACCTCAATGTCCAGGGAAGAGCCAATTCTGTCTCCAACACACACAGATAAACCAGGAGGGTGATTGTGAGTGTGCTGCACCTTAATGACCTGTATTCCTACAAAACAAATTCTAGGAAATCAACTTCTATTTTAATGGAACTTGACAACTACTTATTTTTAAAAGAAACTATGAAAAGCAAATATGTGGGCCCTGGTTGGTGGCACAACAGGTTAAAGCCTGGCACTAAGAAGCTATAGCAACCACTACAGCACTAGTTCCATCCCTGGCCTGGGAGGTGACCTACATGGCACAGCAGATCTCTCCTCACCTGCCCACTCCTGACACTGCCCTCAGCAGTGTACTTCGGTACATCTGCCTGTTCTGCTCCCCACTCTGTCTCTGGTGAAACCTCTCACTCCCTCTGTACCTCTTGCATGCACCCCAATTTTAATACATAAGTAAATCTTGAAAATAATAATAATAATAATAAATGGTATAGGAATTTGTAAATGAAAATCCAAATGGGTACTATGAGGTTGATACAAACACACTATCTAGTTTCCCATATTTTCACTGAATTAAAAAAAAAAGTAATTATGGGAGCCTCCCTGGTGGTACAGGGGTTAAAGTCTCAGCTCTGCCAGGCTATCACCAGCCACTCTAGGAGCTGACCCATATGGCACAGCAGACCTCTCCTGTCTTGCTCGCTGCTCCCCTCAGCACTGGATTTCAATGGATCCACCTGTTCTGTTCCCCACTCTGTCTCTGGTGAATTGTCTCACCACCACCATCCCTACACCTCTGGCTGATACCCAGTTCTTATATGAATAAATAAAAATAAATCTTTTTTTTTTTAAATGTGATTACAAGGTCCTCCCTGGTGGCGCAGCAGGCTGGAGCGCAGCACTGTGAAGCTGGCTGTGGCCACTTCAGTGCGAGTTCAATCCCCTGCCCTGGAGGTGATCCACATGGCGCTGCAGACCTCTCCTGACCTGGCCACTGCTCTCTTCAGCAGTGTACTTGGCCAGTCTGCCTGTTCTGCTCCCCACTCTGACTCTGGTGAATTCTCTCACCACTCTTGAACCTCTGGCCTGTACCCCAGTTCTGTATGTATAAATAAATAAAATCTTTTAAAAATAATAAAATTAAAATGTGATTATGAGAATTAGGAGAAAACTAACAGAACCAAAGAGAATTACATGTAAAGTCTAACTATCACCAGTCTACTAGTTACTTCCCCTTCCTTTGGTTAATACTCCTTAGACTACCAACACCATTTATTAGCAGATGCTAAAATGATAGAGAATTGCAGCACACAAATGAATTTCATTCAAACAATCCCATTTCTCTCAAGGTGGTAGCACCTTCATCTTGAACCACCCATGAGGAAGTCAGGATCAAAATGAGTATCAGAAGAATCCTGGGATTGTGTACACCCCACCACATGGAAAATAATTCTGAAAGAGCTATTTCAGACTAGGAAAAAAGCTAAATGCAATGTAAGATCCTGAGCTGCATTCTGGGCTGGCGAAGAAAATAGCTATAAAAGCCAGTCATGAGGTGAATATGGACTATGGATTAGATTACTGTATTAATATTATCTTTCTTGATTTTTTTTTTTTTTTAGATCATGCTTAGTGAGATAAGCCAGAAAGAGAAAGGAAAAATACCGGATGGTTTCACTCATAGCAGGAGTATAATGGACCAGATGGAAAATAACAAAAATAATGAACAACCATATACCAGAGACATTTTGTGGGGGTGGAGTGGGGAATGGGATCAAAAATGGGGTGGGGGTAGGGAAATACACGGGATTATGGTGATGGCACATGGGTGACTCGGTGACGGGAAACCCGTGGGGATTACAATTGAGATGGAAAAAAAATGTACAAAGTGATGTAAAAATAAACTTTTGAAAAATAAATAAATAAATCAATAAAAATACTTAAAAAAAAAAAGATTTATTTATGCATACAGAACTAGGGTGCAGGCCAGAGATGCAGAGGTGGTGAGAGGATTCACCACAGAAAGAATGAGAAGCAGAACAGGCCGACTGATGAAGTACACTGCTGAGAGGAGCAGTGGGTGGATCAGAAAAGGTCTGCCACACCAAGTGGGTCACCTCCCTGGCTGGAGATCAAACTCATGCTGCAGTGGCTGCAGACAGCTTCGCAGTGCTACACTTTAACCCACCAAGCCACCAGGAAGGGCCCTCTTTTCTGATTTTTAAGGATCCCTCTGATTATGTAAGAAAATATCCTTAGGAAAAACACAATAGTTAGTGATAAAAATAAATAAATAACCTAAAAGACAGTTAACATAGAAGAGAATAAAATCAACTGTTCCTAAGATTCTCCAAAAATTTAAACTCAACAAATAAAAAGATAATACAAAAAATGTTTTATTTAAAAGTACAGACCTGAAACATTACTTAGCTCATTCTCTATAGTTAGTTAGTAGCAAATTAGGAACAAACTTCCTTTAAGACACAGTAATTTAGGATTAAAAGGACTAATTATGCCTCCTACTATCCCCATACACAGACAGGATATTCTCTTGCTTGAATGTAAACCTCTCTTCCTCTCCCCTTGAACCTAGCAGGAACTGAGGAACCATCTCTGAGGCAAGTCTCACTTGGGTTCTCCCTGAAGACTTCAGGTCTAATCAATGTCATGAGCAAATAGCATCCTACAGACAGGTAGAAAATGGACTCACCAGTTTTCCCTCCCTCCTTGTGGAGAATGGCCCAGTTCTGAACAGTCTTCCAAGGAGACTTACATAATCTATCTACATTATATATTTCACTGCCACTTTATATCCAAGGTTATTCATATGTGCCCAGTTCTTTGGCTTTTACATATAAATCCACTCCCCACCCCATATACACACAAAGTATTTTTTAAACTTTATTTTAAAAAAAGAGTTATTTATGCATGCATGCAGAACTGGGGTACAGGCCAGAGGTGCAGGGGCGGTGAAAGGATTCACCAGAGACAGAGTGGGGAGCAGAACAGGCAGATTGATGAAGTACACTGCAGAGGAGAGCAGCGGGTGGGTCAGGAGAGGTCTACAGTGTCATGGGGGTAACCTCCGGGGCAGGGATTGAACCATGCTGAAGTGGCTTTAGCGTCTTTGTGCTGTGTTTTAATCCGCTGCGCCACCAGGGAAGCACAACACACACACACAGTATTTTAGAAGTAAGTAAGTAGCTTATGATTCATCAGCATTACATAAGTAAACTTGCCCTATAAGTCCCTAGCCTAACACTGATCAAAAATACTACAGAAGGGACCTCTCTGGTAGTGCCAGGGGTTAAATTACAGCACTATGAAGCTATCAACAGCCATCACAGCATGAGTTCGATCTCTGGCCAGGGAGCTGACCCACATGGCACAGCAGACCTCTCCTGTCTGGCCCACTGCTCCCCTCCCCTCAGCAGTGTATTTCAGTCGATCTGCCTGTTCTGTTTCCCATTCTATCTCTGATGAATCCTCTCACCGCCCACATCTCTGGTCTGTACCCCAGTTCTTATAAGCATAAATAAATAAATCTTTAAAAAAAAAAAAGACTGAAGAAAACAGTGACATCTGAATATTAGCAAGATAAGAGGGAAAGAAAGTATACTTGCCCTAAAACTTATATGAAGTAGGAAAAGACATCTCCTTTCAAGCTAACACTCCTATAGCTAACTTCTCTGGGGTAGAGCATAGAAAGTCTGGATAAAACTTGGGCTATAGCTTTTGTAAATGAAAAGAGGATCTGCAAGGAAGAAATATATATATATATAAACAAAAATACAATGATGGCAACCCTTGGGAAGAAGGACCATCCTTCAAAGACTAGAACATGTGCTATATACAAGCACAAGCTCAACTGTGTATCTGCCATCACTCTTCAGATAAAGATACTCACTATTCCATGGAAACAAGGCCACTCTTCATTATAAAAATTGGAGGAAGAGACCAAAATAATTCACAGTTAAGAGATATTGCCATGGTTGGTAACAAAGGACAAAGGCTGAGATTAACTACAAGTTGAAGAAATATTTTAAAGAAAGGTTAGAGATAAAGATAGAAAATAAAACTAGTGATTTACTCAGTCCAGAGATGAGGTACTTTCTATGATAAAGAAAGTACTACCAGGTACTATAGGAGGATATAAAAACAAGCTTCAAAAATGAAAATCTAGGTGTAAAGTAAGAAGCAGTAAGACTATGTGACATTAAAACAGAGTGAACAAAAAATGTTTTAGACACCAAAGCCTGTAGCATTTGAAGAAACTGCAAATCAATTCTAATCATCATTTAAAGTGATATTCCTAACATAAAAAAGGAAAAATGACATGGTTATCTCTCTAGGAAATTTACATTGTGTGAATTCTCTTGATTACATTGAAAATCTATGCTAAACACAGTCATAGTCTTTCTTACTTAGTCCCCTGTTCCCAAAAGATATTCATTCACCTTAACACAGCTACAAGTATATTCTAGGGTTGAGTCATTTCTCTGTAGCCAGGGTGAGGCTAAAATTAAACTCCAAACCTCTGCCTCATCAGTGTTCACTATGCCAATCAACAACTGGCAACCACCATTAAAGACAATCTAGTTGACTTAAGAGTGAAGAATGAAAGTGGAATCCTTGAGACAACTGCCAAACTTCAAGGACAAAAACTCCAGGCTTCTGTTTGGTATGGAGGTTAATGAATGGAGTTCCAATATATAGGCAGTCAACAAAAAGCTATTAAATATTCTGTGACTTATCTCACTAGGACATTGCCCTAAGAACTACAGTTAAAATAAAAATGTCTCTCCCCCTACCCAAAAAAAGAAAAGGGAAAGGATAGGAGAGGAGCTAATCCTCTCCCTCTGCTCACCACAACATGTAAGAATGAGGAGTACAACTCACTGTTACAAAATAGTGAAGCTGAACAAAAGAGCCAGTTAATGGTGCATCTGCAATGATATAAACCCTAGCCACTCAGTCACTGTAATCAATAAACTACAGAACACCTCACATCAGAGTTATTTCCAGAATTTCCTCATAATCTCTCCCATTAACTAAAGTGACAAGAATTAGCACTTGAAGGTCATCAACACTCATTGAAGGAAGTTCATCCTTAGCAACATGACGTGGGCTCTTCTCTGTGCTGTAGCCTGTGCTAAATGGATGGGAAGACAACTGGGAGGCCGGTCACCTACCCAAGAAATTGCCTCAGTCTCCTTTCCTTAAAAATAAGTGGGACCGGGCCCTCCCTGGTGGTGCAGCAGGTTAAAGCACTTCACTAAGAAGCTTAAGCCACTTCCGATTGAGTTCGATCCCACCTGCCCGGGAGGAGATCCACATGGCGCAGCAGACCTCTCCTGACCCACCCGCTGCTCCCCTCAGCAGTGCGCTTCGTCAGTCGGCCTGTTCTGCTCCCCACTCTGTCCCTGGTGAATCCGCTCACCCTCCGCATCTCTGGCCTATACCACAGTTCTGTATGAATAAATAAATCTTTTTAAAAAAAAAAAAAGTGGGACCCATGGGCACTGTGTGAAACACTATAGACAAAAAATGCCAAACTAAATCAAAAAAGAATCTGAGAGACTAAGGAGATTCAACATTTTTACACTCCTGAAGCTCAATCCTGACAACTTATGTAGGCTTCCCAAAGCATGTAAGAAATGACAATTAGGGACCTCCCTGGTGGTGCAGGGGTTAAAAAGAAACACTATGAAGCTATCAGCAGCCACTGCAGCACAAGTTTGATCCCCAGCCAGGGAGCTAGCCCACGTGGCACAGCAGAGCTCTCCTGTCCTGCTCCCCTCAGCAGTGTATTTCGGTCAATATACCTGTTTTGTTCCCCACTCAGTCTCTGGTGAATCCTCTCACTCCCTGCAATTCTGGCCTGCAGACTAGTTCTTGTATGCATAAGTAAATAAATTTTTAAAAATAAAAAAAGAATTGACAATTAGACTGACTAATATAGGGAATGGGAAGACCTATTTCTTCTCATCTCTGGACACTGATTAAAATTATAATAAAGTTTCCCCACCTTGACTTGTAAAACTAAATCAAAGACATGTACCTCAAGTCAAATACTATTTAACAACATTCTAAATAACAAACACTAACATACTCCAGCAAAGCTGTGACTGACGCTCTTTTTAAAAAAGATTTAATTATTTATGCATACAAGAACAGTGGACGGCAATAGCTTGACACAGCTGAGACTTTAATCCCTGCAGTAGCAGGGAGGCCCTGCCCCTCTTTTAACTTTTTTTCCTCTACTTTAACTTATAATCTGGCTATATTTGGTTTAATCAAAAAGCCAGTATCTATGCTTTACTGAGTCCTAATAATGTTAATTAATTAGCCTCTTCTTTAGAGGGTTAGAAGAAAAGGCAGACTCCAAGAGCCCCTCTTATTTAGTTCCTGTTTTGTTTTGTTTTTTCCCTTCTTTGGTTAAGTTTCTTCCTAAGTATTTCATTTTTTAAATTTTATTTATAACAGTTTATTTTTACATCATTTTGTACATTTTTTTTCCATCTCAATTGTAATCCCCATGGGTTTCCCATCACCATGTCACCAGTGTGCCATCACCATAGTCCCATGCACTTCCCTCCCCATCCCACCTCCATTAGTTCCTGTTTGTTTTTTTTTTTAAAGATTTATTTATTTATTCATACAGAACTGGGGTACAAGCCAGAGATGCGGAGAGTGAGCAGATTCACCAGATACAGAGTGAGGAGCAGAACAGGCAGATCAACGGAGTACACTGCTGAGGGGAGCAGAGGGTGGGTCAGGAGAGGTCTGCCAAGCCATGTGGTCACCTCCGGGGCAGGCGGGGATCGAACTCATGCAGAAGTGGCCTAAGCTTCTCAGTGCAGTGCTTTAACCCGCTGCACCACCAGGGAGGGCCTAGTTCCTGTTTTTAACTCCTTATTCTATGTTCACATTTGGCAGGGGTCCTAGATCATCTCATATTTTAGTTGCAGGTAATGAAGAATCCCAAACTTACTGCATTCTACTTATCTGTGGCCCACAGAGGACATTTGTTGTAAGAGATAGATTGCTTCATTACTGTAGGGAAGATACTCCTAGCCTCTGGGCTTCCTGAGTCCTTACTGGCTGCAGCCTCAAACACTTCAAGACAGTTCTATCTATACAACTAATTATCATCAACAAAAGGTACTACAGTCATTCAAACTCTGAAAAGTCCTTTAGTAGCTGAACCAATTATTTAATTTTGCTTTCTTTAAGTTGTCTGCCTCTGGGATGCCTCTAACTTGACAATAATTTTTTTTTTAAGGAAGAGCTGAAAATTATCACAGCATGTTTAGGGAATAATTTGAAAGGAACTTCAATGAAAGGAAAGGAATCATGATTCTGTGGTGTACACGCTGATACTCTACCACCTAGAAACTAATTCTCCCATACCTGGATCTTTTCCAGTGTCAGTTAAAATTAATACTTTTGGGCCCTCCCTGGTGGCACAAAGTGCAATACTATGAAGCCATCTGCAACCACTGCAGCACCAGTTCGATTCCCAGCCAGGGAGGTGACCCAAATGGCACAGCAGACCTCTCATGTCTCCCAGTCACTCCCCTCAGCAGTGTATTTCAGTTGATCTTATTCTGCTCCCCACTCTGTCTCTGGTGAATCCTCTCAACCCCTGCATCTCTGGCCTGTACCCCAGTTCTTGTATGCATAAATACATAAATCTTTAAACATAAAATAAATACCTCCATTATTTGCAGACTTATCAATTAAAACTCATTACGTACACTAACAAGTACTTACACACAGTTTTGTTTGTTTAAGAAATTCACCCTTGTCAGCAAAAGGACCGGGCAAATGCTAAATGTATTACTACATTCTAATTACTGACCATACTGATTTTTGATAAGTCATGGGACAAGGAATGACACATGGCAATCATGACTTACAAATCAAGAGGTTCTTTTATTAAAATATACATTCTCTACACCCTAACATAAAGAGGGACTGAGATCTTAAATAGGACTATTCTGTGATATTTCAAAGAACAGAAAACTGAAAACCAATACTTGAAAGCTCATATGCTACTACTATATGAAACCAATACTGGCTAGCCATATAGGCCTGATTTTTAAAGGAGGATGATGGTTCTATAAAAATAATTCTGGTGGTGCAGTGGGTTAGGACACAGCACTGCAAACTAGCAGCAGTCGATTCAGTTCAAGTTCGATCCCCAGCCCCAGAGGTGACCCACATGGCGTGGCAGACTTCTCCTGACCGCCCACTGCTCTCCTCAACAGTGTACTTTGTTGATCGACCTGTTCTGCTCCCCACTCGGTCTCTGGTGAATCCTCTCACTGCCCCTGCACCTCTGGCCTGTACCCCAGTTCTGTTCACATAATTAAATCTTTTAAAAATAAGTAAATAAATAAAAATAAAAATAATTCTAATACCCTAAGAACCAAAATCAGGGGGGAGAAATCCATGTTCTCATGTTAATGATAGGTCATATCCCTTCATGTCAGGAATAAGGACTTACCCATATCAAATTGTTAAAAGTGACAAAACAGCTCATTACTGTGGAAATTTTGTTGGTCTTTGGAAAATCTAAAGTCACATCTCCAAAAATCCTGTTCAGCAAAAGAGAAACTTATTTTAACACTACCATCTACTGGAACACTAAATACAAATGCAGGTCAAGTAAAAAACATTAAAAGGAATAAGACCCAAGGTGAATTTTAAAGAAAAAAATGGGTAAGTTAGCTAGGGAGCAGTGGTGGAAAGGAAAAGTGGGGGCTGGGAGCAGAGACCAAAGAAGGGGAGGGAGAAGAGGAAAGAGTTCTAAGAGCATTGCAGAGACAATGATTCAGACACAAGAAAAAAAATAGGAAATGTTTAATGAAATTCAAGAAGTTTGTATCGTTGGTGCATAAAGAAGAGAGTATGCAGGAAGAATAGAAAATGAACCTAGAGAAGCAGCAGAGTCAAGATATTGGAGCACCCTGAATGTATGCTAAGGAGACTGGATTTTTTATACTACAAAAATCAGAATGGCATGACCAGATCTGTCTTTTACAAAGACCACTTTGCACCACAGGTTGTTAGCTAAAAAAACACAGGTATGCAGTTTCAAACTAAAAGCACATTTTTCAGTGTGACCTTGGACAAGTGTGACCTTATTTCTCTGGACCAGTTTCATCACCTATAAAATGGGAAGTATCCTCTGTTTTCAAGGACTATTAAGAGGATCAAGTGGTAAATGAATATAAATGGAGCTATATCATGAAGACACACAGCTCAGTATTTAACATGTAAGTTTAAAAAATATGGCTTGGAAGAAAAATTTGCTGGAAGAATGTGAAAGATGGAATAAGAAGAAACAAGGAAGAGAAGGGTAGTTAAAAAGGCAGAGTAGGGCCCTCCCTGGTGATGCAATGGGTTAAAGCACAGTACTATGAAGCTATCACAGCCACTGCAGCACAAGTTCAATCCCCAGCCTGGGAGGTGACCCACACGGCATGGCAGACCTCTCTCAACTCACCCATTGCTCCCCTCAGCGGTGTACTTCATCTATCTGCCTGTTCTGCTTCCTACTTGTTTCTAGTGAATACTCTCACCCTCTGCACCTCTGGCCTGCACCACAGTTCTGTATGCATAAATAAATAAATCTTAAAAAAAAAAAAAAGCCAGAGGAAAGGCCACATTGAGAATGATTTAGGAGGAAAAATAAATAGAGTGAGTACAATACTATTCTTCAAGTCTCACAAAAGAGCAAAAAGACACATGAGGTTTCTCTTGAGGTTTCCCTAACCAGGACCTCAGTACTGCAGCCACCTCCTCCTCAGACACCATCCAGGCTGTAGATCAGATACCACATCTACGATCACCACTGCTGAAGAGGTAATAGGTATATCGTGGAGTGGGAGTTCTCTGTATTAGAAACCCAGGTTAACGGCATCACTTAAGGGGAGTAAATTATTTAATGGCTCCTCATGTAGGATGACTTACACTTCTGTTGCTGGAAGGGTTCACACAGCATACAACTCGGCAAACTATAATAAGCACTCAACAACTTAGCATAACACAAACAAATCCTATGAGATGTGAAACTTATTTTACACTGTCACTCATGAATAGCTACAGCCTTATTGTAGCTGCAGCCCATCTGGAAGTCCCTGGAAGTTGTGGATGCCTAGTACACATTAGTACGTTGTTCTCATACAGGCAACCAATGTTTCACTTATAGAGAGCCTGTTTTTATTTCCAATATATGTGCAACATCTTACACTGTAATATGTGGTATCTCGTTCCTAAATAAATAAAACTGGTTTCCGAGAGTTCATCTCTGGAGACAGCAGCTGGGATACTGTACAGTTTCACCCAAAAGTTAAGTAAATACTTGGCTTCAAGCCCAGAAAGCAGGCGTTCCTCCCAGACAAAACTGGATAAACCAAGTCTACAAACAATGGGTGGGTAAAACAGTAGGGAAGGAAAGGGAAGAACTGGAGACAATCACCACATTAAAAGGCCCACCCACAGTCAAGAAAAGGAATCAAGTTGGGCTCTGGAAGTATGAGATCTGACCTTAAGCAGTCAAGTAAAGCAAGTTACAAAGTTTTAAGACACCAAAGTTACCAAATGAAAAATATCTGGGACACAGATATTCTCCCTGGTAAGCCAAAGGTAAGACTTACAGAAGCAGTAAGAACCAAATGCTCTACCCACGTTAAGTTTCAAGATGTCTTCTAAGAATTTAGGAAGCTAGAGAGAAACAATGTGGGAGAGAAAGAATATCAACAGAAAAAAAAATCTAAACACATTAAATGTGAAGGAGTACCTATACCTACTTTAATAAGTTATTTTACTCATGCTGCTACTGTTTCATAGATTTCATTTCTCATATGGAATGTACTGATTATATGCTTCACAAAGATAGTAATATATAGATGTAAACTCTTTTAAGAGAGTAGAAAAACATGCCTTAACATGGAATTTTCTGCAAAACACTGCCATAGCATATGGCTCTGATTTTCACAAAATCAAGTCTTTTTCTAATCACCTAAATTATTTTTTAAGACATTTAATATGCAACATTCACTGTAGAGTCAGTAGACAGATGAAAAGTGAGTCTAAAGGGAGCCATCTGACAGAGATCAAGTGACAAGTCTTTGATAAAAGAATTTGGGCTGAGAGCACCAGTGGGGTCCATGGGTATATTCTAATTTGCCCTAACCCAAGCTTGAAAGATAGACCTGGTAAACCTACCAATACATGAAACAAATGGTTCTATCAAAGGCCTACTGATCTATAAAAAAACAGCCTTTCCCTGTGGTGATGGCACAGGGTGATTTGGTGATGGGAAGCCCATGGGGATTACTAACTGAAATGGAAAATGGCACAAAATGATGTAAAAATAAACTATTATTTAAAAAAAAAAAGCCTTTCCAAGAAAATAGATAAAATAAGCAAATTTCAGGGGAAGATTTTCAAGACAAACTTACAATATAATGTAAAAAAAAAACACAAAAAATGTTAATATGTAGATCTCAATTTTAAAAATAAAATTATCCATGTGTAAGTATTTATATATGCATGGGGGAAAATACAAAAGGAAATGAACTAAAAGACTAACTGCTTTTATCTGTGACTTATAATTGTAAAATCAGCATTTTCTCTCTATATATGTATTCTGTGTAAAGTCAAGCTATTAGAGAGCAAATCCTCCCTCCCTAGTTAAAATCCTGTTTGGCATCATCTCTGTCCTTAGCATCATTACTTTTTAGGCTGTGACTGCCAACTGGTCACAGTGATCCAGTGACCAAGCAGGGCAAGTTCTAATACTGCCAGAAGTTTACTAGGTATCTTCTACAGGCCTCCAATCTGTATTAGGGTGCACATGGACAGGGTCTAACTGTTAGAGTAACCCTTGAAGAGCCTATACAGCTGCCTTCACACAGTTTTATTTATGTATTTCTATAGGTATATATCGGAAATAATTCCAAAAGTATATTCAGAAATTAAGAGCTTTATATATTTTGCTGCCTGGACTAGTCTAGGAGCCCAGCTTACAAGCATTCCCTTTTTACTCTTCTGGTCATTTTGAATTCATTTTGAATGAATCTTTATAAATCAATTAATTCTTTATGGTTCTCAATTCTGTTGTGGGTTTTTCCCCCCTATAAAATACCAACCCATTACCATGCTACCGAAATAATTTCTCTCCTGCCCATGATAAAGAGTTCTTAAATTTTACTGATTGTGGGGACTTATTGAGTAAAATAAGTAGAAAGTAACTGACTATGAGTCATTATTTTTCTCTCTTTTTTCCTTTTGCAAAGTTTGCAGTTGTATAGTTGAACTTATAATTCCACTATGCAATTACAGCACCTGTATTGGGAGTGCAAAAAAGGAATCTTTAGTGTTGGTGAGCATATCATAAATCTAGTTAAGGACACAGTTTAGACTACCTGTATTAAGTGCTTAATGAGGAATAGAGACTGGAGAGCAACAGAACTCAAAGAGGTAACAGAGTCTCAGATTTGGATGCTATTGGAAGACTACCTGAAGACGGCAAACTTTGAAACAACCCTTGAAGCAGGATAGATTTAGACAAGTAAGGAAGGGGGGAGAAGATATCCCCACAGAAATCATGAATGGATCTGTGGAATGCTGAAAAATCAGAATGTCAGATTTTCTGGAACGGAGATTGCTCATCAATAAATACTGATAAAGAATCCATTATTAAACAGTACTGGTAGGCAATACAGATCTAGGGATGAAAAAAACCCTCTTTTTACAGTGATGCAAAAATCCTGGAGTCCTCCCAGCATTATCCAGGACACTGACACAAATAGGTAAAAGATGAACCTGAGCAAACTGGTAAGTAAGGCAGATGTATTAGTGTTCTTCCATGTGCTGGTGAATGGCTAGACAAAGTATAGCAAATCTACAGCCACAAAGGGGACTGAGATGCTACAATATAGGTGAACCTGGAAACATGACACTAAATAAAACAAATGTCACAGATGACCATATATGGAATAATTTCATTTATCTGAAATGACCAGAAGAAATACAGGATTGGGGGAAGGGAGAACAAGGAGTGACTGTTTAATGAGTACAGGCTTCTTTTTGTAATAATGAAATGTTCTGGAATTAGATAGTGGTAATAGTTGTGTGATTTTGTCAATTTAAAACTACTGAACATTTTAAAATGGTGAAATTTATGGTATGTGAATTATACTTTAGGAAGGAAGGAATCAAGAGAGGGAAGAAGGGAAAAAGGAAGAAGAGAGGAAGGAAAAGGAGAGATCAAGGTTCTACAGGACAGTAAAGGAAATTGTTTTGCCTGGGAAGGCTTTCCAGAAGAGACAGCAGACCTAAATGTTAAAGGACAAACTGAGCTTCCCTTACACAGAGAAAGATGAATTCATTCAAAGAAAGGGGAATGACACACACAGTTGCACGGATTTAAGAGGTTGGAGGGAGTAAATGGGGAGAGTTTACGAACAAGAAATGGTCAGCACAGATCTTGATCCAGCAGTGTCCCAAGAACCTTGCTATAGAGTCTGAACACCATCCCATACAAAGATTAACAAATATGTGGCGCTTGGCATTACATTCTTGTCTGTCCGACTGGCAGATGTCACTATTGCACCACTGAGCCCTTCACTGCTGATCTCAGAAGTGGACTCATTACCTATCTCCACACAATACTCCCTGCCAATCCATACACTCCCAATGGGAATCACTAAAGACCTCTAGCAGAGTAGTGGCATCATCTGAATCCCCAATTCAAAAAGAACACTCTGGTAGCATAAAGGCAGGAAATACTGTAGGAAGCTCTAAGTCTAGTCAAAAATGTACTGAGACCCTACACTACAGTAGCAGCAGTGAGAAGGGAGACAGAGGAAACATTAGCAATGATGGAGGCAAAACTATTTTATGGCATCAGTAGCCAACTAGAGTCCCATGAGAGCAGCCTTGTTTATGACTATTCCACAGCATCTATCAAAACACCTGGTACATGGGAAGGACTCTAAAATATTAACCAAATTGCTAAGTGCTTTCATTTACATTTTCTCATTAAGTTTTCTCAAAAATACCATGAAGAAAAAGAAAGTTACCCCCAGTTCAAAAATAAGGAATTTAAGATTTAAAGAGATTAAATGACCTGGTCCTAGTATATGCAACTAGAGAGTGGTAGAATTCAATTCCAATTCAGACTTTAAATTCCAGACTCCAAGCTCTTACCCATGGTTCAGGTTTCCAGCTTAAACAATGAGGTAGTTAATAGTGCTGGCAATGATGCAATGCCAGAAAAAGTTAGAAAAGGATTGGTGTCAGAGATACTGATTTGGGTGTTCTTGCCAAATTCAGGTACCTGAAACTCAGGCAGTGCATGAAGAGGGGGAAGGATAGTTCTGAATGGGTCAAACAATGAGGGTAAGGAGAAAAGGAGTCTATACAGAAAGTCAGAGGGAGGGGCAGGAAAAGAACCAGTCAGTGAAGTAGGCTATCAGAAAAGTAAGCCACATGTAATCAACTGTCAAAAGCTAGAGAAATTTCAAATACACTGGAATCACAGAGAAAAACGGTATTTAGAGGAGGGCTTCTCAAGAGGACTGAAGGCTACTAGGTGTTTTCTAAATCTGACAGGATATCAGAACCTGAGGAACTTATTAAAATACATAGTTCCCCAGTTTCCACCAACCTTGTACAGATGACTAGGTCTCTTTCTGTCTCTGTCTTCTCATCTCTAAACTGGAAACAATGGCATCAACCTCATAGTATTATTTAAGGGTTTTACTATATATGCTTTTTAAAAAGTTCCCCAGGTGACTGTGATACTATTTGAAAATTAGCTGTTAAAAATCCCAGTTATGGGCCCTCCCTGGTGGATCGGTGGGTTGGAGCACAGTACTGCTAAGCTGGCTGTGGCCACTTCAGTGCAAGTTCAATCCCCAGCCAGGCAGCTCACCTACATGGTGTGGCAGACCTCTCCTGACCCACCCACTGCTCCCCTCAGCAGTGTACTTAAGTCAGTCTGCCTGTTCTGCTCCCCACTCTGTCCTTGGTGAATTCTCTTATGGCCCCTGCACCTCTGGCCTGTACCTCAGTTCTGTATGCATAAATAAATAAAATCTTAAAAAAAAAAAAAGAATCCCAGTTATAAGAAGCACATGAGGATTTTTAACAGGAAAATGGGTGAAAGGACTGCATAGGTGCAACCTGGAGAAAGAAAAATCAGCCTTCATAATCAATGACTAAACCTTGAGGACCCAAGTTAAGAGGGAAGGTGAAAAAAATCAGAAGGAATGGAACAGATGTAAAACATTACTACGAAAACTTGACAGAATCTTCTGTACAAGAAAGAGAAGGAATTAAATATGACTCTGAGGCTTGAAGATTGCCTAGATGACTACAGAAACAATGGCATACCATTCACCAAAATTAGGAAGACCAGAGGGATTTGGGGTTTTGGGGGAGATGGTGGAGGAGAATGAAAAAATCCATGTAAGATATTTGAGGTGACAGTAGTGCTAGAAAACAAAGAGAATCAACTGGAAGTACATTATTTAAAAAAAAAAAAACTTCTATTTATTTATTCATACAAGAACTGGGGTGTAGGCCAGAGGAGCAGGGGATGAGAGGAACCACCAGAGACAGAAAGGGAAGCAGAATAGGCAGGTCAACTGAAATACACTGCGAGGGGAGCAGTGGGCAAGGCAGGGGAGGTCTGCTGTGCCATGTGAGTCAGCTCCCTGGCTGGGGATTGGGACTGAACTCACGCTGCAGTGGCTACTGACAGCTGAGACTTAATCTTCTGCACCACCAGGGAGGCCCTGGAAGTATATTATTTGTACAGGAAAGCAGTATGAGTTATGAATACAAACTCTGAGATGAAATGAGAAGATGCACCAGGGTCCCAGCATTGCTACTTTCTATTTATGTGACACTCAATAATTTAAATTCCTACCACTATCCTTTATATCCCTTTGTACCCTCCCCTAGAAGGGAAAGCCAAATTTCAGAGCTCTCAAGAAATTTACTGATGTCCACTGATTTTTTTAAGTGCTGTATGTCATCTAATTGCTATGTAAATATCCAGCATTTAGCATTCTGACTTGATTTGCTACATATAATTCCTTCAAACTCCCTCCTTTTTGTTGAAAATAGCTGTATTTAATCCTTTCTTGTGGATATAGGTATGGCTATACCATATCTTCTTGATCCAAATGTCTGTCAGTGAATACTTAAGACTGCTTCTATGACCTAGCTATTGTTAAGTAATACTGCTATAACATTGTGGAACACATGGGTTTTTGTGCTAATGGTTTCATGTCCTTTGAATAATGTAAACAAGAATGGGACTGCTGAGATATATAGTATTCCCATTTTTAGCTTTTTAAGATAAATCCAGATTGATTTCCATAATGGTTGCACCAGTTTACATTCCTTTCAACAGTGTAATGGGTTTCCTTTTTCTCCACATCCTCTTCAACACTTGTTACTGGAAGTCTTTTTGACTATGTGCCATTCTCTGAGGCATGAGATGGCATCTCATTGTTGTTTGAAATATATCTTTTAACCTTCTAGAAATCCTCTTTGTTGAATTATCCTGTTCACATCTGCTGCCCATTTATTAATTGGATTTTTTAATTGTTGAACTAGTGTTTTATGTATCTTGGATATAAATGTCTTATCCATTATATACTGTATAAATAGTGTTTCTCAAGTAATAGGATGTCATTATAATGACATTCTTATATTTTCTTTCTTTTTACATTTTAAAAGGACAGGTCTACTAGGAAAAGGAGAAAGAAAATGAGAGCGATACCTGCATAGTCAGTCACAGGAGGTAGTCATGGGAGAACTCTCACTTTGTAATTTCTTTCATGGTATAGAAGCTTTGTAACTTGAGATAATCCCAATTATTTATCTTTATTTTTTGTTCCCTTGCTATTGGGGTCAAGTCACCAGAAATATCTTTACTGTTGATGGAACATACCACCAATGTTGTCTTCTTCATATCTTGTATGCATGTTGTTGCAGGTCTTCTATCTAAATCTTCAATATATTTGGGGTTTACTTTTGTGTATGTGGTTAGTGAATGATCTAATTTCATTCTTTTATGTATGGCTTTCCAAATATCCTGTTTATTAAAGACACTATCCCTATCCCTTGTATGGTCATAGTTGTTTTATCATAGATTGGGTGCTGGTATGTAGACAGATTTATTTCTGGGCTTTCAATTCTACTACATTGATTCATTTATCTATTTTTCTGCCAATACCATATAATTTTTAGTACTGGTGCTTCACATAAAATTTAAAGTCAGGTAATATGACTTTTTCTCAGAGATGCTTTGCAATTCAAAGCCTTTTGTTGTTCCATATAAGTTTTAATATATTTTGTTCAAGACCTTTGAAAAATATTGCTAGTGTTTTAATGAGGGATTGCATTAAATTTATCTATCACTTTAGGAAAGATAGTCATTTTGATAATATTGATTCTTCCCATCCACACAGGGGAAATGTGAACACAAATGCAATGATGAAAGGGGCAAAAGGGTATTCCAGGAACAATCAAGAGTCAGGATTAACTGTAGAACTAGACACCAGATAACTGATGAATCACACAGTAAAACCTGGATTTCCCTGCAGAGGTCAGGCTTATTAGGAAGTCAGAAACTTTTCTGGGGAGCAGGATGGAGGATGCAGTTCTACATATGCTGAGTAGGAATTTCAGAAACCACTAAAAGCTGTTAGGTTTGTAAAGCTGAGTAGAACTTCAGACTAACCCAGCTCTTCCATCCTTCTCACTCACTGAGGATACCAACCAATAAGATCAAGAGAGGTGATTGACTTTCCCAAGGTAAGGAGTTAGTGACCAAGACTAACTACAGTTCTAGTTGGTATTAGTTTCATTTTACACTGATCTCCATAGTCAGACAGAAATTCCACAGAAATATGAGTTTGTTATTAAGTAAAGAAACCAGAGTTATAAAACTGAGTCACTTGAAGTGGCCCTCCCTGGTGGCGTAACAGGTTAAAGTACAGCACTGTGAGCTATCTGTAGCTACTGAAACATGAGTTCAATCCCCAGCCAGGTGACCCTCATGGCGTGGCAGATCTCTCCTGACCCACCTGCTGTTCCCCTCAGCAGTGTATTTCAGTACATCTGACTGTTCTGCTCCCTACTCTGTCTCTGGTGAATCCTCTCATCCCCCACACCTCTGGCCAGTACCCCAGTTCGTGTATACATAAATAAATGTTTTTTAAAAATGAGTCACTTTGATAGACTGAAGTGGTTATCGTACAACTAGCAGAGATCGCTGAGAGTCAGACTCCAGAGGGATTAAAAGAAGAAAATAGCAAATCTGAATTAGAGTCAATTCCAGGGGGGCCAAATGAAGGAGGGATTTTTTTTAAGATTTATTTATTTATTCATATAGAACTGTAGTACAGGCCAGAGATGTGGAGGGTGAGAGGATTCACCAGAGACAGAGTGGGGAGCAGAACAGGCAGAGGGACAAGTACACGGCTGAGGGGAGCAGCAGGCGGGTCAGGAGAGGTCTGCCGCGCCATGTGGATCTCCTCGGGGCAGGCGGGGATCGAACTCATGTGGAAGTGGCTTTAGCTTCTTAGTGCGTGCTTTAACCCCCTGTGCCACCAGGGAGGGAGGGCACAGGGTTTTTTTTTTTTTTAATGCAACTCCTGAGAGGCAAACAGAGAATCAAGATAGTACAGAATCCTAGAAGCCCAGGTCAGAGTTTCCTCCACATGTGTTCAATAAATATATGCTCAACTGACAAGAGAGAACAGAGAGAAAAAAAAAAAAAACCATGTCTGTGCCCCAACTATGTTAAGCATTTCATGTGGGGATGAAATAACTCTACAACATTATCATCATTAATTTCACTACTCAACTTAAGTGAGGTAATGGTAATTATTCACAATTCCCTCTCATTTCAAGATGAGAAAAGAAGGCCTGTAAAATGCCCAACTTAACCAGCAGGTATCAGAGACAGGATTTAAAGAAGTCCTCACTACAGGAACACCTCGAAGATGTTGCTGGTTCAGCTTCAGATCACTGCATAAAGTGAATACTGAATACTGAAGATCCTGAAGCAAGTCACACAAACTGTTTTCGTTCCCTGGTGCATATAAAAGCTATGTGCACACTAAACTATAGTCTATGGTCTATTTATTATGTGCTGAAAAACAATGTATATACCTTAATTTTTAAAGATTTTATTGCTAAAAAAAAAAAGCGATAGGCACACAAAACCAACAGATTCTATTGGAAAATGGCACTGATAGAATTGTTCAATACAGGGTTGTCACATACCTTTAAGACCCCACCCCCCAAAAAAAATTGATTATCTGGGAAGCACAATATAGCAAGGTACAGTAAAATGAGGTATTATCAGTATTAAAACCTTGTTAAGTTTTTACTAGGGTAGAAAAGAGTAAGGCAATAATATTTTAAAAATATAATATTCTCAGGGCCCTCCCTGGTGGTGCAACGGGTTAAAGCACAGCACTATGAAGCTAGCTGCAGCCACTTCTCGAATTCCATCCCTGGGCAGGGAGGTGTCCCACATGGCGTGGCAAACCTCTCCTAACCCACCTGCTGCTCACCTCAGCAGTATACTTCATCAAATTGCCTGTTCTGCACACCACGCTGTCTCTGGTGAATCCTCTCACGACCCCTGCACCTCTGGCCTGTACCTCAGTTCTGTAGGCATTAGTAAATCTTTATACACACACACATATATAAAATATGTACATATTATATATATATATATCTCTTATATATAGTATACTCAGAGACACACACACTGACAGTGTCTGAAATTTAGCTTTAAAATATGCCAACAGGGGCCCTCCCTGGTGGCGCAGCGGGTTAAAGCACTGCACTGAGAATCTAAAGCCGCTTCCGCATGAGTTCGATTCCCGCCTGCCCCGGAGGTGACCA
>NW_004567105.1:60069504-60094955 GCF_000260355.1 Condylura cristata
GCGCCCGCTGCTCCCCTCAGCAGTGTACTTCGTCGATCTGCCTGTTCTGCTCCCCACTCTGTCTCTGGTGAAGCCTCTCACCCTCTGCATCTCTGGCCTGTACCCCAGTTCTGTATGAATAAATAAATCTTTAAAAAAAAAAATATGCCAACAGGGCCTCCCTGATGGCAAATGGGGTTAAGTCTCAGCACAATGAAGCTATCCACAGCCACTGAAGCTATCCACTGTAGCAATCCCACCCACTGTTCTCCTCAACAGTGTATTTCAGTAGATCTGCCTATCCTTCTCTCCACTCTGTCTCTGGTGAATCCTCTCACCACCACCACCACCCCTGTATCTCAGGCCTGTATCCCAGTTCTTGTATGCATAAATAAATCTTAAAAAATAAAATATATAATAGATATGTATCCTAAACATGGAGAAACTGCCCAAGACAAAACCATTAAATAAAAAGTTACAAAGAGTAGATGTATTATGATCTCACTTCCATAAAGAATTATTTTCACATGTTAGCACACACAGTGGGGGGCAGGGAGGGGAGGAAGTTCTGAACAAATATAGTCCAAATTCTTAAGTGTGGTTAACACTGAGATATGGGGTTATGGGTTAATTATTTAAAAACAAATGAATTGAACTGTGTTCATATGTTACTTGTATAATTGGGGGGAAATGTGGAAAAGTGAAGGACTTTCTAAAATCAAGAGATTCTGAGTGACTAAATATTATAACAGATAGAGATTAGGAAACACAAATCCTAAAGTGAAGTCACAGGTCAAGAATGAAAGAGAGGGATAGGTCTAGAAAATGAACCCTGGGAAATATATCAGCAGTTTCTGTGGGAAGTGGGACCCTGAGAGATGGCACCACAGAAGTATCCTGAGAGGCACAGAGGCCTGAACCCAAGTCAAACAGTGAAAACTAACTTCTTAGACTCTTGACCCCACCACCACCCCCCAAAACATTGAGCAGCCTACAAATAGTAAAAGAAGTTAGGGGTAGTAACTGGCCTAATAGTATAGTATAGTATCAGGCAAGAGATTCTCAGATCTGGAGGAGACAACTCTGAAAACCATGGACTATGGCAAATTGGCATCTGAGATAAGGTGGAAGGTCTGTGAAACAATTGGGAAGACAAAACTAGAGAGAGTAGGGGAGAGTGGAATTAGAAGAAACAATGAGACCAAAGAGCTTAAGTTCAAGTTCAAGTCAGAATCACACCTAAAGGATTCTTTCCCAACAGTTCATTTTTCTTCCAATTCCTATATATCATCATCTTAGAAAGAAAACCTCTACTAGTGTGACCAGGTCTCATCACAAAACGACACTGACCTGGTTCTGGGTTTCTCTCTTGACCACTAAGTGACCTATGAGGGGAGTGGGGCTCCCTCTAGGTTCCTCATCTATACAGCTCATCCAGAGTTAGTGGGCTGCTATTAATGAAGCAGTTCTCCCAGTGTGGCACTGCCTTCTCTGTGTGCATCCTCTACTGCACAGGAGTTTGGAATAAAGGGTAACTATCATCCCAAACTGAAGATCTAGTAATATCCTATGAGGACATAAAAAAGCACAAAACTAGAATCAGAAAATCTGGTATTTAAGTTTTAACTTTTATTACTGGTTTTGTGCACTTGACAGTGAGTCATTTCACCTCTTTGTATTTGCTTCCTTATCTGTGAAATGGGGTTACCTGCCTCAGAGTTGTTGGGAAGTGAAGTAAAATGAATGTATTTTATATACTGTATCATACACATGCAAGGTATACATAGACCTTTTTCCATATTTTCATTTCTACCTATACTAATTGTCACAATGATGCTATAAAACAATGAGCCTCTAATGTGCCTGCCTTGGCTGAAATTGTCCATGCTTGTATTGTAGCTAACCTAAATCAAAACAATTTAATTATAACACCTTAACACTGCTCACAAAATGTTAATTTTACAGTTGCTTGCCACATATAAAGTATTTTATACTTTGCCTCAGTTTTCCTTTTTATTCCATATCAACTTTTATCTCTAATCAACTACAGTTACTCTTCATACCTTCCTTTTTTGCCCTCTGAGATGTTTGTCACCTGAGTAAAGGAATGATGCATCATTCAAGTTTCAATAACTTCGCTCACAACTGACCTTGTGGGATTCTATGTGGCCTGACCAGCTGTGAAAATTAGACGGTACACTCTCAACTTATTTTACCACTAAAAAGAACCATGATAGTAATAAAATTAATCAACACAATTCCATAATTTCTAGATTAGCAACTCAGACACACAGCTTAAAGAATTAACATTATCAATTTCAGTGTTAATAGGGTACTAGGTTGGACAAAGAATCAATACAAATAATTTTAGGGTCACTGAGTTTAAATTCCTGAGTAAATATGAACAAATAATCTTATTATATTCGACCAAAACTGTAACATCCTAGTGTTAAATACATTACCCATTCACCAGCTGAGTCAGCATGGTCTAGAGACCTTGTGGCCCAAACTAGAGACTCTTCTCCACACTTGAGGGCAAAGCATTCAAAGAAATAAATAGTCAATGGAAGATCTAAATAATACCAATGAAGAACTGTAACATTCTCTTCCAAGGTAGACCCTCACAAGAGGGAAAGAGAACAAGTAACAGTCCCCCACTCTCAAAACCATGAATGTACTGAATAAACAACACATTTTCTTTTAAAGATTTATTTATTTATGCACAGAAAACTGGGGTACAAGCCAGAGGTGCAGGGGCGGTGAGAGGCTTCACCAGAGACAGAGTGGGGAGCAGAACAGGCAGATCGAGGAAGTACATGGCTGAGGGGAGCAGCGGGCGGGTGAGGAGAGCCCTGCCACTCCACGTGGATCACCACCTGGGCCTGGGGAAACTCACACTAAAGCGGCTGCAGCTAGCTTGCAGTGTTGCGTTCTAACCCGTTGCGCCACCAGCGAGGGCCAACAACACACTGTCACAACAAAGTAAAGTATTACTTTCAGCAACCTGGAAATACAAAGGTAGAACCACTGCTTCAGCCAGAATGTGACACAGCCAGAAAGTCTGAATTCTTATCACACCATCAGCTCCACAATGATTTCCTGTCATTTCATATGCAGAGGTCATTCATTTGTTCGTTCAACAAACATTTACTGAGTAGCTACTCCGCCAAAAATGGTTAGGCACTGGGATATAAAGATAAACAAGTCAAGGTCCTGCCTTCAAGTAGGTCACAACCTAGGTATGGAAAACACAAAAATACCGCAAGAATACAGTGTGATTATGAAAGAAACTTGCACAGACTTCAATGGTCAAACAAAGAGTAGACATTCATTTTTTTTCCTATCTCTAAACAACAACAAAAGGTTCCTCTTCTCCTCAATAAACTTTTCCTATCTCTAAACAAACAAAAGGGATAGACATTCAGTTAATATGGAAAGAATTGAAGAAGGCTTTTGAAGGATGGGGATGCCTGAATTACTATTAAATGCAAGCCTAAAAGTCAAACAAGCAATAGAATGGGGAAGAAAATTAGCAGGAGAAATATACTGAATATGCTGAAACCTTCAAGGAATTCATTATAAGGGGAGTCTCAAATGCCAGAGGAATTGTTGCAGAGGAGAGACTAGAAGAAAAGACAAAGAAGAGGCCAGTCATAAGAGGTCCTTGTGGGTTGTTGAAGTCAAGACAGAATCTAGATATTCATGATATTCTGAAGCCAGAGAAATACTATTTACTTCTAACTGGAGTTTAAAACCATATTGAATGGAGTGAGTAATTTGAGAAAGGCAAGACTGGAAGAGATTTTAGGGTTAGCTATTTCAAACCACTTCTGGTTCATACTTATTTTTCTCCTGACTCCCATAGGGAAAAAATAAAACTGAACAAAATCTATAACAAAGCCTGTGAGCCTTCTGTTTATCAAAAACATCTCTAAATAGAGTGCTGATTCTATCAAAGCAGCCCAAATTAGAAAAAGATAACAAACCTCCCCAGCATCTGGAAACTTCCATGGAAAAAGACCAAAACCAGGTTTCTGATGCCAACAGAAAAAAGCTGGAGAAACATCCTGGTTGAAGGCCACACAGACTACAATATCACTGGCATATCCCAGCACTGTGTCAGTGGGAATGTACAGTTCCCAAAACAAGGACATGTCAAAGAGTTACTTTCTGGCTTCTCCACACAAACTGCTAGGGCAAAAACCTACCAGTGCCAGGAATGACCTTGGACTTTATAGTATGGACTCCTGCCCACCAATTCTAGATAAAGACTATCTCTCCAATTCCATCTATCCAGAGTGCCAACAGGTGCAGACAGTGGACAGACTTCCTAAACAGACAGGAAACTGGGCCTCTCACCGGTGTCTACACCTAGCTGCAATCTTCCTACCAATACTAGAGAGAACAGTGCCCCCTACATACTAACAGCAAACACTGACCACACATGAAGCAACTTTCACTGCAGGCCTCCATTGCACTAGAACCTGCAATGAACACTGTATTAGCCTCACTTTTTAGATGAAATAAAGTAAAAAACAAACTTCAGAATGGCTAACAGCTTATCCAGGTTAAAAGAAAGCAAGAAGAGGTAGGAGGACTTCAAAGATCATGCTTTTCTAGACATGTAAGAATTTTTCTAAAGAAATCAAAAACTCTAAGCCTTCTTTCCAGTAGTCTCTGAAGTTAACCCATTAGTCATTGGACTAAGAAGTAGTCAAAAATATTTCAACAATGTTTTGCCTTCAAAAACAACAAATAATCCAGTTTTTATTCTATTTGATCAAATGAACAGCATTTGGAAAGTTAAGAGCTATTTCACAGAATTACTTATTAACTAAGTGCATTGATTTCAATTGTTTTCATTAATTTTTATAAGCTTTATTTATAGAACTGGGGTACAAGCCAGAAGTGTGGGGGGTGAGATTCACCAGAGACAAGAGTGGGGAGCAGAACAGGCAGATGTACTGAAATACACTGCTGAGGGGAGCAGCAGTCGGATCAGGAGAGATCTGCCACACCATGTGAGTCACTTCCCTGGTCGAGGGTTGAACTCGTGCTGCAGTGGCTGCAACAGTTTCATAGTGCTGTGCTTTAACCTGTTGCACCACCAGGGAGGGCGCAAATGTCTTCATTTATTTCTGACCAAGATATATGCACAGAAAGATAGAAAACACAAGGGAAAAAAATCATTTTACTCTATTAGAATGGAATTTAATAGTTAAAGCCAAAAATTCAGATTTACACTGTATTTTATGCATAAAAATTAAGAGGTAAGCAATTTCAAGTAAACTGAGCACTACCTCAATCTTATTCCCCCTTTTGCAGGGGACAGCACACAAAGTAATGTGCTGACATATACAGCTTACTTACAATGAACGAGACAAAAGGGAAGCAATGCCTTCATGGTCACAAAATCACAGTGGGAAGGAAAGTGCGATGGCTTCCTGGAGAACCTGAACACATATACAGTATTTATATATCACTGCTTATCCAAACACATGCAAAAACAAAATGTTTACCTAGCTCATCAACAGAAGAAAAGCTAACAGTTATATTTAAAGGAAATAATGTAAAAATAATCGCATACCATTGTGAATACATTATAGCTAAACTTTTTCCAAGGACTCATATGAAGATATTCAATTGCATTGATAACACTTAAAAAATTTTTTCAACAGCTTCACTGATTAAGTTTCATATACTTGATCACTTCTTCCTTCACTCCTTAACTAAAACGTATTACTATTAAAATGTCAAAATACAATATATTGGCTTACAAATAAATGTATTAAGATAGAAAATTTGAGAGACACAGAGATAGAGAAAAAATAATACATTTCAAGGGAAGTAAATTATTTCAAGTCATTTATTAAATGATTTTAAGGATTAAAGGGGAAAAAATCCTCAGAACTATCAGTACAACTACAAAATCAAGAATCACCTGAAATTTTAAGACTAGATTCCAACCAGACAGTATTTCCTAATTGTCTAAATAAACTCAGAAGGTACAGCCACTCTGATAGTTTTTGTTTGTTTGTGTTATATAGGTTTTGACATCTCATCTACAAACAACATGCACCAACTTTTGCCTGAATACATTCAGAGTTCTGGTGCACAGCTGCAGGTCTCAAAGTTGGAGTTTGCACATTATAATGCCTTTCAAAGACATATTTGTAACACTGTATAGACTAAATTCATTAAAGAAGAATAACATTTCTAGTGAAGATAATGTCCTGTGAGATGCTAACTAACACTCGCAATGAAATGACTCCATGGCAGTAGGAGAAATAAGGTTTCATGGATTTAGGGCTATTAAGAGTTTTTGAATAACATAAACTCTTAGGGTTTTCACAGTCCTTTTTAGAGCTGTACGAATTAAACAATTACACAAAAATTAGTGAAAACAGGCTCTTAAATTTATAAGAATTGGATTGAAAACCCCTAGAATTTACATACATTATGGCATCTGTTTGTCTATCATTATAAACAATAGCCACAGTGCTGAAAAGAAAATGAGTCACTATTCAAAAACAAAGGAGGAAAAAATGAACAGAGGAAAGCTTTGGCCCCAAACGCCACAAAGAAATCATTTACTTGAAATATTGTCAAGGACAGCTACCATTCTAATTTGCAGAAGGAACGATCCATACTGTCTTCTTAAGAAACAAACTTACTCAGTACCCAAACGCCCCTCCCAGCCCCCTCCGTCTCAGAATTCAGCCACTAATACAGTCAGCCACATCCACTAGCAAGCAACAGGAATTCTAACAGATCTGAGTCACCCACTCCTCCGCGGTAAGAGGTCATTCTCTATCAGGAAGCCCACTCAACAAATTTCCCCGTTCACCTCTTAGGTTGCCACCACCACGGTCCACATAAAGCTAATCCTCCAATCTCGGAAGCCTACCAATCATCCTCTACCCTCCTCGAATCACAACTCTGGCCTGACCCTAATGCTCACCGTGACACTTTTGTGGCTAGTTTCCCTGCATGAGAACTACTCCACAGCAAGTTGAATCTAGGCCCGGAGAACCCTGCTCTGTTCAACTCCCCTGTGCCCAGTTCCGAGCCTACCTTTCCAGAAACTAATCAACGGTTATCTCAGAAAAACTAAACTCTCAATGCCTCTACTCCCCAACCAGACCCTGATTTGCCAAGTTACCGACCTCGGGGGAAGGAGGAGAGATGCAACCCGATGCGCCTTGGAGACCAAGCACACCGAGGTCCCTGAAATTCCAAACGTACCCCAACCCCCGACAGACACAAACACACACACCGCTATGACCAGCCTCCAGGGCGTACACATCAAGCGCCAAGAGCGCACGCCAGTGGAATTAAGTCTCCGCTCCCCCAGACTCCGCTCCTCGCTACAAAAACCCTAATATTGAGTCACCGAGGCCCCGGGTCCAGGGCAAGATCGCCACCAAGCCTCGGGCCACCGGAGTTTCCAGCGTCCGATCCAGCGCCCCGAAGCCCGGGCCGCCAATACCTCGACTTGCAGCCCCAACCGCTGAGCACCAGGGGTCCGGGCCGAGTCTCCACTCCGCCCCCATTGTTGCGGGTCCCAGCGGCCCGAGAGGAGAGCCGGGCGCGGGCACCAGCACTCACCTCCCGTGCCGCCGCTCCCGGTCTCGCCGGGCCAGGAAAGGCCGAGGGGCCACGCGTTCTGTTGCGCCCGCCTCGGCGGTGTCTGTGGCGGCGGGGGCGGAGGCGGCGGCTGAGGCGGGAAGCAGCCGGCCAGGCCCCGGCGCCACAGACTGGCTCTGACCAAGCGTCGGTCTTCTCCGGCGGCGGCGCTCGCAGCCTCCGCTTGCGGTCCGCGTCAGAAAGCTTCCCCCTTTCGGCCCGCTCGCCCGGCAGCCCGGACGGGAACACACGCCGCGGACAGAAAAGTTCCGCTGAGAGTCAGCCGCAGTCCCTTCTTCCCCGGTGCCTGCTAGATTAAGACTCCTCCCTGAATACAGTCCTCTTAACTGCTGATGACTGTCTCAAGATTGAGGCACGGAAATCCAGGCCTAAATCTGGATTTTAGGTGTGGGTCGCACAGAATAGGTTTGTATTCTGCCACCCACCCAAGAGGTACGCTGGCCACTTAATGCTTCATTGGAACCTTGGTTCCTCCTCTTTCCACTTGGGGACAACCTTGGCTTGTTGGGATTGAATGAGAAGATACCAATGCCTGTTGCAGAGATATGGAGCTCAGTATTGGGTTAAAGTCACTGCTGATGCTACTAATGATGATTGCTACTACTTCCACTACCTTCTATTAGAGAAATTGTGAATAGACCCTCAGTGACTTCTGAAATTGATGCGCACCACTTACCCCTCGCTTTTCCAACTTCCTCTCTGGTTTCCCTTTGAAGGAGGCTATCTTCAGAAGCTATCTTCAGAATTGCCTGAAAGGGAAACGGAAACCAGAAGGAGCTTCCTTTCTGCTTTTTGGTCATTGACTGAGGGAGATTAGGATGCAAACCACCTTCATGCTTGTCTTCCTCCTCCTTCTCCCAATAAATGAGTATCAGTAAGATGATGAAAAAAACTGAAAACGGGTCTTTTTAAAGATTTGGGTTGTTTTCGTTGTACACTTAAGAATATAAAAGAATCCTTTCTTCCTCCCTTTTCTTCTGGACCTTCATACATCAAGATGTCAAGCATAGTTATTTTCCGAGCAAATTAGGTCATTAAAAATACACGTGTGTTTCGCTCATAGCAGGAGTATAATGGACCAGACAAGAAAATAATAAGAAGAATGAACAGCCATATACCAGAGACATTTTGTGGGGGTGGAGTGAGGAATGGGATCAAAAACGGGGGTGGGATGGGGTAGGGGGGGTGAAAGGAAGTGCACGGGACTATGGTGATGGCACACGGGTGACTTGGTGATGGGAAACTCACGGGGATTACAATTGAGATAAAAAAATGTACAAAATGATGTAAAAATAAACTATTATATATATAAAAAATACACGTGTGTATTCCCAAACTAACCATGAGAATTTAGATCTGCAGAAAGTGCTCCAAAAGGTATCATGGCTTTCACTACTTTGCATGTTTTACTTTTCTTAGCCCTTTGACTTCTGAGACTCAGGAAATTTTATCTCAGTATCCTTCTGCCTTGTCTGAAAAGCCTTTACACAAATGTCCTGATATCAGTCACTTACTCCTCACTGAAATTTTGTCAGTATGTCACACACATACACATGTGGATTTCTAGTTGGATTATCCACAGGAATTAAGGAGAGAGGGTTAGAACAGCATTTTAGTAACCCTCTGGAAATGTCAACTCCTGGGTTGAAAGCAACAACCTTAAAGCCTCCAGGGTTTCTGTTTCCTCTACTAAGGGGAATTCATTTTATGCTCTTAAAGTACAAAGGATCCCTCTAAAATTGGTTCACTTCTCTTGGCATTCTCAGGTCAGATTGGCACTCTGAATCCTCCCTGGGCCAGGTCTTGCATTTCCCCCAGTTGATCTATTAACTTAGACTCTTGTGTCACACATGAAGATTTGGTCACAATAGTCGAAGCAGGTTAGTGACAGTCTGAATGATGTCCAAAGGGAGGAAAGAGATCATTGAAACGACAGAAAATAAAAGGAACAGAGACTTGAGAAAGAAGTCATAATTTACCTTCCTGACCCTCCTAAAAAGATCCAATCAACAACCCACATTTAGGGCCTCCTGGAGGTACAAGTGGGTAAACCCAAGCACTGTGAAGCTATACTCAGCTAGTGCAGCAAGAGTTTGAATCCTGGCTAAAGAGGTGACCTACATGGCACAGCAGAGCCACTGCTTTGCTATCTGTCCCAATGCTCCCCTCAGCTGTGTATTTCAGTACATCTGCCTGTTCTGCTCCCTAATCTATTTCTGGTGAATCCTCTCACTCCCACAACTCTGCCTGTACTCCAGTTCTTGTATGCATATATAAATCAATCTTTTTAAAATAAAAATTCACTTTTACCTTCTCCTCTGTCAACTAGGGCATGGCCTGGCTCCCCTGGTGATGGAAACCCTTTCCATTCCTTCCTCCCAGGATTCTATTGTCCATCTGTGACATCACTGTTTCCCTGCCCTCCAAGATCTTCCTGACTATTTGTATGATATTTTGCCTGCACAATATCATTGGGGTTCATGCTATACCAAATTTACCTGTAGGAAAATGAATTCTGTTGAAAATGCCTGGCATGATTTACACTCATAACTTAACTATTATGGATTTGCCTTCAAGTAAAGTTAAAAAATCTGTGTTCTTCCTGCTTGAATTAGACAAGACTCACCAGACACTTATCAATCAGATATTGGAATGAGGCCTCCACCACTAAACTCATACCTGGAAAAACTTTTTTCCTTTCATCTATTTCACTTCTTAATTCCATGAAAGCAAGCAAAGTCCTTCTTCCACCAGCAACTTTCAGTCCTCTTCTACTTCTGGACACCAAATCCATGATCACTCTGAACCAGTTTCCAAGGTGACAATTATATTTCTGTCTATTCTTGAGTCATCCTATCTTGAGATGGTTTTTAACTTTCTTCTAAAAGCCATTTCTGGGCCCTCCCTGGTGGTGCAGCGGGTTAAAGTACAAGCACTAAGAAGCTAAAGCCACTTCAGCATGAGTTCAATCCTAGCTCCAGAGGTGATCCACATGGCGTGGCAGATGTCTCCTGATCCACCCGCTGCTCCCCTCAACTGTGTACTTAATCGGTCGGCCTGTTCTGCTCCTCACTCTGTCTCTGGTGAATCCTCTCACCACCCTTGCACCTCTGGCCTGCACCCCAGTTCTGTATACATACATAAATAAATCTTTTTAAAAAATCTAAAAGCCAGATAAACCAGAAAGAAAAAGAAAAATACGGGATGGTTTCGCTGATAGCAGGAGTATAATGGACCAGGCGAGAAAATAATAAGAATAATGAACAGCCATATACTAGAGACATTTTGTGGGGGTGGAGTGGGGAATGGAATCAAAAACCGGGGTGGGGGGGGAAGTGCACAGGACTATGATGATGGCACATGGATGACTCCATGATGGGAAACCCACAGGGATTACAATTGAGGTGAAAAAAAAAAAAGGAAAAAATGATGTAAAAATAAACTATTATTTAAAAAATCTAAAAAAGCCATTTCTTTCATATAAGATGGTATCTCTGGAAGACTTTTTTTTTTTAAAGATTTATTTATTTATTCATACAGAACTGGGGTACAGGCCAGAGATGCGGAGGGTGAGAGGATTCACCAGAGACAGAGTGGGGAGCAGAACAGGCAGATCGACGAAGTACACTGCTGAGGGGAGCAGCGGGCGGGTCAGGAGAGGTCTGCCACGCCATGTGGCCACCTCCGGGGCAGGCGGGAATCGAACTCATGCGGAAGTGGCTTTAGATTCTCAGTGCTGTGCTTTAACCCGCTGCGCCATCAGGGAGGGCCCAGGAAGACTTTTTTTTTAATCTATTCCTGTGTCTAATAGTAAATTCACAGCACCATAAAATTTCCCATTCAACAATTATTTATTGGGTACCTACATTGTAGCAAGTACTGTGCTGCATATTAGGAAAATTGTAAAATGACATACCAAGCATGATTATAAGCAGTTTACAGAAATTAAATCATTTAACACCACATTGACATGGTGAGGTATATACAATTACCATCTTACTTCAAATATAGAAATTTGGGGCCCTCCCTGGTGGCGCAGCGGGTTAAAGCACAGCACTAAGAAGCTAAAGCCACTTCAGCATGAGTTCCATCCCCGCCTGCCCTGGAGGTGACCCTTAGCAGTGCTCCCCTCAGCAGTGAACTTCGTCAGTCTGCCTGTTCTGCTCCCCATTCTGTCTCTGGTGAAGCCTCTCACCACCCCTGCACCTCTGGCCTGTATCCCAGTTCTGTGTGCATAAATAAATAAATCTTAAAAAAATAGAAATTTTGAACCTGTGAGGTAAGAAAGCAGATTGAGTACAAGGCATCTAGGTCCAAAGTCTATTCTTTTTTCTTTTTAAAGATTTATTTTATTTATTTATGCATACAAGAACTGGGGTGCAGGCCAGAGGTATGGGGATGAGAGGATTCACCAGAGAAAGAATGGGAAGTAGAACAGGCAGAACTCTTGAAGTCCACTGCTGAGGGGAGCAAGCAAGACAGGAAGAGGTCTTCTGCGCATTGTGGGTTATCTCCCACAGAGGATCAATCTCATGCTGCAGTGGCTGCTGATAACTTTGTAGTGCTGAGACTTAACCCCTTGTGCCACCACAAGCCTGCTCTCCCAGTCCCTCATAGACCTGTTATGGCTAGGTGAGAAATGTGAGGGCCCCTCTGCTCCAGAGGTCATGAGGATTTGCCCACTTTCTCCACATGTGGGTACTCCAAGAGCCAGTGTAGACTGTCATGATAAAAACAGTCAGAAAACTAGAGGACATTTAAAAATAAATAAATAAACAAACTGCATCTTACTTGATGGAGACCACTGAAAACTAGGATACCTACTTTCACCACTGCTATTTAACATTGTACTAGAAATTCTATCTACAGAAATTAGGCATGAAAAAGATTAAAGATGTATAAATTAGCCATTTTATAATAAAACACACACACACACACACACAAACTAGGAATAGATGTAGATGATCTCAACACAATATGGGCCATAGATGAAAAACCCTAAGATGACATCATAGGCAGTCATGATAACTTGAAATTTTTCCTCTAAAATATCAGGAACAAGACAAGGATGCCTACTTTTACCACATCTTGTATGTATAAGTAAATAAATCTTTAAAAAAATGACAAACTAATTTCATGTTCGCAGAAGTCATGTTAAAAAAAATGCCAAAAGCATTAAATAGGGGAAAGTATTGTCTTTTCAACAAATAGTGCTGGGAAGCTGGATAGCCAAAAGCAGAAGAATAAAACTGGACTTCACCTTACACTACATACAAAATTAACTTAAAAATGGATCAAAAACCTGTATGTAAAATATAAAGCCATGAAAACACAAATAACTATTATAATTATTAGGAAATGTGACTCAGAAAATACATTTATACCCATTGGTGTGGTTTTTAAAAATAAAAATGTATGATAATGGAATGTGCAATGGTACACAGTAGAAAATGGTTTGATGGTTTCTCAAAAAGTTAAACATAGATTTATTTTATGACCCAGCAATTTTATGTGTATACTTGAAATAATTGAAATATAGGAACTCAGATACCTAAATGTCAAAGTTCAATGTAGCATTATTCACAATAACAGGAATGTAGAAACAACCCATGTCCATCAACAGATGAGTGGGTTAACAGATGAGTGAAATAACCATAGAATGGAATGTTATAGATATTTAAACATAAAAAGGAATGAAGTATTGGTACAACCTATAGCATGGAGCAACATATTGAAAACAATAAACTAAGTGAAAGAAAATGAGACAGTTGCATTTCATTGGATTCCATTTATATGAAATATCCAGAACAGGTAAATACATAGAAACAGAAAGCAGACTGATGGTTGCCAAAGCTGGAGGAGGGGTAGGAATGGTGAGTTACTGATTTTATTTTGGAGTGATAAATTTTATTGGTATTTTTGAGGGATGAAATATTTTGAAACTAAGTAGAAATGATGTTTGAATAACATTGTGAATGTACTAAATGTTACTGAATTGTTATTCAGTAACATTAAGGTGGTTAATTTTATGTTATATGTTATGTTATATGATTTTTACCTCAATTTAATAAAACAGAAACGTATTACAGAGAGGTTGATTTATATGAGATTGATCTCATAGCTGATAATCAAGAATTTGAACTCAGGTAGTATAATTTACATATGAATGGGGCCTTCCTGGTGGTGTAGGGGTGCATGTAACTCATGATCTGTAACTCATGATCTGAATTTGATCCCCAGCTGGTGAGCTAGCACATGACATAGCAAACCTCCTGCCTTGCCTGCTGCTCCCCTCAGCAGTGTATTTTAGTACATCCACCTGTTCTGCTCCCCACTTTCTCTGGTGAATCCTTCACCACCACCACCCCTCTCTGGCCTATACCCCAATTCTTCTATGTATAAAATAAATAAATATTTTTAAAAGAATGTGTATATATATGTGTATGTATACATATACATACATACATATATATATGTATACATACACATACATATATATATTGCATGGTTAGAAGGTAACAGTACTTATTGCAGACATAATAAGCTGTTGCTTTTCTGGGAGCAGATTTCAAGAAGGAAGGAGGGCTAATGCCTTCACAAAGTAAGTTCTTACTACAGGCTTTGTTTTGGTTTTGTCTTTTGAGGGAAGAAAGAAAATGATTACTATTTACAGGTCTACTACTACTTCTGAGGTCTTTAGGGCACTTGGAGTGTCTGGGAAGAGCTGTATCTCCCTCTAAACAGTGAAGGGCTCTTCATAAGGATGGTGGGGGGAGGGGATCAACTTCTTTCACATGCTGTATGACTTTTGGCAAATATCTTAGCCTCCCTGAGATAGGGAAATAACATACCTGCAAATAGCCTCCCTGCAAAATGGAAATAACATACTTGTAATAGTGAGGAAGTTATGAAAAGATGGTTATAAATGCTCTTTTAAAGTGCAAACTACATCCACAGGATTATTTAGTTCAGAGAAAATTTGGCTATTGTCTTTGCTATCTTAAATCCATTTCACCACCTCCTTCTGAAGATTACCAGCTCTTACCTCTATGTAAACTCCACTGAAATTCCACAGACTCAATGACATTTTTGTAATTATCTTGGCTGTAGCTCATATGTGGTTTTTTTTTTAAGATTTATTTATTTATGCATACAGAACTGGGGTACAGGCTGGTACAGGGGCAGTAAGAGAATTCACCAGAGACAGAGTGGGGCACAGAATAGGCAAACTGATGAAGTACACTCCTGAGGGGATCAGCGGGTGAGACAGGAGAGGTCTGCCACACCATGTGGATCACCTCTGGGGCCAGGGATGAACCTCACACTGAAGTGGCTGTGGCTCACTTGCAGTGCCAGACCCATATGTTTTTCTTGTTAGAAATGTAGTCTAACTCCACAAAAACACTGATTGAACAAGATACTTGTACTCCCATGTTTATTGCTGCTTTATTTACAATTGGAAAAACATGGAAGCAGCCCAAATGCCCAAAAGTAGATGACTGGATAAAAAAGATGTGGTACATATACACAATGGAATATTACTCAGCAACCAAAAAAGAGAAACACATGTCTTTTGCAGCAACTTGGATGGAGCTGGAAAAGATCATGCTTAGTGAGATAAGCCAGAAAGAGAAAGAAAAATACCGGATGGTTTCACTCATAGCAGGAGTATAATGGAGCAGGCAAGACAATAACAAAAATAACTAACAACCATATACCAGAGACATTTTGTGGGGGTGGAGTGGGGAATGGGATCAAAAACGGGGGGAGGGGGGGGAAGGGAGGGAAATGCACGGGACTATGGTGGTGGCACACGGGTGATTTGGTGATGGGAAACCCGCGGGGATTACAATCGAGATGGAAAAAAAAAAGTGCAAAATGATGTAAAAATAAACTTTTGTAATAATTAAAAATAAATTTAAAAAAATGGAGCAGGGAAATGCACAGGACTATGGTGATGGCACACCAGTGACTTGGTGATGGGAAACCCACCGGGATTACAACTGATGGGGAAAAAATGTACAAAATGATGTAAAAATAAACTATTATATATATATATATTATATAGTTATAATAATAACTATTATATATATATATATAATGAAAGTACAAAAAAAAAAAAGAAATGTGTCTAACTCTTCCAAATGGGACCAGGTTGGTCCTTCTTAGTAGCCTCAAAGTTTTGTAAGGATTGGGCCCCTCAGCATGCATTAAAAGAATATTAGATTGTCTACAGCCCTCATATCCAGAAGGGAATTCATTTTAATTCAAAAGACTCTGGGGATTTGTTATACAAAGATGAAAAGCCCCTGAGACTCTTGGGGTATTCAGACTTACAAACATAATTATCATGTAGCCATAACTCCTGTGAAAATAAGCTATCTGCAGAGGTTCAGAGGAGGGAATATTTTGTTCAGACCTTCCAGGACTCTTATATCCCCGTTAGTCTCTGCTCATGCAGTACCATGAGCCTAATCCCAGAGCAGTGGGAGTTGGGAGGGGATATGAACTAAGAGCAGTGTTGCTGATCACTGGGTGCTATAATGGGTAGCTATAAGAAATTCCAGGCCCAGGGCTAACATTACTTCTTGCTAACCACCCACTCCCAGTTAGTAAATTCCCTCTGCTTTAATCCCTGGCCCAAATTTCTTCTTTTCTGAAGATCAATCCTTTTTATGGGCTTTCTTAACACTTCATCCACAAATAATTATTGGGCATGATCTATTTCAGACCTGGAGAGAGAGTTCTACATCTTGGCTTCTTTCCTAAGAGCTTAAGCCCTCTAGGGAGGCAGACTAGTTAACACCACACCAAGAGGGTAGCACAGGTTAAATATCCTGAGAGTTGCAGAAGACAAATTCAGGTTCTACTTAGTTCCTGTTTCCTTCCAAAGCTGCCCACTGACTTATGAGTAAAGTCTGGAGATTATGTTTGCACTATGTCTCAGTCCCTTAGCAACAGTTGATTGGCTCAGGGAATACCTAATTTCAGATTGGCCAGAAGAGCCTATATCTCAAGAATTTGGAGTCAATTTTCAAGGATGCAGAGAACTATGAAGCAATCAGTTAGGGGCACTGAGTTGGAGGGAAGAAAGGGTGAAGATTCCTGTGGAGTCCAGAGAACTTCTTTCCTTACTACCAGGCCCTTGTTTTGTTTAAAGGAGCTTCAGGAATTTTGGATATCATCACAATGACCCTACCTGAAGCTGGAGTGGCCAGGTAGTCTCCCAGCTCAGACTAGGCTGAAGGGAGTAGGAAGCGAAGCAGGTCAGGTCAGTAACAGGAGTTGGAATTGAGTAAAGGATAGAGAAGACTCTGAATAGTGGGAACAGCAGTAGCAAAGGCCAAGAAGTGAAAACTGCATTAGTACTATGTAGAGAGATAAGGCTGAAGCTGAGGTCATATAAGGACTTGTAAGTCACATTGGAATTATAAGGCAGCTTGTAATTTAAATTGCAATGAGAGGAATCTAGGGGGTCACATGAGGTGAGTTCAGGGGTAAGGATTGGGGGGTGTTCTCTGCAAAGGTTTAGACAGGAGATGCTGGTGGCCTAAATGGAATGTGGGGGGGGGAGACACAAAAGCAGTCACACTCTTAAGAAAATGGCTTATTAGGTTTTGGTAATTGAAAGTGATGATAAAAGGGAGGACCCAGTGTGAATACCTGCCTGTTTGGGAATGCCTTTTGTGGAGAGGGGAACTTACCTGAGAAGTAGAGAAATATACTGGAGAGAGTATGGTTGTATAGTCATATTGCTCAAAACTTGGACTAGATCCAAAAGCTCTGGCCTAGCTGGGGGGTGAGAGGGGAGCTTGTTAGAAAGACATATGTACAGAGCCCAGCCCAATCTATTAAGAGGGTGTTTTTTAGTGCATTGTATTTTATTTATTTATTTTCTGAACTTGTTTTAATATATTTTAAAAATTTTTTTACATCATTCTTCATTTTGTGCATTTTTTCCATCTCAGTTGTAATCGTCATGGGCTTCCCACCCCCAATTCACCTGTGTGCCATCACCACAGTCCAGTGCACTCTTCCCACCCCAGTTCTGATCCCTTTCCCCTTTCCACCCCCATGAAATGACTCTGGTTTATAGTTGTTCATTGTTTTCATTTTTACTCTACTACCTTTGTCTTTCTCTCTCTTCCCCCCCCCCCAATCTCTTAAGTTCCTGCTATGAATCCTCTGGTATTTTTTCCTTTTCTTTCTGGCTTATTTCACTGAGCATGATCCCCACCAGCTCCATCCATGTTGCTGCAAATGGCATGAATTTATCTCTTTTGATTGCTGAGTAATATTCCACCATGTATCTGCACCACATCTTTTTAATCCAGTCTCCTATTTGTGGGTATTTGGGTTGATTCCACATCTTCCATACTGTAAATATTAAGAGGGTTAAAGTTCAAGAGGTTTTCACTGATTAAGCATCTGATGAGTTGTCAATGCGGTCCCCACTCCTTTTATCCTTTCTTTTTCTTTCCTTTTTTTTTTTTTTTTAAAGATTTATTTATTCATACATACAGAAGTAGGGTACAGGTCACAGGTACAGGGATGGTGAGAGGACTCACCAGAGACAGAGTGGGGAGCAGAACAGGCAGACTGATGAAGTACATTGCTGTGTGGAGCAGCAGGCAGGAGAGATCTGCTGCCATATCCTTGTTTTTTCTTCACCAAGGTTTAATCTTTCTTGAACCACTGGAAATTTTCTTTTCTTTTCTAAAGATTTATTTACTTATACGTACAAGAACTGGGTTGTAGGCCAGAGGTACAGGTTCACCAGAGACAGAGTGAGGAGTAAAACAGGCAGATTGACTGAAATACACTGCTGAGGGGAGCAGTTGGTGAGACAGGAGAGGTCTGCTGTGCCATGTAGGTCAGCTCCCTGGCCCGGGATGGAACTCCTGCTGCAGTGGCTGCCAGTAGTTTTATGGTGCTTCACTCCTTGAGCCAGCAGGGAGGCCCCCACTGAGAATTTTAAACATTTGACAGCAAAATTTATAATCCTTGGATTCCAGGGGGTAGTAGAAATTCCAAATGTGTATGCAGATTTTGATATATATGGGCAATATTCTGAGAATGTAAGGAGGAAAAGATGTCCTGAACAAACTCTACAGATACAAATTTTGTGGACTCCACCCCATTCCAGATACTGGAACTACAAATCCCATCAATATCAAAGAGATGCGCTAGGACCTGAGGGTGGAGTTAGGTACCCAGGTTTGGATGTAAAACCTGACCTGTGGGCTTCAGGGGTGTCTTGGCCTCATGGTTCACAGCTTGTCTCTTGGCTCTTCACCAGCTTTCAGTGTGCTATTGGGGTTCCAAGTCAGTGGAACTGTTAGGACACATTAACTGACTTATCTCTCTCTCTTCTCTGAGTTATTCATTTCCCTTGTAAATAAACCCATTATTAACTTTTGTGTGTGTGTCTTCAGTTGAATCTTAAGCTCATGGGTAAGGACCCACAGTCGGGCAACTCAACTGGTTTGCCCTGTAACAGGAAGAGGATCCGAAGGAAGGTAAACCTGTAAGATAAATGAAATAGAGAGCAGAAAATGGCGCAAATTAATGATAAAAAGTTAGTTATTTGAAAAGATAAATAAAACCAACAAATCATTTGATAAACTAAACAATTAAAACAGTGAAGATTCAAATTACTAAAATAGAAATTAAAGTGGGAATATTATGACCAATTCTTTAGAAATAAAAAGGACTATAAGGGACCACTATGAATAACTATATGCCAATGATGAATGAACAAATTCCTACAAATACAAAACCTATGAAGATAAAAACATGAATAGAAAATCTGAATAGGCCTATAATTAGCAAGGAAAATAAATGAGTAATCAAAAATTTCCCGACAAGAGAACTCCTAAATGTGAATGCTTTACTAGTGAATTCTGTTAAACATTTAAGAAACAACATTTAAGAAATAGTCCTCCTCAAAACTTTTCCAAAGGGCTCTTCCTGGTGGCATAATGGGTTAAAGTGCAGCAATGTGAAGCTAGCTGCAGTCACTTCAGCATGAGTTCGATCCCCAGCTGGGGAGGTGACCCACATGGCGCATCTATCTCACTTACCTGTTCCTCTCAGCAATGTACTTTGTTATCTGTCCTGCTCCCACTCTGTCTCTGGTGAATCCTCTCACTGCACCTCTGGTCTGTACCCCAGTTCAGTATGCATAATAAATATTTGAAAAGAAACAAACAACAACAACAACAACCCTAAATACCACTATTCTTATGAGCCTTGATGCAAACATCCTCAACAGAATACTAGGAAACCAAATTCGGCAACATATTAAGAGGATTATACACCATGACCATGTATGATTTATTCTTGGAGTAAAAGATTGCTCATAAACACTCAAATCAACCATATGCCACCCCATGTTAACAGAATGATAGGGACAAGCCACATGATCAACTCAAGCGAGAAAGTATTTGACACCATTCAACACATTTTAATGATAAAAATCAAACTAGGAATAATTGAAGGGATAACATAATAAAAATCATATATGCAAAATCCATAGCAAAAGTTATACTTGATGGGTTAAAGTCAGAAAGCTTTTCTAACATCAGAAACAAGGGGGACCTCCCTGGTCACACAGGGGTTAAGTCACAGCATTATGAAGCCATCTGCAGCACAAGTTTGCTCCCGGGCCAGTTAGCTGACCCACAGGGAACAGCAGACCTCTCCTGTCTTGCCTGCTGCTCCCCTCAGCAGTGAATTTCAGAAAGTCCGCCTGTTCTGTTCCCCACTCTCTCTGGTGAATCTTCTCACCGCTGCACTTCTGGTTCATACCCCAGTTCTTGTATGCGTAAATAAATCTTAAATAAAAATGGAAACAGGGCAGTGATGCTTTGTATTTGTCACATTTATTCAATGTAGTACTGGAGGTTCTGGTCAGAGCAATTAGTTAAGAAAAAGGAATTAAAAAACAAAATAAACAAAAAAGAAAAAGGAATTAAAGCACTCAAATTGTAGAGGAAGAAGTAAAATCTCCTTTTGCAAATGACAGGATCTTATACAGAATAATCCTTAAAGAGGGACTGTGTGAGGCCCAGATTAGCAGGATTTGGCAAAGGACCATGTGGCACAAAACTAGTGACCACCTCCGGACACAGCCAGCACAGCCCTGTTTTGGAACCAGGCTACCTAGAGGGCCCACACTCTGCCGTACCCACGATTAGCCAACAGTGCCACTTTTGCTCTGCTTCCGGGGCCAATTACACCAATTCCTCATAGCCCTCCAGCTGGGGTGGAGGTGGGGGAACTGCAACTGGCAGTATGCCTACATTTATGCCACCCTCCTTATCTAAATGAGACCCTATCTGGTGAGCTGGGCCCAGCAGCATGGAGTCAAAATAATGAAGCTGTGGGTGCTGCAGCCTGAGAAGTACTGTGTTCTGGGGACCGCCTGGAGGCCAGGCTGCTCCAGTCCTCCAGCTTGCAAGGAGAACAAACTGCTCCCCCAGCCTCCTCAGAGCAAGTAAATCCTCCCAGATGATGAGCTGGTCTTAACGATGAGTTGCAGTGCATCAAACTGGAAGTCACCATGGATGTACCAGAGCTGGTGAACTGGTGGCAGGAAAGTTCCTGACCGTGTTACACTCTGTGAAAGATGATGGGAAGTTTCTGGGGGAGGACTATTTGTTTCTCAGAAACCCTCACCTGCCCTTAACTGACACTGGTTCATGATTTTGGTGTTTGGTCTGGAGCTGGGAGGAGGTGGAAACAAGAGCCTGTTGGGCACTCAGCTGACGGTGGATATAGTGATAGGGCAGCTCGGAGAGAGAGGGTGGAGAGCAGTGTAGCACTTCCTGAAGCTTCCCGGGGTCTCCTGTATTGTCCTTGCTGCAACCTGCTTAACCATAGTACCCAAAGCAGGAATTCCAACAAGGCTGAGTACCTGACCAAGAAAACCCAGGCAGTCAGCACGGAGGCTGTCAAATGCTAGACGAGATAATTTTGCTACCAAGTACTTGGCTGCTTGTGGACATGGTGCCAGGTGAATTTTACCCAACTCCATGCTCCCTAGCAACCACTACACCCATGCATATTCCTGCTGGCCACTGCCTACTCCATGTTTCAGCTGATCATCAACCCCTGCCATGTCATCATTGATAGAGACAGATTCTTGGGGATATCAGGACAGAATGCAAGTGGTATTTTCCAGTATAACAGCTTTGGAGGGCCCCTTGGAGGTGCTTGACTAGACCCTGCAAGTCTGTCACAATAGCCCCAAAGCTCCAGGTACCCTTGATTGCTAGTGCTTCTACAGAATGGACTCGTTTGTCCTCCTGGACTGCCCTCAATGTCTACTGTTGTGGCAAGGTACCCAGCTTTGGCTCCAAAATCATCCAGGTCCTGAGATCAGATTGGGCTGCTAGTGGTCATCCTGGACTTCAGTGCGACGCAGACAGCCTGCCTCATGAGCCTGCATGTCTTCACCTGTCAGCCCACCAGTTGCTGAGGCTTCAGGACAGAGGAGGACCTAGGTCTGGGTCCCTGATTCACAAAAGTTGCCTTGGGCAGCAAGACCCTGGCTAGTCCTTCCCTGCCAGCATTGTAGAAGCTTTTGCTTGTAAATAAAGTCTGGCAAATACCGTAGGACTCCCCTTATATGAAGTATCTAAAATAGCTGGAAACAAAAAGTCAAATGGTGACTGCCAGAGTCTGGAGGAATCTAAGAAAGGACAGTTGTTTCAGTGAGTGTGGAGTTTGTTTTACAAGTAGGAAAGAATTATGAAAATGGATTCCACAGTTTTGTGCCATGTGTTGTGAATGTATTTGATACCACTTAGAATGATTAAGATGGTAAATTTTGTTAAGTCATCATAATAAAAAAATTGGTAAAAAAAAAAAAAAGGAGTTAAAAACCACTGAACTGTTCCATGGTTGAATGTGGGGCTTTACAAATATGATGCTATGGCATTCAATATTGAAGAACAAAGTAACATTTTTTCCTATAAAAAACATTTTTTCTCTGTTATAATAAAAAAAACAAAAAACAAAAAAACATTTTTTTCTGTGGATATATCTGGGCTTTAGCATTGCCCTTAAAGGCTTTCTCTGGTGGCAGCACTACAAAGCTACCCACAGTAGCTTCAGCAAGAGTTTGATCCCCAGTCAGGGAAGTGACCCACATGGCCTGGCAGACCTCTCCTGACCTGCCCACTGCAGTGTACTTCATCGATCTGCCTGTTCTGCTCCCGACTCTGTTTCTGGTAAGTCCTCTTTCCACCCCTGCACCTCTGGCCTGTACCCCAGTTCTATGTGCCCAGCTATTATCTTGAAGGGCTGGACCTCCAAGATAGCCTCTGTTCCCCCCCTCCCATCTACCTCTCACTTGGGAAAGAAGACAGGCAAGGGGATTCACAAAAGGACATATGAGCCTAAAAAGTGCATGGTTGGTGGGGAAAAGAAAGGTGTTATTAAAGGCCTGAGTAGCCAAGGGACTTAGCAACAATGGAAAGCGAACCAAGTAAGAAAAGGTTAAGAAATGAGTGTAAGTGATCTGAATATTGGTGGAGATCACAAGGATGGAGAAGAAATCTGATGGAGTTTGTGGGGACGGAGCCAGGCCCCTCATTCCAGCATGAAAGGGGAGAGCCTCGCGTGTTTCTTCAACACTCCCCAGGGCAGGAATCCCAACACGCACAGATTCATGGCAGGCTACACTTGGAAGAGTCTGGAAGCTGCATGGCACGTGGTTTTCAAACTGTGTCCCTCAGAACTCTAGGGGGTTCCTCAGAATTGGCAGAGACTTTACAACCCATGTCCTTTCATATACTTAATGAAGAGTTAACAAGATTTCACTGAAGAAAAAAAAGGATTCTTTTTTCCATTTTCTTTATTTTATATAATTTTACATCATTATTTTTGTTCAACATATACTTTCTTAAGAAAAAAGGATTTTGTGGTTACTAAAGGATTTTGTGAGAACTATAAATCTAGTAAACTTTAAATGGATGGATGGGGAAACTTGCTCATGGTCATCCCTGGCCTCTTACTGCTCAGGCCAGGCCTGTACCCACAACATACCCCACTGGCTTATAGATCCGACAGCAAGAAGCGCTCTGTTGAGGCATGGCTTGATGACATAAAAAATGAAAAAGAGAGGAGCTACATGGGCTAGCATCACTCTCCACAGAATAAACATCCCCAAGATCCAGATCTGTAGCATTTCAGAGCTAGTAGGAAGCTATCTTAGCTTAACTGTCAAAGTCCTCAAGATTCTCGTCTGTTGTTCAGGGTCCAGACTGCCCCACCATTTCCTGAAATAGCAGCTTCTTCTCTAGGGGCAGCAGCTGGGCTCAATCATTCAGTCACGAGACTGTGAGCTTGGAAGGCAGAGTCTGTCATCCCCACCATGTGCTGCAACCACCATAGCCCAAGGGACAAGGGGTACAGGACTTCTGTTCTTTTTCTTTTTTTTTTAAACAAGACTTCATCAAATAGCCTTGCCTCCACCCAACAAATTTTGACCTTCCACAGTAATGACTGCATTTCCACACTTTATAGGTAGTGAAGTCTTATTCTCTATTTTTGCTTTTATTCTCCTGGGTTGGCCGTTCTGGTAATGACAGTCTCTATGCTCCGTAGAGTGAGCTTTGGGCACCCCTTGTTATTCTCCCTAGTCCGTCTTTCTCTGAGCGTCCAATAGACGAGGGTGCTCCTAAGTCATTGCTGCTGCTCTATATGCTCAGTTGGGGTGGGTGCTCTCCTCCTCCGCTCCCCTAGGCTTCAGCAAACAGGCCAAAGACCTGGCCAAACCAAAGCCCCAGGCCCTTCTTGTTCTTACCTCCCGCAGTGACCAGGAGCTGAGGAGCTGTTCCCATTCTTAGATCTCCCACAGACCTGACCTGAGGCTGAAGGAGAGAAACAGTCCTTCTTGGAGCCTCTCCATACCTTCCATGCCTTTCCACATCCAAAGGCCATCTGAAGCCTTCCCTTCCCCAGGTCATGCCTAAAGTCCCTGGTTGTCCTGTAGTGAAGCAGTCAGCTTTGTGACTTCATAAAAGACTATCCTGTGACAAGGCTGGGCCCTCAAAGCAGGAGCTGGGCAGAAAGGTCTTTCCCCAGGAACACCATGTGACTTCTAAAAGACAGACACCCCTACCTCTGAGGGAATGAAGGAACTCCTTATGGTAAGAGCCCAGGATACTCTCCATACTTAAAAACACTCTCTCTCGCTGACTTCAGCTCCCAGCTTTAACTGGGTGCTCCTGGCTATAACTGGCAATACCCTCAGGGATCCAGGCCAGGTTTGGGGAAGTACAGGAGAAGTTGGTTACTCCAGGTAGTAGCGGTGTGTCTCTGACATCTGAATTGGAGATTAGAGGGTAATTCTGGAGGCTACCACTGTTTTAGCCTCCCTCTGTTACACAAAGTCATTCTTTTTATTTATTTATTTTAAATTATTACAAAAGTTTATTTTTACATCATTTTGCACATTTTTTTTTCCATCTCGATTGTAATCTCCGCTGGTTTCCCATCACCAAATCACCCCTGTGCCACCACCATAGTCCCGTGCATTTCCCTCCCTTCCCCCCCTCCCATTTTTGATCCCATTCCCTACTCCACCCCCGCAAAATGTCTCTGGTGTATGGTTGTTCATTATTTTTGTTATTTTCTCGCCTGGTCTATTATATTCCTGCTATGAGTGAAACCATCCGGTATTTTTCTTTCTCTTTCTGGCTTATCTCACTAAGCATGATCTTTTCCAGTTCCATCCAAGTTGCTGCAAAAGACATGTGTTTCTCTTTTTTGGTTGCTGAGTAATATTCCATTGTATATATGTACCACATCTTTTT
>NW_004567105.1:60096594-60104668 GCF_000260355.1 Condylura cristata
ACCCTTGTCTTGTTCCTGATCTCAAAGGGAAGGCTTTCAGCTTTTCTCCATTGAGGATAATATTGTCTGTGGGCTTATCATAGATAGCTTTTATCATGTTGAGGTATGTTCCTTCTATTCCGAGGACTTCAAGGGCCTTAAACATAAATGGGTGTTGAACTCACAAAGTCATTCTTTTTTAGGCTTTTCAGAGTGAAAGAACTGGTGAAGCTTTATTTATAAGAACTGGAAAGTTTTATTTGACCTGAGTTTTGTTTTATTTTTTTCCCTACAAAGATTTTTTATTTATTTATACATACAAGATCTGGGGTGTAGGCCAGAGGTGCTGGGGATGAGAGGATTCACCAGAGACAGAGTGAAGAACAGAACAGGTGAATCTACTGAAATACACTGTTGAGGGGAGCAGCAGTTGAGATAGGAAAGTTCTGCTGGATCATATGGGTCAGCTCTCTGGCTGGGGATTGAACTCATGCTACAGTGGCTGCCTAAAACTTGATAGTACTGAGGCTTTAACCTCTGTGCCACTAGGGAGGACAGGAACTCATTTAACTAAGGAAAGCCTAAGATTTTGCAGCAGGCAGTACTGGGGCAAAGAGAAACTATCTAGGCTAAAGTAGTGCTGCAGGACTACCTGAAGAATTCCAGCAGGGACAACCACAGACCAAAAAATAATCAACATTGGTATCACCATGATTTATCAAGCACTTACTGTAAGCCAGAAAGCTGCCTAAATATTTTATATGTATTATCACACTGAATCCTCAGAACTACCTGAAAGGAGGTGATAAAATCATTTTCCAGCTGGGGAATGTGAAGCCCAAGAACTGAAAAGATTACATAACCAAAGTCTCCCCCAGTTATTAAGTGCGAACAATAGTGCTTGGACTGATGTGATGTGGGTTTGTTTACCTTCAAAAGTGCACTCAACTGTCGACCTGTCTCTTACTGAAAATTTTTCTTATTATGTGGAAAAGAAATTATTTTCTCCTCCCTAATTATTGGTCACAGAGTTAAAGAGAGAAGAGCAGACAGGAAGAATTTGATTCTAATATCACCCGGGTCATCAGCTTTTAGATAAGGAAGTCTTGACTGTTTGTCTTGTCTAATCTTTAATGAAACTCATTGGGGAGGTGGCTGTTCTGATTTGCTTCTAAGAATATTCTGCAGATGGCTTAAATGAGGCCCTGAGGGCCACAAGCAGGGAGTCCTCAGGGTCGGTGGTTAAGCAGTGATTCTGTGTAGGGTTGCCAGATAAAATATAGGATTATTAGGTCAATTTTGATTTCAGATAAATAATAACTTAAAAAATATAAGCATGTCCTAAATATTGCATAGGGCTTCTCTGGGTAGAACCCTGGTACATGTGAGCTCACTGTTTCATTCCCCATTTGAGCCTCAGACCCTTTGGTGAAGTTGTGCCCATGGGTGCAGGAAGTAGGAGCTGACTTCTAGAGACTGCAGCTGTTGTGGTTGCTGGATGAAGTGGGGGCTTAAGCTTTTTTTTTTAAATGGAGTTTCAACTTCTTACTCTGTAAATGAGAGTGTTGGACATCTACGTAGTTGTGGACAGATCACTTTGCATAACTTTTTGACAGTGGTGATAGTGTTCCTTATAGGGGGGCGATAGGGACTCCTAGGCAGGAGGAAGGAACTGGGTGAAGAATTGAATTTCCTTCTTTGTCTGGGTTGGAATTCTCAGAACCTGTAAGCCCTGAACTTCTCCTTAGTGGCTCCTGGAACTCCTGAACACTGGCAAGACAGCAATCTTGTCCTTCCAAGTGGGAGAGAATATGGAACAGCTGGCTTTGCCTCCTGATTCTAAGGAATTGCTGGAGGAGGCACAGGAGCTATGGGGGGAAACTAGTGTGGGTTTGGGCTGGTGGGAGCGTATGGGTCAAATGAGCCTGGGAGGAGGTGACAGGAGAGATGAAGTGGTGGAAAGATGAAGAGGGGGAGAGAGGTGGGAGGGAAGAGGCATTTTGAGGTCCAGATGAGTTGGTGCTATCAATTTTCCTTACCTAGTGAGTGGGCATGCTTGGGAACAAGAGCAGATGAAGAATGTCTAAGTTCATTGTTTTTAGTACTGGGGTCAGTGTTGAGTTGCCCTTATCTTTTCTCTGCTACTGGGAAGCCTTGCAAGCACTACTCCTGGTCCCCTGAGATGGTGGGTCTTTCTTTCTTAGGCACAGCACAGAGGGGGTGGGTTAAGGCAGGTCAGATGGTGGCAGAGCCCAGAGATGCTCTTTCAGAGAGGCCACGGAATCCCAGTGATTCAGGAGCAATCTGCCAGGTCCAGGTGGGCTAACAGGCCTGAGCTATCTGTGTCTCTGTGCTTGAGAACTGAGATTTGAAAATGTGGACTGTGGGACTGGTGCCAATGCATGGTGTAGATGTCACACGTGTATGTCCAGTGAAATATGTTACTGAACATATGTAATGTGGATCTCTGAAAATCTGGGTGCTCTCCCTTCCTAGAATTGGAGTCTGGGAGTGTTTTCAAGTGTGCAGTTGTGTTGCCATAGATAGGGGAGCTTCAGGCATTACAAAGCAGTGAATTTGGAGCAGTTGTGAGACAGCCCCTGTGTATTGCTCCTGCTCAACTCCCCAGCTTCCTGGGTCATACCTTTTTCAAAGGCTCTTCAAGATGCCCCTCACTTCCCTCACTGATTCAGGTTCTCCGCTGGGGTTCTGAAGAGGAGCATTGCCATCTGGTGGCAGGCTGAGGAGGTGCCAGGACAGGTAGCTGGGCTCTTGGTTCTCACAAGGGTTCTTTTGCCTTTCAGGAACTGAACTAGCCTGAAAGTACCACTGCGTTGTCTAGATCATGCATTTTGGCTCATTACCCAGGGAGGCATGGCAGGAAAGTAAGCTGAAGTACTGAAAGACAGGTATAGGGAAAGTTGAGTGGGGCCTCTGGACCCTTGAATCTGGACCCTATTCCTTAGACTGCCAGTCTCAGATTTCTCCTCTGTATGGGTGGCTAACCATATCTAGCCTGTGGGGGTGATAGTGGGTATTATATGTAAAAGTGTGGGTAAAGTAATTGGCTTAAAGCCAAACCTGCTGTTAAGATAAAGGAAAAGGTAGTGGCTATTATTGATACAGGCTAAATTTCAAAAGTGCAAATGAGAGTTGTGTGTCCTGGCAGGGGAAAGTGAGCAGAGAGGTAATATGTCTGCTGCGATGCCATCCCACATTCTAGAATTTTGTGTTTGGGTAGCTGCTCCAAATTGCACACTTAAGCAAAAGAAGGAGTCTCTTTTCTGGAAAGAAAGTAAGTGGCCCAGTAGGAAACAGAATCAAGAGAATGGACATCCAGGTTCTATCTTCTTAGCAGTTGTAGAATCTGAACATGGTAGCAGGGCTGTTCCTCATGTGGAAGTGTTGGCTATGAGGACTCCATAGAAATGTATAAAAATTTGCTTAGGGGTCCCAGAGAGCAGATAGGATCTTGTCAGGAAGAAACTCTGGAAAGTTGTGGGACACATTTTATCTTTCATGTCCTCCCAAAGAGATCCCTGAGAGTCAGGCGTCCTTCTACCTGTTACTGTTGTTGTTTTTTAATGTTAGGCAAGCTACTCACTCTCTGGGTCTTAATTTTCCCAATTGCAAAATAAAGAATTAAATTTGATGATCTCTAAAGTGAGCCCTGCCTCAATTATGGACTTTGGATTGTTTCCTATTCTTTGCTTTACAAATATACTAAAGAGAACTATTCGTTGATCCCACATGCTAGATTTTGAACAGAAAGACAAAATCTGGTGCTCTGTTGAATGACTGGAGATTTCTGATAGGATGTAGGTGCTATTTTCTCAGATGCTAGTATGTTCTAAGTACAAGGCTCAAACGGGAGAATAAACAAAGACTCTGCCCTGTCACACCGGGCGAATCAAGGTACTAAGACCGTATCAAGCTATTATAGCCCTGGTTTGAGAGGATTGGGTGGGTCACTCACTTTTCGCTTCTGAAGCAGCCAATCCGTACATAGCAATTCGCGTTTTTCCTGAAAACTACAAATCCCAGATGACTGTGCGCAGAGGATGAAGTTCTCATGCACCAATCAAGATTTAGATGGTGCCGTCTGAACTTCATTTCCCAGACGTCCTCGGGACTCGTCGATATTCCTCCGCTGGCGCTGGCGTTCTCCTCCCGCTCAGCTCGCGAGCCTCGCGCCAAGTTTGTGCGCGCGCGCGGCACGTAACACGCGAGTGACGCATAATATGTGGGCCGCTCTAGAGCCGTAGTCGCGCTGTGTGTGAGTGAGGGAGAGTGAGTGCGGGACCTGAGGCGGTGTGTGTGAACTGTGGCCGCTGGAGGGGTCAGCGGGGAGCGGCGGAGCCGCCCGGGAAGGTGAGTGGCGAAGGGAGGGAGTCGGCTTTCCTGGAAGGACGCGAGGAGACGGGGCGCGCGGGCGGGAGAGTGGGCGCAGTGCTGGGGGAGGGGCGGCACCTGCCTGGGCCGCCGGCGGGGAGGGGGGCGGGCCGGGGCTGTCGGGGAGGCTGGGCCTGGGGCCTGACAGGACTTTTCCTTCTCCAGATTCTTGGCTTGGGGGCGGGGCCTCCACGTTCTTCCTGCTGTCCCCAAAAGAAGCTTCCTGAGAGAAACTCTTCCGCCCCGAGTAGGGGGCATGGGTGTGCCCGCCCCTGTCCGGGGAAGGGGGTGCCTCTCATTTCCCTGATCACCTTTTTCCTCCCTATCCTCCATTCCGAACGGGCTGGAGGGCTCCATCTTTCCTACCGTACAGTGGCCCCCATCCCAGACTGTCCCCGCCTCCAACTCCAGCCACCTGGGCGGGCTCTCCCCTGTTTGGTTCCTGCCACTTCCCCCTGCACCCTTCGGGCTTTCGGACAGGGCGATTGGGGGGGGGGCGGAGCTTTCGGACACTCCTCCCACCTCCTTGGTGGAGGGGAGAGGGTGGAGGGAGGTGTGCGCATCCTGCAGCGTGGAGCCAATTCTTTGAGTGCCCGCCAACTTTTCGGAGCTTAATTCTTAGGGTTATTAACATTTTCAACTGGGTGGTCAAAGTCGTTAGCTTAACTCCCTCTTCCTATACGTTTCTGTTTCGCTTCCTCTTGTTGCAGTATTAGCTCTAGGGTTTCTTCACGTTTGTTGAAGTTTTGGAGCGTTTGTTATACTTTCTGAGTCCCAAAAGATTTCGTCCTTGTCCAGTTTACATTGACCTAAGTTTTTCTCATTCTGCTTTTTCAGTGGAGCCCTTTAATTAGTCTGCATGATTTAATTATTTATATTAGCATCTTCCTGTCCCAAATGCTTTGTTAATGTACAGAATGAGAAATTCATTGTCATTGTCATCCTGTAATTTTCTTTTTCCATTTTACTGGTGTTTACCTTTAATGTTTATGCACGCTTGCCTATTTCTCTCTTTAGGAATCAGTTTGGTATCTTGATGATGTCAAGGTTTGGTTTTGTGTATTTAGCAGTACTATTTTGAATGGTGATGTATTTTTGGGTTTTATGAAGATATATAATGGGTACATAATTTGGGGAATAATAAATCACTTTATGCTCAAAATCTCACATGACTGGTGAGCAGTGTTTTACTGTTCTATTTATGGTACTGTCAAATTTTATAATCTGGTGGAAGATGAACCATGTTAGTTTAAAGTGATTGAGGTTGGTATATTATGAGCTTTCTTTGTTTTTAAGGAGATGGTTGAGGATCTAAATTAAAATTTAGTATTTAATTGGAAATAGTTACAGGCGATCTCATATGTCACACAAATTGGGTAAGTTTTACTTGAAACTATATTCATGGATTTTATTTCAGGTTTTTTTAATTTTAAAGGTTTATTTATTTATGCACACACACCTGTGGTACAGGCCAGAGGTGTAGGGGTGATGAGAGGATTCACCAGAGACAGAGTGGGGAGCAGAAAAGGCAGATGGATGAAGAACACTGCTGAGGGGTGCAGCAGGTGAGACAGGAGAGGTTTGTTGTGCTATGTGGGTCACCTCCAGGCGGAGTCCTAACCCATTGTGCCACCAGGGAGGACCTTTTTTTTTTAAAGAAAAATGACTTTATTATTTGACAGACTTTTGTTTCAGGATTTGTAACATTTTCTCCATAACATGGGCTTTATTTTATTTTAGACATCGATATAATTTCTGACCAGTCAGCCATTCAGTATCATGTATTAGAGGACAAATTTTATGGTTAAATTTCAAAGGATTACAAAGTAGTTGGGAAATGGTTGTGCTAGGATAATAATGTACAGTGAAAAATCTTTCTCCTATCTTTATCTCTCAAAAAGTCAGTTGCCTGCCACAGAATAGACATAATCCATGTTTTGGGGTATTATTCCAGGAATATTTTATTCTGGGAGAGGCACACATACTCTTTGCTTTTCTCAGTTGACAGTATATATTTGAGAGTGGATTCAGATTAGGAAAGGAAATGCTTACTGACTTTTCCCAACTTTTAGTACGATAGTTTTTCTTTCTTTCTTTCTTTTTTTTTTTTTTAAAGATTTTGTTTACTTATGCATACGGAAATGGGGTACAGGCCAGAGGTGCAGGGACGGTGAGAGGATTCATCAGATACAGAGTGGGGAGCAGAACAGGCAGATCGAGGAAGTACACAGCTGAGGGGAGCAGCGGGTGGGTCAGGAGAGGTCTGTTGCGCCATGTGGGTCACCTCCGGCCTGGGGATTGAACTGGCACTGAAGTGACTATGGCTTGGCTTAGCTTCGCACGCAGTGCAGCGCTCCAACCTGCTGCGCCATCAGGGAGGGCCCAGTATGAGATTTCTATAGAACAGTTGAGAGCAGTAAAATGAACACTTGTTAATCCAGATTCAACAGTTCTTAATATTTTGTCTTATTTTTCTCTATAGGTACGTATTTTTTAAAAGATTAATTTTTTCTTAATGTATACAAAAGGTAGGGTGAGGTCAGAGATGTGGGGGGCAGGTGAGAGGATTCACCAGAGACAGTGGGGAGACAAAAGGTGGATCTACTGAAATACACTGCTGAGAGGGGAGCAGCAATTTGGATAGGAGAGTGCTGCTGTGCCGTGTGGGTTAGCTGCCTGGCCAGGGATTGAACTCATCTTCAGTGGATGGTGATAGCTTGACAGTACTGAGACTTAACCCCAACTCCTTGTACCACCAGGGAGGCCCTAGGTATGTGTTTCTTTATTTTGTGGAACTATCTGAAAAATCAGTATAAGTTGCTGATACAGTCATTCCTAAAAGCTAAACATTTAGGCAGACATCTTTAGGATAAGAATATTGAACTTTTTTTTGGATAGAACTTTATTATTATCCCATTGTGTGGGCAACATTTTTACTTAACCCTCACAACAACCATTTCCATTTTACAGGTAAGGAAATTGATATTTGGAGGCATTAAATAACTTGACCAAGATCTCACAGGTATGTTGGCAGAGTTGAATACTTGAAACTCTTTTCTATCAAGTACCAATTGATAGGTCTTGGGGACTTCTAAAAGTCCAGTTTTTTCATCTGTAAAAAAAGGACAGAGTGGTTATGAAAATTCAGAATAATGTACATAAATTACTTAGCCAAATATCATTTCATGTTAATATTCACAATGGTAACTGTTTTGTTACTATTGAACAGGCTATAAATTCTGCGTACCACTGAAAGGACTCACTTTAAAATGTGAATTGAGTAATGCCTCTTTACCATATTGTGCATAACAAAATAATGGAATCTTTCATAAATTTTGTATAATAGCTTTTCATTGATAAATCAGTTACCAATATAATTGTTAATTGGTAAACTGGCTATATTTCATCTGGGCAAGTGATTATTCGCAAAGTTATAATTATCTCTGGTATAACTAATCACAAGTTTTAAGAATAATAACAAGTACATACATGTTTTTAAATTGGAAGAATAAAACTTTAGTTTTTTTTGTTTAGCAATTTTTTAAAATTTTATAACAGTTTATTTTTACATCATTTTGTACATTTTTTTCTTTCCATCTCAGTTGTAACCCCTGCGGGTTTCCCATCACCAAGTCATCCATGGGCCATCACCATAATCCCGTGCACTTCCCTCCCCACCCTCCTGTTTTTGATCCCATTCCCC
>NW_004567105.1:60105503-60114622 GCF_000260355.1 Condylura cristata
GTCTCCTCCGGGGCAGGCGGGAATCGAACTCATGCGGAAGTGGCTTCAGATTCTCAGTGCTGTGCTTTAACCCGCTGCGCCACCAGGGAGGGCCATTGGTAATTTTTTTTAATGTAATGTGTTCTATGCTGATAGTTGTTATTCAAGAAGCATTCCTTCCAGATTTTTTTTATTAGTAAAAATTTTGTAAAATTCACATACTATAAATAAGCATTAGCCATTTAAAAACGTTCAGTTCAGTAGTATCCATAAATTAGTATTATGCAACCATCACTTAGTTCTAAGACATTTTCATCACTCCATAAGGAAGCCCCATATCCATTTAGCATTCATTACCAGTTTCCCCCTCCTCCAAGCCCTTGACAAAGCTCACTAGGCCGCTTGCATATTTATCTGTTCTGGACTTTTTTTTTAAAGATGTATTTATGTATGCATATAGAACTGGGGTACAGGCCAGAGGTGTGGGGGGGTGAGAGGATTCACCAGAGACAGAGTGGGGAGCAGAACAGGCAGACTGATGAAGTACACTGCTGAAGGGAGCAGCGGGCAGGTCACCTTTGGGGCTGGGGCTGGAACTCATGCTGAAGTGGCTTTAGCTTCTTAGTGCTGTGCTTTAACCCACTACACCACCAGGGAGGGCCCTGTTCTGGATGTTATATGTAAATAGAATCATACAATGTGAGGCATTTTTGTTTGGTTTCTTTCACTTGGCATACTGCTTTCAAGGTTCATCCACGGATATAACCTATATATATATTTCCTTCCTGTGACTGAATAATACTGTACCTTGTGAACGTAATCACATTTTGTTTATCTGTTCATATGTTGATGGACAGTTGGGTTTGTTTCTACCTTTTGACTATTGTGAATATGCTACTTTGAATGTTTGTGTACAAGTATTTACTTAAAAGGTTTGTTTATTTATACATACAAGAACTGTGGTACAGGCCAGAGGTGCCAGGGGGTGAGGGTGAGAGGATTCACCAGAGACAGGGTGGGGGCAGAACAGGCAGATATACTGAAATACTGCTGAGGGGAGCAGTGGGCGCACTAGAAGTCCACTGTGCTACGTGGGTCACCTCCCTAGCTGGGGATCAAACTAGTGCTGCAATGGCTACAGATAGCTTCATAGTGCTGTGCTTTAACCTGTTGTGCCACCAGGGAAGGCCCTCCCTGTGTACAAGTATTCATTTAAATATCTCTTTTTCGTTGTTATGGTATGCAATCATTTGCCACATAATGAACAACAGTCTGCTTATACTACAGTGGTCCTGTATATAACCTAGGTATGTAATAGATTGTACTATATAGGTTTATGTAAGCATACTATTTTGATGTTTGCACAATGAACAAATATATGTATCCCTGTCTTTAACATAACCATATACGATGGTGTGGAATTGTTAGTTATATGGTAATATTTCATTGTTCATCTTTTTAGAAACTCTGAGGAGTCACAGCTGTTTTCCATAGTTGCTGTGCCATTTTACATTCTGACCAGCAGTATATGTTTCACTTTCTCCACACCCTTGCCGGTGGGTGTTATTTCCTGAATTTTCTACTACTGTTACATTAGGAATGTCATCTCATAGCTTTGATTTTTGTTTTTCTTCTTTTTTTAAAAGGTGCATTTATTTTTGTGTAGAAGAATTTGGGGTTTAGGCTAGAGGTGGGGGGAGGGAGAGGATACAGCAGGGACAAAGTGGGGAACAGAACAGTCAGAGCTACTGAAATACATGCTAAGGGGAGCAGCAGGAGAGACAGGAGAGGTCTGCTGTGCCATATGTGGGTTAGCTGCATGGCTGGTGATCCAATTCAGGTTATGCAGTGGGTTGTCACAGTGGTAGTGCTGAGACTTAACCCCTAGGCTACCAGACAAGCCCTGATTTTCATTTTTCTAATGACTAATTATAATGAATGTCTTTTCATGTGTGTATTGACCATTTGTGTATCTGTGAAAGGGCTGTTTGAGTCCTTTGCTTGTTGAATCAGATTGTTTTAGTCAAGTTGTAAGAGTTACAGATTTTGGATATTGGATCCTTATTAAATGAATGATTTACACTTTTATAAAAAAGATTTATTTATTTATACAGATAAGAACTGTGGTACAGACTGAGATGATGGGGATGAGAAGATTCACCAGACACATAGTAGGGAGCAGAACAGGCAGATCCACTGAAATACACTGCTGAGGGGAGCAGTGGTTGGGTCAGGAGAGATCTGCTGCGCCATGTGGGTCAGCCCCCTGGCCGGGGATCCAGCTTGTGCTGCAGTGGCTGTGGCTAGCTTCATAGTGCTGTGCTTAACCAGGGAGGGCCTTGTTGTGTCATTTTGAGCGTAAAAGTCTTGTGCCTTTTTGGATTAAATTTTTTAATATTTTAGGCTTTTTGGTGCTATTGTGAATGAAATAGTTTTTATAAATTTGTATTTGGAATTTTCATTGCTAATGAATTTTGTGTGTTGTAACTGTTGATTTGTTAGCTCCAGTAATTTTGTGGATTTTTTAGTATTTTCTTTTTTAAAGATTTATGTATTTGTGCATACAGAACGAGGAACAGGCCAGAGGTGCAGGGGTGGCAAGAGGATTCACCAGAGACAGAGTGAGGAGTAGAACAGGCAGATCAATGGAATATACTGCTGAGGGGAGCAGCAGGCCAGTCAGGAGAGATCTGCCTCACCATGTGGGTCACCTCTCGGGCAGGGGATCGAACTCATACTGAAGGCACTTGCTTGCAATCTTTATTTATTTTTTTTAAAGATTTATTTATTTGTGCATACAGAACTGGGGTATAGGCCAGAGGCTCAGGGGTGGCGAGAGGCTTCACCAGAGACAGAGTGGGGAGCAGAATAGGCAGATCTATGAAGTACACCACTGAGGGGAGCAGCAGGTGGGTCAGGAGAGGTCTGCCACGCCATGTGGTCACCTCCAGGGCAGGCAGGAATCGAACTCTTGTGGAAGTGGCTTTAGCTTCTTAGTGCAGTGCTTTAACCTGTTGTGCCACCAGTGAGGGCCTTGCTTGCATTCTTAACTAGTTGCGCTACCAGGGAGGGCCCTTCTTTAATACTTTCTGTATATAGGATTATGCCTGACATATGTGAATAAAAGTAATACAACTTTTTTCTTTCCTACAGATTTGATGCCTTTAATTTCTTAGCCTTGCCTAATTGCTCTGGCTAGAACTCCATCATTCTTCATTTTTATACAGTGTATGCTTTTCATCGCTGTTGTAACCTCCATGGAATTCTTCTTCCCACCCTTATTTTGATCCTGTTCCCCTTCCCCACCCTGTAGAATGTCTCTGGTTTATAGTTTATTGATTTAGTTTTTATTTTATTACAGTTACTTTTTTTCCTGATCCCTTACACTGCAATAGGGAAACCATCTGGAATTTTTCTTTGTCTTTCTGGCTTATTTCACTGACCATGATCTCTTCATGGTTGCTGCAAATGGCATGAGTTTATCTTTCTTGATTGCTGAGTAATATTCCATTGTGTATATGTGTCACATCTTCTTGATCCAGTAACCTACATTTGGGCATTTGGGTTGCTTACATAGCTTGCCTACAGTAAATAGTGCTGCAATAAACATAGGGGTGCAGGTATCCTTTTGAATTAATGTTTTTGTGTCCTTTGGGTAGATACCTCCGAGTGGAATTGCTTGATCATATATGGAAGCTCCATTTTTAGCAGCTTTAGACACCTTCAAACAGCTTTCCATAGTGGGTGGACCAGTTTGCATTCCCACCAGCAGTGTAGGCAAGTTCCTTTTTCTCCACATCCTCCCTAACATTTGTTGTTGCCATGTTTTTTTTTTTTAACTGTATGTTGCCAGTTTTTTTTTTTAATATGTGTCAATCTTGCTAGTGTGAGATGGTATCTCATTGTGGTTTTGATTTGCATTTCACTGATTAGAAGTGATAATTGTACATTTTTTCATGTACCTGTTGGCTGTTTCTCTTTGCAGGTTTTTTGTAAATTAAAATTATTCCAAATAACTTTTATTTCTAAAAATGCACAAATAGAAGATTATAGTAAACAACACAGATGTGTTTCTTCAGGTTAAGGTCTGAAGTCCATAAAAGCCTATCATTTCATTTTTTTTGAAAAAGAGTTATTTATGCATACAGAACTGGGGTACAGGCCAGAGGTGCAGGGGCAATGAGAGGATTCACCAGAGACAAGAGTGGGGAGCAGAACAGGCAGATTAACGAAGTACTCTGCTGAGGGGAGCAGTGGACAACACAGCAGATGTCTGCTGCTTCATGTGGGTCACCCCTCTTGCCGGTATAAACTTGTGCTGAAGCGGCTGTGGTTAGCTTCATGGTGCTGTGCTTTAACCTGTTGTGCCACCAGGGAGAGCCCTCGTTTTTGGTTTTTTAAAGATATATTTATGCATGCATACGAGAACTGGGGTACAGGCCAGACGTGTGGGATGGTGGGTATGGGAGGATGCACTAGATACAGAGCGGGTAACAGAACAGGTGGATTGACTGAAATAACTATTGAGGGATGCAGTGGGTGGGATAGAGGTCTGCCAGGCCATGTGGGTCACCTCCCTGGCTGGGGATTTAATTCCTGCTGCAGTGGCTGTGGATGGCTTCATGGTGCTGGGTTTTAAAAACCCCTAGCACCAGGGAACCCTCATTAAGAGCATATATTTTGGGGAGTTTTTGCTACATTTGTGTTCTAGAAAATTCGGCACCAAAGTCTTTGACCTTAAGCGCTATGTCTGCGATTATTGTGTGTATACATGGTATGTCGGTAAATGCGTTTTTTTTTTAAAAATATTTGTGTATACAGAACTCGGGTACAGGCCAGAGGTGCAGGGGTGGTGAGAGGATTCACCAGAGACAGAGTGGGGAGCAAAACAGGCAGATCAATGAGTACACTGCTAAGGGGAGCAGTGGGTGGGTCAGGAGAGGTCTGCTGCGCCATGTGTGCTGTGCCATGTAGGTCAGCTCTGGGGCAGGCGGGGATCGAACTCATGCTGAAGTGGCTTTTGCTTCTTAGTGCTGTGCTTTAACACGCTGCACCACCAGGGAGGGCTGGTAAATGTGTTTTTAAAAAAAGATTTATTTATGCATATAAGAGTTGTGGTGTAGGCCAGAGGTATGAGGAGTGAGAGGATTCATTAGAGACAGAGTGGGGTGCATAATTTGTGGATTGGGTGAAACACACTGCTGAGGGGGACAGTGGTGACCCAGGAGTTTTTCTGAACCCTGTGGTTTGGGATCAAAGTCACGCTGCAATCAGGCTGTGGATAGCTTCATAGTGCTGCGACCTAACCCCTTGCACCACCAGGGAGTCTTCAGGTAAATTTTTTTAAGGCAGAAAGAGACTAAAACATTTGTCTAATTTTCAGAGTTGTTCCTGGTCCTTTGAAAGTTAATAATCATAATTTTGATCTAATTCCCTGTCTCATTTGACAGTTGGACAAAACAGTAAAAAGTGAAAGGACTTGTTCATTCTGACTTGAGGATTAGATGCTAAACCCCAGGTTTCCTACTGTACCATAAGTAAAATTTCCTTAAAGGTCCAAGGAGTAAATTTTCTTTTTCTTTTTTTTTTCTTTTTCTTTTTTTACTTTTCTTTGTTTTTAATTATGTCTTTTGCTTTCTCATCTTCCCCTCTTGTAGGGAATATGTGAGGTTTATTTGTGTTCACTTACTTATTTTTCCTTCCTTAGGCTAAGCCATGACTACAGTAGCGGTACATGTAGACTCCAAAGCTGAGCTCACTACACTGCTGGAACAGTGGGAAAAAGAACATGGCAGTGGGCAGGACATGGTACCTATCCTTACCAGGTATGAACAATTGAGTCTTAAAAAAGATTAATTTTAATAAAAGGAAAAACTAATAACATGGGAACATTTCCACCTGGAGTGAATTGTAAATTCATAGTTTTACCTTTTAGAACTAACCTTTATCTCCCTACTTCTCTTTTTCTTTCTTTCTTTCTTTCTTTTTTTTTAAGATTTATTTATTACTTATGCATACAGAACTGGGGTAGAAGCCAAAGTTGCAGGGGTGGTGAGAGGCTTCACCAGAGACAGTGGGGAGCAGAACAGGCAGAATGATGAAGTACACTGCTGAGGGGAGCAGCGGGGAGACAGGAGAGTTCTGCTGCGCCATGTGGGTCACCTCCAGGACTGGGATTGAAATCACATTGAAGCAGCTGTGGCCAGCTTGCAGTGCTGCATCCTAACCCATTGCACCACCAGGGAGGGCCCCTTCTTTTTTTCTTAAGATTTTTTTTTTATAATGCATGCATACAAGAGCTGGGGTGTAGGCCAGAGGTGTGGGGGTTGAGAGGATTCACTAGAAACAATGTGGAGAGAACAAGTGGACCTATTGAAATACACTACTGAGGGCAAGACAGTTGGAGCAGGTAAGACAGGAGAAGTCTACTGTGCCATGTGGGTTACTTCCCTGGCTGAGTATTGAACTCATGCCGCAATGATGGGTGATGGCTTGATAGCGCTGAGACTTTAACCTCTGTGCCACCAGGCAGGTCCCAGGGTATAATTTTATTGAATGAATGTGTTAAGGAGAGAAGGTGAAAAAAGTCCAGGAAGGAATGTTCATGGTTTCTAAATAGAAGGTCCCTGGAATGTGGAGATGTTTAACATCTGGCTTTTGATACTTAGTAACAGAAAGATCGTATTCTTTATATTCTGATCTATTTTTAAGGAATAATGAAAACATAATGATCTTTTGAAAACTTAAACAGGGACCCTCCTTAGTGGCCTGAATGTTCTCAGTGCTATCACCACTAGGGACTGAGTTTGATCCCCAGTAAGGGAGCTAGCCCACATGTGGTGCAGCAGACCTTTCCTGTCTCACCTATTGCCCCCCTTCAGTAGGTCCGCCTGTTCTGCTCCCCACCTGTCTCTAGTGGTTGCTTTTATCACTGTCTTCCTCCTTCCTCTGTCCTATACTCCAGTTGTTCTATGCAAAAAAAAAAAAAAAAAAAAAAGGAATTTATGCTTTGTTCATAACTGTTAGAAACTATTATATTAATTTTTTTAATTTATAACAGTTTATTTTTACATCATTTTGTACATTTTATTTTTCCATCTCAATTGTAATCCCCACGGGTTTCCTATCACCAAGTCACCCGTGTGCCACCACCATAATCCCGTGCACTTCCCTCCCGGCCCCCCTGTTTTTGATCCCATTCCCCACTCCACCCCCACAAAATGTCTCTGGAATATGGTTGTTCATTATTTTTGTTATTTTCCCGCCTCGTCCATTATACTCCTGCTATGAGTGAAACCGTCTGGTATTTTTCTTTCTCTTTCTGGCTTATCTCACTAAGCATGACCTTTTCTAGCTCCATCCAAGTTGCTGCAAAAGACATGTGTTCGTCTTTTTGGATCACTGAGTAATATTCCATTGTATATATGTACCACATCTTTTTAATCCAGTCATCTACTTTTGGGCATTTGGGCTGCTTCCATGTTTTTCCAATTGTAAATAAAGCAGCAATAAACATGGGGGTACAGGTATCTTTTTCAACTGTTTTTGTGTCTTTTGGGTAGATACCTAGGAGTGGGATTGCTGGGTTGTAGGGAAGCTCCATGTTTAGCAGTTTAAGGAACCTCCAAAGAAACTGTTATATTTATTTTAAAGATAGGGCACAGAGAGGCTAAGTCACAGTTGGAAGAGCTAGGGTTTGAATCAGCTCCAGTGTTATATTAAGTAGTTTCTATTGAAGATACTAATAGATTCTGTATATTTCAGAATTTATTTTGTGTTATGCCCCTTTGTGGTAAAGAGAATTTTTGGTTTAGGGGAAGGTGGAAAAAGTTGAACTACAGCGTTAATGAGGAAAGTTTTATAGAGTGGACAAGAATTTTTGCAGGGAGTTTAACCCTTAAGTCAAGAAAGTATGATTTTGTGGAAAAAAGCAGAGAAGAGAGTTTGACTTAAGAGCTTGCTAGATATTAGAGAGTATTTGAATTAGATTAGAACGTCATTAGATTAGGGTGCTCATCAATAAATGATTTTTGCAAAAAAAAAAAAAAGCATAAATAAAAATCAGCTATAACTGATTTTATAACTCAAAACATGCTGAAAGAATCAGACATAAAGAGCATATAAAACTCCATTTGCAAAAATTAATTTGTAGTTGAGAGAAAGCAGATGAGTGGGTGCTTGGGACAGGGGAGGGAGCTTAAGTTTGAGGGGAAACAATGTGTTAGGCTGAAGTAATAGCACATCCAGAGGCCTTGAAGCAGTTTATGGACTTGAACTCTCTGAAGAGTAGCAAGACCATGTGACTGAAGCTTAATAAAAGAGAGTGGAGGAAAAAAGTGATCTGAGATCACAGAGAAGATCCTGATTATTACAGGCTGCTGTGGTTTGATTCAGGATATTGTGTTAAGTCAGAAGTGGGATGATAAATCTGTCAGGTGAAGTAGGGAAGCAAGAAACAAGGGGATATGGGAAAAGGATGTTGCATATAGACCAGGAAGTTGATGATCACGGACTGGACAAGGGTAGGAATGACCACAAGTTAGAGAAATGATTGAAGTAAGCAAATATTTTGTAGGCCGGGCTCACAGGAATTATTATTGTGGGGGATTACAAGGAAGAGGAAAGTTTAATGATGTTTCCTAACTTTGGGGGTTGCTGAGAGTTTTTGAGATAGCAAAGTGGACTGAGGAATGTCTATGGGAGTAAAAATTATTTCCTGAGATGGCCAATTTAGATCTCTGTGTTTATCAGGAAAATATTATTCTAACTTACTGTTTTTATTTTACACCTTTTATTTACACTATTGAATTGTCTGTTGTGGGGCAGTGCATTTTTTTGGTGCTTGTCTAGTGTTGCATCCGTCTTCTCTTTTTGCTAGAATGTCTGAATTGATTGAAAAAGAAACTGAAGAATATCGTAAGGGGGATCCAGATCCATTTGATGATCGACATCCTGGTAAGTCTTGTATTCTATTAAGCCTGCCTCTAATTTTCTTTCAAAACGAATTTTCTTTTTTTTTTTTAAGATTTATTTATTTAGGCCCTCCCTGGTGGCGCAGCGGGTTGGAGCACAGCACTGAGTATCTAAAGCCGCTTCCGCATGAGTTCGACCCCCGCCTGCCCCGGAGTGACCACATGGCG
>NW_004567105.1:60114861-60168095 GCF_000260355.1 Condylura cristata
GGGGAGCAGAACAGGCAGATTGATGAAGTACACTGCTGAGGGAAGCAGCAGGCTGGTCAGGAGAGGTCTGCCGCACCATGTGGTCACCTCCGGGGCAGGCGGGGATCAAACTCATGCGGAAGTGGCTTAAGCTTCTAGTGCTGTGCTTTAACCCGCTGCGCCACCAGGGAGGGCCCAAAACGAATTTTCTTAATAAAGTATTTTTTAAATGAAATGACATCTTTTCTGTTACGTTTTCAGACTTTATTAAAGTTTTGACAGTAAGGACAACTATCTAGGAAAGTTGAAATATTTACAATATTTATAGATCAAATAGAACATAATGATCTTAAACTAATTTGATGTGATTACAAAAACTTAGAGAATATTCTCTTAGAGGAGAGGGTAATGGTGTTATCCTCTTTGCCTTCATCTTTTTGACAAAGGTAATTATCCTTTTGCCAATAGGGAAATGTAATTAAGAATGTCATCAGTGCCTTGCTTTTAGTTATGAAGTTGATACTTGGAAAATTTAAAAGTAAAGAGATTTTCTTGATGTCTGCTTTAATATCTTTACTAAAATATGTCATACCATGCTAATTTGGTTTTATTTGGGGCTTATTTAAATGGGGCCTTGATAACCCAGCCTGCTTTGTCATGGGATTTGCCATATTACAGAATTATATGGGATTTGAAATTTTGGCATTTTATGTTCTAACGTAGATTATCAATGGGCAGATTTTAGGTCACATATGGGTCCATCTTGCATTTAAACTTTCTTTATATAAATTGGTCCTTTGTGGAGAGAACAGTTGGAGATTTTATAGGTAGAGAGAGAGAGAGGATGAGTGGGAGTTATTAAAATGTATGTTTACCTGAATGTTCCAGGGCTTAATTCTGTCTGAGCTTTTTGTTCTAAATACATAAGGTAGGCATACCATTTAGTGTCCAGTTGTTTGTGATTTACCTGCTGCACTTTTCCTCAACTTCGCAGTTCATAACTTCAGCAGACTCTTCATCTATTTAACCCAAATCTTCAGTTAGGATGTTAGAGAATAAGATATGAAAGTAAATGTGAAAAAAGAAATTAAGTTAATGTGTGGGGTTGTGAAAAGAATTAAAAGAGAAATGGCCATACTTAGAGATGTTGCCTTGGAAAGGATGAAATGCTGACTAGGGAGAAAGGAGAGAGAAAAAGACGTGGTTTTTCAGTAAAAATTTAAAGGTTATTTTTCCTTTTTACCTCTTATGACAAACAGTATCTTTCACTAGGTATAGGTTTTGTAAATAAAAATAAGGTCTTGCTTTCATCATTTATAAGTAGAAAAAACTAGGTAATCTGAAGTCCTTGGTTGTGTTTATGATACTGTCTTTTAACTTTTTGTGAATTACTTTGTGACACCATTTCTGTTTGGTAAAAACTTTCTGTTTACATCTTAAATTGTAACCTTTGACTAAATTTGCCAGTCTAATGCTCTAAAAACAGATGAAATAAAATGGATGGTATGTCTTAAAAACAAACCAGTATTTCTCCCAGCTGTTAATAAATTCTTTTACCTTGAGGCCCTATGTTGAGAAGATCCTAGGCTCCTTGAGGTCCTCTCTTTTCCTAGATGCCTATTAGTTAAGTGGCCATGGTTACTGTATCTTAGAGTTGATGATTCCTTAATGGGATCCTTCCCCGTCTAACATAGGATGACATAGGTTTGAGAAAGCATCTATGGTTTGGTTGTCAAACCATAGTTGAAAGAGATTGTGTTTGGAGCTCATCTTCTCCAGGCCACACATCCAAGGAAATTGTGTTTCCTGCCTTTCTCTGTCTGGGAAGTTAGGGATTTTCTTTTTCTTAAACTTTTTATGATTCTTTTGTAGACCTTAAATCAGTGATGCTGATCTGGATCAAATGCTCATTTATTTAATTCAGCATTGCTGTGTAGGCATTAGGGTTAGGAGAGCAGTGTCTCAGGTTTTTATATGTTACTTTTAATAAAAAAATGTTTCTTAATGAAATCTAATTTATCAAAATAATCTTCATTATTTATGTTAATTTTTGCTAGCATTTTAATAGTACAACAATGTGACTATCTTTCCATAGGTTGCTTGACTGGGTTGACTTACTCATTCCTCTGTTTGTTCCTCCTCTTTTGGTAGGTCGAGCTGATCCAGAATGTATGCTGGGCCATTTGCTGAGAATACTCTTCAAGAATGATGATTTCATGAATGCAGTAGGTTTGCTTCTTTCTTTTTTTCAGATATTATCATTAACAAATTCTGTACCTTTATTTTGTTTCTTTATTACTTTTATTTCTGTAAATAGTTTGCTTTCCTCTGAGGCTTTGCTTAAATTGGGAATAGTGGGTAGATTTTTTTTTGTTTGGTATCAGATCAGTGATGTAAGACTTACCGAAGTCCTGGCTATTGCCAAGGTGTTTTCTCTTTGGTGTATACTTTGTTCATTTGAACATTGATGAGGGCTCCCGAGGCAGTTATGTTAATTCTTGGGCAAATTTAATTTTGGGACTATAGGAGTACTCTTGGATTCCTGGATAGAAAAATAAGAGTGGTATAGGGCCTCCCTGGTTGCTCAGGGGTTAAAGTCTTGCTGTTTTAAGGCATCACCAGCCACTGCAGCCTGAGTTCGATTCTTGGCCAGGAAGCTAACCCATTGTGGCCCAGCAGACCTTTCCTTTCTCACCCGCTGCTCCCTTCAGCAGTGTGTTTTGTAGATCTGTCTGTTCAGCTTCCCACTCTGTCTCTGGTGAATCCTGTCACCCCCTGCATCTCTGGCTTACACCCCAGTTCTTGTATGCGTAAATTAAAAATAAATCTTAAAAAACAAGTAAGAGTGGTATATACAGTATGTTTCTGCAGGGACGCCGGTATATGCCCTAGCCATATACTAACTCAGGTTTGTCAGCGATAAAATTGGAGGTGAATAGATACGTGTGGTGTGTATATAAAACAACTCTTGAACATAATTGTTGCTCAGTTAGTTGTGACTGCTAGGTTTGTTTATGGAAGTGGAATGGCATGATGCTGGAGAGCGTCAGCTGTGTTGGGGCTTTGTCATTGTCATTGACAGTTTGCCCTTAAGGCATTTTGAGCCTCTAAGCTTTATTTTCTCCAAATTTTATTTTCCTAATCTATAAAATTGTTATAATAATTCACCTTAAAATGTTTTGTAGTCCTTGGATGTAATAAATTATGAAAGTGCTTAGTACAGAACTTGGCACCTGGGCTTAGTGAGTGCTAACTATTATATTAACCTCAATATTGATTTATATATCACCAGAGTTCTCTTCTCAGCTTCTGTCTTCTAGAATTCATACCTGGATATCCTCCAGGTGTCTTGAATTACTTACGCCTAATTGTTGCTTCACAGCCCATTTTTCTGTTTGCTAGTCTACTAGTGTCCTTGGGCAGTCAGGTAAAAGTTACCCTTTATTCCTCCTACCTGTCTCCTTAAGTATTTATGTCTTGGTCATTTCCCTTTGACCTTCACAAATCCCTCTACTCCTTTCTGTCCTAGTTTCCAGACCTTAGTTTAACCAGTCCAATTTCTGTCGTGGTTACTGTAATAGTCTTTTCACAGGTTTTTCTTATTATTTTGTACTTCTCCAACCCACTTCAAAACCTAGAAATCTTTCTAAAACACAAAAAGTGATCATGGTATCCTCTTCTTTAAATCCCTTTCTTGTCTCCCATTGTGCTCAGGATACATTTCCTTAGTTTGGTATATAAACTCAACCTGTTACTGGCCTTTGTTCTCTCAATTTTCAGTTCTTGCCTTTATCTCCTTTCTGCTCTCCCTTAGCTACTTCTACTTTTGTTCTTTATGTTTTAATTTGTAATCCTTCTGCTTTAAACCCTTTCCTAATTCTTTTGAAATGGATATGTGGCTTCCTACACATCCATCCAGAATGCTTCTGTAGCATTCTGTAGTTAATTCTCCCAGCAGTCATCTCTGTTGGATTATGAACCTTTTTTTAAAAAAAGATTTTATACATTTATTTATTTAAAAGTTTATTATTTATGCATACAAAACTAGGGTACCGGCCAGAGGTACAGGGGATGGGGTGAGAGGATTCACCAGAGTCAGTGGGGAGCAGAAAGTCAGATTGACTGAAATATACTGTTGTGGGGAGCAATCGGCTAGACAGGAGAGGTCTGCCGTACTGTGTGGATCACTTCCCTGTCTGCATATCAAACCCTAGCTGCAATGGCCACAGATAGCTTCATAGTGCTGCATCTTAATCCCTTGCACAACTGATGTCTTATTCACCGTTGTATTCCAGCACAGAACACAGTGCCTTTCAGTAGTAGTGATTCATAAAGTATTTGAATGACAAAAAGAGAGATTTATTAATGTTACTATTGTTATATGTTATAAATAATGTATATATAATTAAAAACTAAAGTTTTTGTTATTAACCAATTTTAAGACTCGTGTGGACTTTATTCTGCTTTTGTTTTATCTTTCTGAAAAAGTATATATGAAGGTTGGAAGTGATTTCTTTGTGATACCCTTTGTGTGAACTTGTAGAGGTGATAAGAGGATTCACCAGAGATAGTGGGGAAACAAAACAGGCAGATTGCAGATTGATGAAGCACACTGCTGAAGGGAGCAGGGGGTGAGACAGGAGAGGTCTGCTGTGTCTAGCTTCATAGTGCTGCACTTCAACCTGTTCTGCCACAATCGAGGGCCTAGGATCATAACTATTTATAATAAAAGTTTAATATGTAGTGCTGGGCACAGTCTTCTTTAATATTCTTTAGGCAAGCTCTGGGAATATATTAAGGATTTACTAGACTTCATTAATTTGACTAGCTTGAATTTCAGATGAAAAGTATACCTTCTTTACAGCTGGTGAATGCATATGTGATGACAAGCCGAGAGCCCCCTTTAAACACTGCAGCTTGTAGACTCCTCCTGGACATCATGCCTGGGCTAGAAACTGCTGTTGTCTTTCAAGAAAAGGTAATTACTACAAAAAAGAATAGTCATCTTTCTTTTAATTCAGTGGTCATCTCTTTGTGTTTATTAAAATGTTACAGTAAAATGTTGAGAAGTTTAAGAAGTCATGTCAAACAATAAGGAACATTTAAGAACTATTTTAATGAGTGTTGGCTACTTGGGTGCTGTTACAGCTTTTGAAATCTTAAGATTACATGTTTTAAGAATGGAGCTGTGATCTCCTGCAAACTCATTCTTCCTGAGTCTCTATCACTGTAAAAGACTTACTACTCTGAGAAAGCCCCTTTTATTGATCATAGTTAAATTCATTTAGTTAATAAATGAAGACCTGTTTTGTTCTGTGTTTTATGCTTAAGTACTGGGAATATTTTGTTAGCAGAATAGGAGCTTAAATTCATGTATGTGTTTGGGAGGGTAGGCACATGTAAACTGATAATTACAAATAAGATAAGTCTTCTGAAAACCAGAAAATGGTAGTGAATATGTGTATACTTCAACTATCAAAAGTTAGTTGCAGTATTTTAAAAGTAATAAAGATTTATGTCTCAGCATTAAGAATTAGCTGTGTGAATTGGGTGTGCCACATATGTTTTTTTGTTTTTAAGTATGTTAAGAATGTTCTGAGATGTATAAACCAAATGAAAATATCTGGAAATAGATTTTTATTTAATCTTTAGGAAAATTATAGAATTGTGCCACAAAGTATTTTTTTTAAAAAGATTTATTTATTTATTCATACAGAACTGGGGTACAGGCCAGACATGCGGAGGGTGAGAGGATTCACCAGGGACAGAGGGGGGAGCAGAACAGGCAGATCGATGAAGTACACTGCTGAGGGGAGCAGCGGGCGGGTCAGGAAAGGTCTGCCCCGCCACGTGGTCACCTCCGGGGCAGGCGGGGATCGAACTCATGCGGAAGTGGCTTAAGCTTCTTAGTGCAGTGCTTTTACCCGCTGCGCCACCAGGGAGGGCCTCCACAAAGTATTTTAAAGAATAATTAATCCTATAATTTACAATATTGTATACAGACTATATTTAAAAATCTTCAGCTAGTTGCCACCTTTAGAGACCAAAAAAAACCAAAAAAATCTATTTTTTCAAAAACCAGGATGACAGTGTATATCTATATGCAAGACTTATAGAAGATTGTAGGTGATTTTACTGTACTTTGTATAAGTTGTCATTGTATAATGGAAAAATCACCTTTGGTTCTTTATGGTTTTATTTTTAAAATGAAGTGAATACTCTGGATTTCAGAAACCTCAAAACATTTTGAATAATAAAATTTTCTGGAACAGTTTTCACTGTTAATACTTAATTTCTCCTAAATTTGGTGAAATAAAATTATTCAAGGATATTGTATATTAGGCTGGAAATAATAATGCCTTGAATTACTTAGCTTAATTGTTAATTAGTTTCTTTTTCTGCATCTATAGTATTTACTTCATTATAACTTAACTATTTATAAAGTCTGTCTTTGGTTGATTTTTATGTTAGTGAAAAATCAGTTTTTTAAAATTAACTATGCTAATTAAAATGTAATGTTGAGTAAAGAAACAAGTTATAGGAATTGATAAACAGTACAGTGCAATTTATAGAGTTCATAGCTTATAACATTTAACAAAAGTTTAACAAGAAAATAGTTCAAGTTTTTAGGAATGTAGATTACCTTGGTTTATGGGCCAGAAGGTAAATAAATACATGGGAGGTTTATATTTCTTAAGCTTGGGAGTAGCTCATAGGTGATTGTTACTTTCTTTGAGTACACTATGTATGTTTATTTGTATTGTATTTCATAATAAAAGCTAGCAAAGTAAGTTTAGGATATGTGGACCTGAACACTATTTTGATGGAGGATTTCACAGACCATTGATTTTAATTGTGTATTGTGAACTTCAAAGAAGGGTATAGCATATTTAGTGCTTTCCACTTGGTCATGGAACCTTTTGGTGTAGTTTATCTTTAGTTTTGAGTTTTTGTTTTTTTTTTAAAGATTTATTTGTGCATACAGAACTGGGTACAGGCCAGAGACTCAGGGGTGGCGAAAGACTTCACCAGAGACAGAGCGGGGAGCAGAACAGGTAGATCGATGAAGTACACTGCTGAGGGGAGCAGCGGGCGGGTCAGGAGAGGTCTGCCAAGCCATGTGGTCACCTCCGGGGCAGGCGGGGATCGAACACATGTGGAAGTGGTTTCAGCTTAGTGCAGTGCTTTCACCTGCTGCACCACCAGAAAGGGCCTAGTTTTGAGTTTTAATGGCTAAATAGAATTATCTCACAGATGTGGGGTTTATTTAACTAAACCATCTACAATGAATACTTGGCATTTTTAATCTTATGAGCAACATTGAAGTATTTTATTAAAAATCTTTTTCACAAGACTGAAATCTTTTATATCTTTAATTATGAAAATGGATTCCCTTTTTAAAAACTGTGTTCATTTCCTTTACCATAGGAAGGAATTGTTGAGAATCTTTTCAAATGGGCCCGAGAAGCTGATCAGCCACTGAGGACATATTCTACTGGACTGTTAGGAGGTGCTATGGAAAATCAAGACATTGCTGCAAACTATAGGGATGAAAATTCGCAACTGGTAAGGACCATGTTAGAATGAATTTTTACATGAAATAAGAACTTCAATGGTAGAGTTTAATTAGCACATGGTGCTACATGGTGATTAAAAATGATTATCTGTAAGAGTTATTTCCTTTTTTTTAAGGTTTTATTTATGCATACAGAATTGGGATACAGGCCAGAGGTGCAAGGGCGGTGAGAGGATTCACCAGAGACAGAGCGGGGAGCGGAACAGGCAGATCAACAAAGTATACTGCTGAGGGGAGCAGTGGGTGGGTCAGGAGAGGTCTGTCACGCCATGTGAATCACGTCTGGGGCAGGGATCGAACTCATGCTGATGTGGATTAAGCTTTTTAGTGCTGTGCTTTAACCTGCTGAACCACCAGGGAGGGCTCAGAGTTCTGTCTTTTTTTATTTATTAATACTTGTTTTGTGACCTAACATTAATGGTTTCTCTTGGAAAATGTTCCTTGTGTATTTGAAAAGAATGTATAATATTCTGCTCTTGGTAGATGGAATGTTTTATTATTACATATTACTTACCTTAGAATATAGTTTTAATTTCAACATTTCTAGATTTTCATAAGAGCACAATTTAGCTTTTGTAAAACATGAAAATAGGTGCTTATCTTGACAAACACAATAGTTTATGTAATATAAAGAATATTGCTGGGTGTCCCTGATGGCACAGGGGCTCAAGTCTCAGTGCTATCGAGCTGAGGAGCTCACCCACACGGTACAGCAGACCTCTCCTGTCTTGCCCGCTGCTCCTCTTAGCAGTGTATTTCAGTAGATCTGCCTGGTTCTGCTCCACGTTGTGTCTCTGGTCAATCCTCTAACCTTCCCCTCCCCCCAACCGTGTCCTACACACCAGTTCTTGTATGCATAAATAAATAAAATAAATCTTCAAAATATTCTTTAAAAAAAGAATAGTCCCATTTGTTTTGCCTCAACCAAATTTGAATTATGAAAAATTTTAAACATATGGCAAAATTGAAAGCATTTTACATTGAACAGCTGTATGTGCCTCTTAAAGATAATAATTTATTGTACTTATTTTAATATATAGTCCCCCAGCCATTCCTGCTTCCTTCTATCCACTTAACCAATTCATTGTTTTTTTTTAAATGCAGGTCAAAGTAAATTGCAGACATAATTCCTTAAAAATATCAGACTAACAACATTTTAGGTTAACTCAAAAAATAAACATTTAGGGGCCTCTAGTGGTACAGGGGAATAAAGCACAGCACTGTGAGGCTATCTGCAGTCACTACAGCACTCGATCAATCCCCAGCCAGCTAGCTGATCCACATGGTGCAGCAGACCTTTCCTATTGCACCCACTGTTTTCCTCAGCAGTGTATTTCTGTCAGTTGGCCTGTTCTGTTCCTCACTCTATCTCTGGTGAATCCTCAATTCCCACATCTCTGGCCTATACCCCAGTTCTTGTATACATAAATAAATCCTTAAAAAACAAACAAACACTTAGGGTCCTCCTTGGTGATACAGTGGGTTAAGGCGCAGTAATGTGAAGTTATCCATAGCCACTGTGACACAGGTTTGATCCCAGGTCAGAGGGGTGACCCACATGGCACAGCAGATCTCTCCTGTCTCACCTGCTGCTCACCTTAGCAGTGTACTTTGTCTGTCTGTTCTGCTCCCTGCCCTGACTGTGGTGAATCCTTTCACCGACCCTGCCTGCACCTCTGACCTGTGCCCTAGTTCTGTATGCATAAATAAATAAATCTTTAAAAAAAAAAAAAACTTAGAAAAACTAGAAGATAAAAGAACCTGAAAAATATATAATTATATATAATGTATATAACAACATGCAACTAGGATATGAGTTTGAACAACTGTATTTGATTTTCATGCACACATTCTTAAAATTATGAATATATGTAGTTTCTGCCTTTTAAGTGTGATATTCTAGCTCAGTTTGATCCAGAGAAATCAATTGTGAAAGATTTGTTTTCATGTGTAAATCTTCTGGTTGGTTTCTCTGGGAAATTTTATGGGAAAGGAGTTAATTAACTGATTAAAGGAGTTGATTAAAGGAGAAATCACCATTGTTAATTTCATCAAGTTACAGGAATCATAAACTATTTGTTATTGGGATAACTGCAAGAATATAGAGTTCTTCTTAAATGGAAATAGGAATTATTAAGAGTCACTTAAATTGTGATGCAAGAATGGTAACACCTTTTATATTTCACTGTCTATTGAAAGGTAGCAATAGTGCTTCGAAGACTGAGGGAACTGCAGCTTCAGGAAGTGGCTTTGCGGCAAGAAAGCAAGAGACCCAGCCCACGAAAGCTGTCATCTGAACCCCTTTTGCCTCTGGATGAAGAAGCTGTGGATATGGACTATGGTGATATGGCTGTAGATGTAGTAGTGGATGGTGAACAAGAAGAAGCCTCTGGAGATATGGAGATATCCTTCCATCTTGATTCAGGCCACAAGACCAGTAGCAGAGTGAACTCAGCAATCAAACCTGAGGAAGGAAGATTGAGAAAAAATAAGTCAGCAAGGCAGGGTGACAGGGAGAGCTTTAGGAAAGCTAAGCAGAAGTTGGGTTTCTCGTCATCTGAACCAGATCGCATATTTGTTGAGCTATCTAATAGCAGCTGGTCAGAAATGTCCCCCTGGGTGATTGGCACCAATTATACCCTTTATCCTATGACTCCTGCTATTGAGCAGCGACTTATTCTTCAATATTTGACCCCTCTAGGAGAATATCAGGAGGTAAGCTTATTGGAGAATAATGTTCCCACATTGGGACTACTGTGTTTATTTCTGGATATCTGATTGGTAGCATTTTGTACATTAATGTGCTTTTACTCTAATACAGAAATTTTTCTTACCTCAAATTCCTAATGAAGTCTTATGCACATCACTTCTGATAAGACTGATTTGATCAAAGTGTGTTGTTATATTTATCTTCATTTCTCTAATATTCTGTCCTTATAAAGGAATAAGAAGTGAAAGTAAAACCAAATGTTAAACTTGTTTTGATTTTCATTTCAGTTACTTCCCATATTCATGCAACTTGGATCACGGGAGTTGATGATGTTCTATATTGACTTGAAACAAACAAATGATGTCTTGCTTACATTTGAGGCACTCAAGGTAAAAGTTATTAAAAATGTTAGGTCATGGAGCATTTTCCTGACTGGGAAGTACCTATGCATTTTAGTGTATAGCTCTGGGTTTTATTGCTCAGGGCATTTCTGTTGTCAATTAAAATAGTAATAAATGAAAAATTCTTTTTTTTCCCAAGATTTATTTATGCATACAAGAGCTGGGGTGTAGGCCAGTAGTGTGTGGGAGGGAGGTGAGATAATTTACCAAAGAAAAAGTGGGGAGCAGAATAGGCATATTTATTGAAATACACTGCTGTGGGGAGCAGCATTTGAGACAGCAGATGTCTACTGCTCCATGTGAGTTAGCTCCCTGGTTGGGGATTGAACTCATGTAGCTGTGGCTGGCAAGAGCTTCAAACCCCTGTGCCACAAGGGAGACCCAGCAATATTGGTTTTCTTTCTGTTGAGGGAGTAGTTGTCTTCCTTGAAAAACTTTGTATTTAGCAGTTTCATAATTTGTGAAGAGCTTGTGTGATTGTTCTAGATTGTTCCGTGGTAATATGTGTTCTTTTTGTTTAGCATCTAGCATCTCTCCTGCTCCATAATAAGTTTGCCACAGAATTTGTTGCTCATGGTGGAGTACAGAAATTACTGGAAATTCCTCGTCCTTCTATGGCTGCAACTGGAGTATCCATGTGCTTGTATTATCTTTCCTACAACCAAGATGCAATGGAAAGAGTAAGTTAGTCCAGATAGGTATATAGGAATGGGACTGGGTGAGGAAAAGATGAATAGTTGGAGTAAATTTAATGCAGGAAGCAAGGAACATGAATGTTTGATCTTCACAAAGCATTCTAAAAATGTTAAATTGTTTAGGTCTTTTTTCCCCTCCTGTCTGTAAAAAAAAAAGCTGAACTTTTTTAAGGCCTTTTCTGTTGTGTCAGGATTAGAATTCAGGCTCTTTTCAGATGTTTTTCAGTGCAGTTATAGTTGCATTTTTTTTTATTGTAATCATTTATTTGAATATTTTGGCTTATCAGTTACCTGTTAAAGATATTACCTTCATAAACACATTTAAAAAATACAGGTTTCTCCATTAACTACATGATCCAACAATTCTGTTCCCATGTATCTACCTAGAGAATACAAAAACACTAATTCAAAGGGAAATATGCACTCCTGTGTTCATTGTAGTACTGTTTACAACAGCCAAATTATGGTCACAACCTGTGTGCCCCAGGACCGATGAACCGAAAAAGACCTGTACACGTGCACGCACACACACACACACACACAGTGGCATACTACTTAGTTATAAAGAAGGTGGAATCTTGCCATTTGCTAAAATACGGGTAGAACTAGTGAATTAATAAGTAACACAAGTCAGAAGGAGAAAAATGAATACTTTATGATTCATTCAGGTGAAATACAAAACAAACAAAAAGCCCACAAACTGCCAGAACCAAGCCAAATACCAGCACTTGAACTCTGTGTATATAGTTTGCATTTTTATGTCAACCTATTATAAAAGCAACAGGTGATAGTTTTGTGTATGTTTACAAATAGTTTATGATAGAAATAGTTATTCATTCAGTTGTTCTTGGAACTCAAAAGATTCCCTATCTGGTTCTTCTGTTTTTCTTTTTTTCTTTTAAGGACTTACTTATTTATGCACATAAGAACTGGGGTACAGGTCAGAGTTGTGGCGGGTAACAGGATTCACCAGAGACAGAGTGGGGGACAGAACAGGCAGACTGAAGTACACTGCTGAGGGGAGAAGTGGGCTGGACAGGAGATAACTGCTGTACCATGTTGGTCAACTCCCTGACCAGGGATTGAACTTGTGCTTCAGTGGCTGCAGATAGTTTCATAGTGCTGCACCTTAACTGGTTGCTCCACCAGAGAGGGCCCATGGTGGTTCTATTTTTCTTTTGAATACTTTTTTTACTTAGTGATTTAAAAAAATGTAAATGGATTATACATTTGAAAAGTACCTTGATATCCCTAGGGAGATGATTTTTGATTAAAAAAATTATTTTCCTCAAGATGAACATTATCAACAAGGGTTTGTGGTCTTTTGAGAATGGTAATCTAATCTGAGTATATGTACAATACTGATTATGGCTATGAAAGAATAAAAGACACCAAAGAATCACAGGGAATGCTTTAGAATTCATTGTCTGAGCATAGGAGGCATCAGAGTGTGTGTGACTGAATCACTGAGTGTATGGATACTGGAGTTGTAGATTGTAGAAGCAGAAGACTCAGCCACTTTTTAGTACCTTGAGGAAATCCCTTACCTCTCTGTAGACCTCTTGCTCTTCCACTAAGTGGGAGTCCCAGTACTTACATAAGAGCATTGAAGCATTAAAGGATCTAAACATTTATACAACTTGGCACTATGTTAAGTATATGTTGAATTTAAATATTAAGTTGTTTAAGCTTTAAATGACTTTATAAGGAGTGACCATTGTATTTTGTAAGCTAATTTTTATACCGGTTATTTTTTTTTTCATTTGTATATAAGGTTTAACAACTTTTTTTTAAAGGATTTTTTTTTTTTTTTTTGCATACAAGAGCTGGGGTGTAGACCAGAGGTGTGGGGGTAGGGGTGAGAGGATTCAGCAGAGTCAGGGGAACAGAACAGGTGATTGTACTGTAATACATTGCTGAGGGGAGCAGTGGATAAGACATGAGAAGGTCTGCTGTACTATGTGGGTCAGCTCCCTGGCTGCAGTGACTGTGGATAGTTTGATAGTGCTGAGATTTAATCCCTGCGCCACCAGCAAGGCCTTATTGGTGAATTTTTCTTCTTGTCAAAGGTTTTCTTGCCCCAATTTTTAAAAATTATGTTTAATTTTTTAATCTTTTTTGCAGGTATGCATGCATCCCCACAATGTTTTGTCTGATGTGGTGAACTATACCCTGTGGTTAATGGAATGTTCTCATGCCTCAGGATGCTGTCATGCTACCATGTTTTTTTCAATCTGCTTCTCGTTCCGGGCTGTGTTGGAGCTCTTTGACCGATATGATGGTCTTCGTCGTCTGGTCAACTTGGTGAGGTTCTCCAATGACTTTTTTTGTGAAGTGTAAGGGTCCTTGCCTTTACTGCCCTTCAGAAACTGTTGATTGGAGGAATTTTCATATATATATATATATATATATATTTTTTTTTTTTTTTAAAGGACATGTTTTATTTATGCATACAAGAAGTGGGGTATAGGCCAGAGGTATAGGGGGTGAGAGAAGATTCACCAGACAGAGTGGGGAATAGAACAGGCAGGTTGACTAAAATACACTGCTCTGAGGGAAGCAGTGGGTGGGACGGGACAGGTGACTCATGTGGGTTACCTCCCTGGCCAGAGATTGTGCTGCAGTGGCTGCGATAACTTCACAGTGCTATGCTTTACTGAGGGCCCTGCAATTATTCTTTGAGGCAAAGTCTTTTTTCTCCCCCCTGCATTCATTCACAAATGGGTAAAGATGCCACTGTAGATTGGCCTTGTATATAGTAATCCCAGGAAAATTTGCTGTCAATCTTGATCTTCCTAAAAGTAATGGTTTTTGTGCCTCTTTATCTTTCAACATGATTGAAAGCTCTTTAACTTTGCAAGTGGGTTTAATGTTTTGCTTTCATGCTACCACTTTTAGTACATTGCATACGTCATTGTGTCTGTCTTGTTCACTTTACCAAAACCTTTTTACTTATTTATTCCTGTGTGTTCTCACATATATATCTGTACCCTCTTGTGCCCCATCCTTTTGCCTCTTTCTTAATAGATCAGTACTTTGGAGATTCTAAATTTGGAAGATCAGGGTGCACTACTGAGTGATGATGAAATATTTGCTAGCCGTCAAACTGGGAAACATACCTGCATGGCTTTGCGCAAGTACTTTGAAGCTCACCTGGCTATTAAATTGGAACAAGTGAAGCAGTCACTTCAGAGGACTGAAGGGGGTATTCTTGTCCATCCTCAGCCCCCTTACAAGGTGAGTGAATTGTCTCAAAAGGGAAAGTTATTAACATAGCTGTTAAAATTTACCTTCAGATCTGTGGAGACTGCAGATTATACAGTTGAGTACACTGTTGGATTATCTTTACCCTGTGTGGAGACAGAATACTTGAAAATGGATATAATAGGTGAATTTCAAGGACTTTTGTCAATTGTAAGTTGCTACTTGGGATACTAGAACTGAAAGAGAAACTGAAGTGTGAGTAAAAGGGCTTTATGAAAAATACAGCTTGCCTCCATTTGTATGAGATTTCTTTTTTGAAAGGATATATTTCTGATTCCTCTTCTCTATCATTTCTGATCTTACTTGATATGTTTTAAGTCAAAGGTTAGTATCTGAATGTTTTGAAAACCTCAAATTGAAAAGACCTATTTTCTGTGATGCTTTTTTTTTCTCTGCTAAAGCTGTGAAATATGTGTACTAACATACTGAACATTTATCTTTTTTGATAAATGTAGTGAGTTTAATTATAAAGAAGATGAAAGATTAAACATATACTCATTATTTCACAAATGGACTGTTTGACTTAAGAATGTGGGATTTGAAAACTGTTATTACTTTATTATGAAAACTTTTGGTCCATATGCTCTGTTTATGGAGAAGGTAATGAGAAGGTAACAGGCAGATGGTAAGAGTTCTTTAATAAATTTCTCTTTATAGGCATGTTCGTATACTCATGAACAGATTGTGGAAATGATGGAGTTTTTGATAGAATATGGCCCAGCACAGCTTTATTGGGAACCAGCTGAAGTCTTCCTCAAACTTTCTTGTGTCCAACTCTTACTGCAACTTATTTCTATTGCCTGCAATTGGAAGACTTATTATGCAAGGTGGGTTCAGAAAAAAGATTTCAAATGAAATTAGATTCTGTTTTTTTGCTAAAGTTGATATTGGTTAATGCATAGTGTACACTTAAACATTTATTGAACTGATTTGAAATTTTGGATTGGATCTGAAAAATGAGATTAAGCACGCTATGTTTAATGTTTATGTTTGCGATCTTGGAGATTATAAATATTGCACCATAGGTAGGGGTCTTCATATGTATTCTTAGAGCAGTTACATAATGTACATGGTTATAATGGCAGAGGTAGGGTTGAAATTGTGTCTTGAGACTAGGGTCCATTATTCTGTGGGACTGACACTTTAAATGTTTATCTTTCCCATAAAGCTCTTTTTTGCTGTATATGTGATATTTGCAGTTCATTTAAAAGCAATCAGCACAGCTTGGTGTGGCTAAGAAAAAGACAGCTGATAGAACCAGGGGATTAAATGAATATTATTAAAAGATAGTGGTAAAAACAGAACTATTTTAGAAAAGATGTAATGTGTAGAGAAGATAGTAAGACAGTTAATAAGTAGTGGCTCTTCTCTTGCTTTTGCTATTTGCCCACTACTTTGAAAACATGGACTTTATTTTTTTATAATAGTTTATTTTTATATCATTTTGTACTTTTTTTAATCTCAATTGTAATCCCTTTGGGTTCCCCATCACCAAGTCATCCATGGGCCATTACCATAGTCCAGTGCACGTCCCTCCCCCCACCGTTTTTGATCCCATTCCCCACTCCACCCCCACAAAATGTCTCTGGTATATGGCTGTTCATTATTCTTATTATTTTCTCGCCTGGTCCATTATACTCCTATGAGTGAAACCATCCGGTATTTTTCTTTTTCTTTCTGGCTTATCTCACTAAGCATGATCTTTTCCAACTTCATCCAAGTTGCTGCAAAAGACATGTGTTTCTTTTTTTTGTACCACATCTTTTTAATCCAGTCATCTACTTTTGGGCATTTGGGGTGCTTTCAGAAAACATGGACTTTTTTTAGGGTGTGGTGGCATGTAGCTTCTTTGCTAAATCAAGGATAATAAATCTAGAAGGATACTTAGGGAACAACCATTTTCAACCTTTTTCTCTTGAACCCTTGTACTGTATTAAAAATTGAGAACCCCAAAGAACTTTGTTTTTGTGTTATACCTAATAATATTTACCATATCAGAAATTGAGAATAAGAAAATGAAGAAATATTTACGAATTTATTTAAAAATAACATGAGTCCAATGATGTTAGCTTTTTTTAAATGGAAAATTTCCAAAATCAAATGATTTCATTTTTAAAAATGTCTGGCTTCTTTAATAAATGTCATCTGTACCTTTGTGTTCAATCATCTGTGATATCACATCATATGGTATCTAAAAAATGCCACCTTATCCTCTTCTAATGAGAGTGAGAAGTGAACACAGAATCTTAGTATTATGAAACTAATTTTTGTTACAGGACTTCTGAAAGGGTCTCAGAAATCACCATGTTTTGGTATTAGAGTAGTCACTGTATTTGCTTGGAGAACTTTGTTTAAAAGGTGCAAGCTCAAAAGATAACTAGGAAGTTTTAAGTACATTTTTAAACTTATTAAAATGCTTATTTGGACTAGTAAAGCATAAATGATTAGAAAATGTTCTTTAAAACTTAATTTTTTTAAATTAAGTACCTGTTTCTGCTTAGAATATATCGAAATGAAAGAAAATTATTTTGATACTTACTAATTTCATCATACTCTTTCTGTTACATACACTACACACAATTGAGCTATTAGCATTTAATTAATTATTTTTTAAAAAAGTTTTATTTATTTATGCATACAGGACTGGGTACACGCCAGAGATACAGGGGCTGAGAGGATGACTGAAATACTCTGCTGAGGGGAGCAGGAGGCGAGATAGGCGAGATACTGTGTCTTGTGCTCAGCTGGGGATTGAACTTATGCTGAAGCAGCTGCAGCTAGCTTTGCAGTGCTGAGCTCCCTGTTGAGCCACCAGGGAGGGCCCCAAACTAATACATATTTTATTATTATTATTTTTAAAAATAATATAATCGTTTATTTTTACATCACTTTGTGCATTTTTCCATCTCAGTTGAAATGCCCTTGGACTTCCCATCACTAAATTACCCATGTGCCATCACCATAGTCCAGTGCATTTCTCTCCCCCCACTGTTTTTATCCCACTCCCACTCCACGCCCATAAAATCTCCCTGGTCTGTAGCTGTTCATGTTGTTATTATTTTCTTGCCTAGCCCACTATATTCCTGCTATGAGTGAAACCATCTGGTATTTTTCCTTTTCTTTCTGGCTTCTTTCATAAGCATGATCTTTTCCAGCTCTATCCATGTTGCTGCAAAAGGCATATGTTTATTATTTTTGGTTGCTGAGTAATATTCCACTCTGTATATGTACATCTTTTTAATCCAGTTATCCCCTTTTGGGCATTTGCGCTGTTTCCATGTATTTCCAATTGTAAATAAAGCAGCATTAAACAAGGGGGTGCAGGTATCTTTTTGAATCACCAAACTAATATTTTTAATGAAATATTTAAAAAAAAAAAGAACTGTATAAAGCTATTTCTTTCCCAAGGCTGATATTTTTTGTATTTGCTTTTTTCAATTCCTTTTATTTTTCTGCCTTCCTTGAGTGACTAATCTTCTGAATTTGAAGTATAGGTTTTTATATTATACATATTTGTATCTATACAGACATTATCTTTGATATTATACAGTATATGATACGTAGTACCTGGATTTTAGGGTATCTGCATTTTATCTTTATTGAATGCCAAATACTCAGAAAATGATCATAATGTTTTCTCACTAGCAGCTTTCATGCCAATACTTGGTAAAATCAGATATAAAATTGAAAAATTTTACTTTTTTTTTCCTTTTTAAAGATTTATTTATGTATACAAGAACTAGGGCATAGGTCTAAGGTGTGGGGGGCAGTGAGAGGATTCATTAGAGACAGAGTGGGGAACAAAACAGGCCAGTTGATGGAAATATACTGCAGGCGGCAAGACAAGAGGGGTCTGCTTCACCATGTGGGTTAGCTTCTTGGCTGGGGATTGAACTCCTGCTGCTGTGCTGCTATGGTGACTGCGAATAGCCTCATAGTGCTGAGACTTAACCCTTTGCACTACCAAGGAGGCCCTTAGCTTCTTTTTTTTTTTTTTAAAGATTTATTGATGCATACAGAACTGGGGTACAGGCCATTGGTGCAGGGTTGGTGAGAAGATTACCAGATATAGAGCGGGGAACAGTGCAGGAAGATTGATGAAGTACACTGCTGAGGGGAGCAGTGAGACAAGAGAGTCTGCTGCGCCTGGCAGGGGATCGAACTTGTGTTCTAGCAGCTGCAGCTAGCTTCGTATTGCTATGCCTTTTTTTTTTTTTTTAATGCATACAGAATTGGGGTATAGGCCACAGGTGTGGGAGGTAAGAGGATTCACCAGAGACAGAGGGGAGCAGAACAGGCAGATATTCTGCTGATAAACTGCTGAGGGGAGCAGCAGATGGGTCAGGAGAGGTCTGCTGTGCCATGTGGGTCAGCTCCCTGGCTGGGGATCAAACTCATTCTGCAGTGGCTGCAGATAGCTTAATGGTGCTGTGCTTTAACCACTGGGCCACCATGGAGGGCCCCGTTTCTTCTTTTAGTGTTATATTTTGAGTTTTTTACCTATCCTTTAGACTTTTTTGAAAACAACCATTGATGGCTGTAGAATATTTCATCAGTGTTCCATAGTTTAGTGCATGTATGTTACTTATTTAGATTTTCTAATTTTGCTTTTTTAAATGATGAGATAATGGGCACCTTAATATATAAATACTAGCCTATACTAGCAAGTGTAATAAACTCATTAGGAATGTGAGCACACATTCTTGCAGGTGAAATTCCTAGACCAAAGGTTATTAACAAAAATAATTATCTTGTTTTTCCAGATAATGTTCTAAAAATAATATCTTAATGTCTGCTACCAAAAGTATTTGTCTGTGTACACACTTACCAGCATTTGGGGATTAGCCTTTTTTTTTTTTTTTAAGATTTATTTTTTCAATACAGAACTGGGGTACAGGTCAGAGGTGCAGGGGCAGTAAGAGGATTCACCAGAAACAGAGTAACAGAGTGGGGAGCAGAAAAGGCAGAATGACAAGGTACACTGCTATGGGGAGCAGCGGTGGGTCCCGAGAGGTTTGCTGTGCCATGTGCATCACCTCCTGGGCAGGTGGGAATCGAACTCATGTGGAAGTGGCTTTAGCTTCTTAGTTCTGTGCTTTAACCCACTATGCCACTAGGGAGGGCCCCATTAGCCTTTGATTTTAATCTTAATGTGATAGATGAAAATTCTACCTTGACGTGTTTTGAAAGTAGTGTCACAGTGATTTACATGGCTAGGGACAGAGCTGTACAGGTAGGGGCTATGATCATTGTATCTCTTTCCCTTATTTTTAGCTGTTTTTGTTTCTTGTGGCCAAATCCTAGTTTCTTTGACTAATTCTTTTTCCTATTCAGGAATGACACTGTGCGCTTTGCTTTGGATGTCCTGGCTATTCTCACTGTTGTGCCAAAAATCCAGCTCCAGTTAGCAGAATCAGTGGACGTTCTGGATGAGGCTGGCTCCACTGTCTCCACCGTAGGTAGGTTGTAACTTGATGTTTTTGTTGTTTGGTTTGGATTTGTTTTCCTTAGCTATTCTGACCATGCTAACTTAGGTGGCCCTATATTGTAATATTAGAGGAGTAGAGGTAAGTAAGGACGATACTTTGTCTCTTGTCAGTTATGCCTTACAATTTCATTCTGAGTGGTACAGGTGCACACCTGAAGACTGTGCTCTGTAGAGTCTTGGGCTAACATAAGATTTATAAGAAAATGGGTTGGAGCAGACAATAAAAAAATTAACTTTGTAATCAGACACTGACAAAGTCAGTAATGGGCAAGTAACTCAGATTGGAGCAGAATGAATAGAACTCTACCTTTTGGCTCTGGAACAAATGTTAAAGTTGGCCACTAGTCTTATGAGGAATGTCTTTTTCCCTCAATAGGTATCAGCATTATTTTGGGAGTGGCGGAGGGTGAGTTTTTTATCCATGATGCTGAAATTCAGAAGTCAGCACTTCAAATTATCATCAATTGTGTATGTGGTCCAGATAACCGAATTTCCAGTATTGGCAAATTTATTTCTGGAACTCCTCGGAGAAAGCTGCCTCAAACTCCAAAAAGTAGTGAGCACACCCTGGCCAAGATGTGGAATGTGGTTCAGTCCAACAATGGCATCAAGGTGCTTCTGTCCTTATTGTCCATCAAGATGCCCATTACAGATGCAGACCAGATCCGGGCCCTGGCCTGCAAGGCCCTTGTGGGCCTGTCTCGTAGTAGCACTGTCCGGCAGATCATCAGCAAACTGCCTCTTTTCAGTAGCTGCCAAATCCAACAGCTGATGAAGGAGCCTGTGCTGCAGGACAAGCGCAGTGACCATGTCAAGTTCTGCAAGTATGCCGCTGAGCTCATTGAGCGGGTATCAGGAAAGCCACTTCTCATCGGCACTGATGTGTCCCTGGCAAGGCTGCAGAAAGCAGATGTTGTTGCCCAGTCAAGGATCTCCTTCCCTGAAAAAGAACTGCTTCTGCTGATACGAAACCATCTTATTTCTAAAGGGCTGGGGGAGACAGCAACTGTGCTAACTAAGGAGGCTGACTTGCCTATGACTGCTGCCTCACATTCTTCTGCCTTCACCCCAGTCACTGCTGCTGCTTCTCCTGTCTCTCTTCCCAGAACTCCTCGCATCGCCAATGGCATTGCAACTCGACTGGGCAGTCATGCTGCTGTGGGTCCTTCTGCCCCTTCTGCCCCTACTGCCCATCCTCAGCCTCGGCCTCCCCAGAGTTCACTAGTTTTGCCTGGCCCGTCTTATGCAGGCAGTTCTCCTTTGATTGGTAGGATCAGTTTTATCAGAGAGAGGCCATCACCCTGCAATGGCAGGAAAATCAGAGTGTTGCGGCAGAAATCGGACCATGGCGCTTACAGCCAAAGCCCAGCCATAAAAAAGCAGTTGGACAGACATCTTCCTTCCCCACCTACGCTGGACAGTATCATAACAGAATATCTTAGAGAGCAGCATGCTCGCTGCAAGAACCCAGTTGCCACCTGTCCTCCTTTCTCTCTCTTTACTCCTCACCAATGTCCTGAGCCAAAACAGAGGCGGCAAGCGCCAATAAACTTTACCTCAAGGCTAAACCGCAGGGCATCATTTCCAAAGTATGGAGGGGTGGATGGCGGATGCTTTGATAGGCACCTTATCTTTAGCAGGTAAGGAGAGGCCACCTCACTATTCCTGGGGATTGGAATGATTCTTCTAAGTCAGGGTGTTAAGTCCATATAAGCATGGAATGATTAGTCCAGAAAGCCATTTGTTGGCCTCAAATACCAAAGATGGTCTCTCTCTATGAATACATGAGCAATGTAACCCCTTTTATCAACCATGGGCTCTTCTGTGATCCTTGACAATATATTGAAATATGATACTCTGTGTTTTTGTTACAACTAGCATGTTTTCTAGAATCCATGCAACACACTGTCCCTGACTAAACTCCCAAAACTTTTTTTTGATGCTAGTCCAAGTTGTTTCCTGTTTTTTGTTTTTTTGTTTTTTTGTTTTTTTTTGTGTGTGTTTTTTAACAGCTCTTACATGAAGGGTGTGGGGTCATAAGTTTTAAACATGGGGATTTTTGCTGCTGTTCAAATTTGTGGGTGGAGATCGTTTTCTCACTTGAAATGAAACTGAATCACCAAGTCGCTGTGATGTTTTGGGAGAACCTATTTGAAACATAAATGCTCTTTTTTTTTTCTTTTATCTTTTATTATTTTTATAGCAAAGTTTTCCTTTTTTTCTGAGTCCCTGCACTTTGTCTCTGATTCTCTTTTTCTACTTAGGTTTCGGCCTATTTCAGTGTTTCGAGAAGCCAATGAGGATGAGAGTGGCTTTACTTGCTGTGCATTCTCAGCACGGGAGCGATTCCTGATGCTTGGCACCTGCACAGGGCAGTTGAAGCTCTACAATGTGTTTAGTGGACAGGAGGAAGCCAGCTATAACTGTCACAACTCAGCCATCACACACCTTGAACCTTCCAGGGTAACATCTCTTAGATGTTTTAATCATCCTTTTAAGATGGATTGTGGAACTGTGGGCAAATTGGCAGCTGGTATTTGTATATAGCTTTCATTGCAGAACAGCCACGCTCATAGGCTCATAGCATATATGGCAGTTTCTTTGCTGCTTTGGTATGGTATGTGCAGCAGAGACTATTTGGACTGGAAAGTATTTACTATTTGACCCTTTAAGTTTGTTAACCCCTATTCTGAGACCCTGTAAGGTTGTGTGTGTGTGTGTGTGTGTGTGTGTGTGTGTTAAATTCAGTTGGAAGCTGAGACATCAATCATGATCATTAAAGTTTACTTTTTATGTCACAAGTGTTTTTTTATTGAAAGTTTTGTTTTTTTCCCCTTGAGAACAAGCTTTTATATGATTCCATTGAATCGCAGTTTATTAGTACTAGTCTGTAAATGGAAATGACACCTTTGCTTTTTCTAAAAGCTGGGAATATTAAGATAAGGATAATCACCTAATTTTAGAGTATAAAACCCACCTTTTATTGGACTTTCTAAATGAAAGCTCATTATGAGTCCTTAAAATCAAACAAATTTTAAGTTGACTGGTATTTCATATGAGGGTGACTGAAGGATGTCAAATGTCAAGGAAGAAGGAACCAACCATCTTTGCCATCTTTTCAGTTTCCTCCCCACTCTTGGAACTGTTGTATTTCATGTTACTAGTTCAGGAGAATTTAATATTTCCTTAAGTTTAGTTTTTAGGATACTGTTGATACAAGATAGAAAATCAGCTTCTGACTATTCTTGATTCTTTTTTTTTTTTTAAGACTTACTTATTTATTCGTACAGAACTGGGGTACAGGCCAGAGATGCGGAGGGTGAGAGGATTCACCAGAGACAGAGCAGGGAGCAGAACAGGCAGATCTACGAAGTACACTGCTGAGGGGAGCAGTGGGCGGGTCAGGAGAGGTCTGCCGCGCCATGTGGTCACCTCCTGGGCAGGCGGGGATCGAACCCATGCGGAAGTGGCTTTAGATTCTCAGTGCTGTGCTTTAACCCGCTGCGCCACCAGGGAGGGCCCCCATTCTTGATTCTTTGAAGTTTTTCTTTTCTCTTTAATCCAACAATATTTTTTTTTAACTGGTATTTTAAAATGTTAATGGCAGATAATGATGCCTGCACTTCTACAAAAACATAGTTACCCACCATGGGCCTCCTCTTCCTTTTAGGATGGGTCCTTGCTGCTGACCTCTGCTACTTGGAGCCAGCCTCTGTCTGCACTTTGGGGAATGAAATCAGTGTTTGATATGAAGTATGTATTTTTATAATCTAGTTTCTATATTTTCCATTTTATCTAATGTATACGCTCCATCTGATTTTTAGACTCAAAAGCTTTTGGAAAAAGAAGGGTACTGTGAATTATTGCTAACTTCTCACTTTCTCTTATGTGGCTCCTATTTAATTGGATTTTATCTTTTTTAATTTAGTCTTACTAGGTATATACATTCACATTACATAGCAGATGCTTCACTAATCAAAATTGTACTTTTTTGCATTTTTTTAATTCACATGACAATTGAATTTTGATGGGGCATATTTCAATACTCATGTGCTCTATTAACCATGTCTTTAACCAGATAATGTCCATTAATTTGGATTTGTTTGGACAGACTGGTAGGGGAAGGAATTTTTTTTAAATTTTAAGTGTGCATGTATTTACTCTTTGGGAGCAAAATCTTCAGGTGAGTATGGTCAGGCAAGAGCCTGAGGATTATCTTTATTTTCAGTTGGTTGAAGACATAAACCTAGGTAGTCTGTCACTTTCATGCTTCTGTTGTTTGTAGGCATTCCTTCACAGAAGATCATTATGTTGAGTTCAGTAAGCACTCCCAAGATCGGGTGATAGGCACAAAAGGAGACATTGCCCATGTGAGTACCTAATCATCCACTACCTTCAAATTGATTCTACCCAGTAAATGAACTGAACTGAACTTAATCTGGCAACTTGAGAAAGATGTCATTAATGTAGTGGATATTTAAAAGTATTAACTAAGTTTTAGGTGAAATAATAAATAAAGAAGCAAATACATGGTATATCAGGTGTTAAATGCTGCACAGGAAAAGAAAGCAGGACAGGAAAAAGAGGAAGTGCTTGTTGGTAATATGGGCGACTTGTGTTTTATATGTTAGTTTCATGCAGAGAGCTGTGGAAAGTATTCTAAGACCAAAGAGAATGGCAAGGGAGAGGGGAGATTGGGAGCTGAGGGGAGGGGAGGGGGGAGAGTTGTTACATATCATGTACTATATTTACAGGCTGTTCTTAGAAACTTTGGCTTTTCCTCTGAGGGAGTTGAAGACATTGAAGAGTGATCAGAGGACATTTGACTGGCTATTAAGTGTGAATCTGGTTTCTGTGAGAGAAACAAGAACAGGCTTCCCAATTTGGAGTGTGTTTTGCCAGCCCACATGTGAGAGCTGCAATGAAGCTGGGCTTACGTGAGGCGAAATGGTAGAACTGGCTCCTGGGGTTTTGGACATAGGAAGCTTCTGATTCTATTAGACATTGTAGAGGGTTTGTAGAGGGAGAGAGACACCCCTGAGCCCCCAAACCTGCCTGCTCAAAATAGAGTCTACCATCGGCCACATCAAGGCAAAACATGTAAGACCTTTAATGGAAAGGAACTTTAATACATTAATCAGTGTGCAGTACAGCAAATATAAAGAATATAGTTTCTAAGTCAGACACCCAAGTGTATCCCCTTGTTGGTAAAAGTCTACCCAAAAGGGATTGGCCCAAAGCAAGGCCTGAAAGCCCGCCACCAGTCTGAGGCACCTTCTGGAGGGGACCCATAGAGAAGGGTCAGAAATGGCCAGACAAGTCTGGAAGGAAAAGAGTAAAATCAAAATCAAGATAAATGCTGCCATAGTCAAACCTTCCCACAGGTCTCTCACTCACATCTGTTTCAACTAGTCCAGGATGAATAAGAAGCAAATGCAGTTTCTTCACATGCCTCTCTGCTCCCTGTGCCTCCCTCAGCCCAACAGGACTGGTTTTATATCCCAAACCCAAAATGTTTGCTTAATAATCCTAGCAGTCCGCCCTCTGGTGTAGCAGAGGGATTCGTAGCTTTGGTGTGTGGAGTGGGGGTGGAATCCACAAAACCTGTATCTGTAGAGAGTTCATTCAGGACATTCTTTCCCCCTAACAAATGGACAGGTAAATATAGAAATTGGGAGTTCAGTGATTCCCAGGATAAGAGATATAAATAAAGGAGTTGTCCATAGGTTATAGAATTTAGAAGCCTGGATGAGATCATTAATGAGAAGTGGTGTGGGGACAGAGTTCTGCCACATGCCAATAAGTAGACGTTGTTGATTGAGGAGGAATATGGGAAGGAAGCCAAAGAAACTGGGCCAGTAAGGTAGCAGGAGTGCCCAGGAAAAACACCTGGAAGGCAAGGTGAGACTCTTGAGGAAGGATTGATGACTGGGTTAGAAACAGTGAATTGCATAAGAATATTGAGAGGTGACTTTTGACCTTATGTTAAGAGCTAGTTTGGAGCATGGAATGTAGAATGAAAATCTGATTAAAGTGGTTTCATAAGAAAAGAGGAAAGAAGAGGGACTGAATATACACAAGTTTCTTGAAGTGTTTTGCGAAGAGGTGGGGTTAGTCACTGGATATGAGGGGGGAAGGGAGTGTTTTCCCTGAAGTGTTCATATGAAAATATTACAATATCTAAGAAGTTGGAGGAATAGTACACATAACCTGGATTTCTTCGGTTTATTGCCTTGCCATACTTTTCTTCTGTGTAAATGTATGTATATTTGTCTGAATCATTTAAAAGTAAGCTGCAAACATCATGACTCTTTTCATCTTAAGTCCTGTAGCATGTATATTCTAGCAATAAGGACATTTTCTGTCATAATCATACTCCTACATATCACTTAATATCACTCCATATTTGGTTTTCCCAGTTGTTCCTGATGTAGTTAGCTTCATTTTTTTTGTTTGTTTTTTTTGAATCAGGATCCACCCAAGATTCACAGACTGCATTTGGTTGTTTCATTACTATTTTAAAGCCAAGCTATTTCTCCAGTTTACATGATGTGGACTTTTAAAGAAACCAGGCTAGCTATCCCATGATCTGAATTATTTGGTTGCTTCCTTTGTAGTGTCTCTTTATTCTTATATTGAAGGAATTAAAAAAAAAATTGGAAATGTTAAAGTATATTATACTCTGTGAGCTTGTGGGGAAGTTAATCTCTGAGTTGGGTGTACAGTGTTTACTTTGAAACTTTTAGTATTGTAGGGGTAAAATACGCATAATGGAAGATCACAAGGAGAAAGGGTTATTTCACATTGATGCTTTTCTCCAAAAAGTAATCCTTAAGAGTATTCTAGGGTTATTATGTTTGTTGATCCACATGGAGAATTTTTCAGTTTTACTCTTAGAAACATTTTCTGTTACTTAAAAGGGGTGGGGTTAAGAGGGTTTCCCTATCCCTGTTGTAGTCTCACTTCTCATTTTTTTATTTATGGAAAAGAGACTTTTCAAAACCTTGAATGCAAATCAGAATACTTAAGCTTACTTGGATGGGTGTGATCTTTCTACTTTTAGTTAATTTACAATATTAGGGCTCTTGTAAATTTGGAATTTGGAAGCATGAGGAAGATACTTTACACAGCTTCTCTTTGAATTTGTAAATGGATGTATTGGTCTGATTTTTCTCTTCCCCACCCCTTCTTCTCTAAAGATTTATGATATTCAGACTGGCAACAAGCTGTTGACTCTGTTTAACCCAGATCTTGCCAATAACTACAAGAGGAACTGTGCCACCTTTAATCCTACAGATGATCTTGTCTTAAATGATGGCGTCCTCTGGGACGTCCGCTCTTCACAGGCCATCCACAAGTTTGACAAGTTCAACATGAACATCAGTGGTGTTTTCCATCCAAATGGACTAGAGGTTATCATTAATACTGAGATTGTATCCTTTATACCATCCATATGTTGTTACCTAGTTTGTGATGCAGAAATAGTTTCTTCCAATACATGTTTCAAGTATTCTCAGGTAATACTCTGGTTCCTCTCCTTTGATTTGAAGTTTTAGTGACAGTTCAGTGGACTCTCTTTGATGTTTCCTGTCTTCCACTTTCTTAGCTGTTGAATTCACTTTTATCTTTTTCACAGGGATTGTACTTTTGTGCTGTATTTGGTAAGTAAAAGAGTAAAAGTGAAATGACAATATGAGAGGAAGGGAGCATCTGAGCAAGAAGTAGCAATGCCACATGAGATTAAGGGACTAATTATTCAGTAATGCATAGTCTATATGCTTTAGTTTCATCTTGATTTCATTGATTTTTAAAGAAGTGGTGCCTCGTAGGAAGGAAAGAAAGGGTTGTTAGAATTTCCCCCTTATCTGAAGTTAGAAGTTTTGTGTTAAAATACTTTTCCTTAACCATTCTCCTAGTGGGATCTTCGTACTTTTCATCTTTTACACACAGTTCCTGCTCTAGATCAGTGTCGTGTGGTATTCAACCACACGGGGACAGTGATGTATGGAGGTAATAAACCTTTACTTTTTTTCATTGTTCTTTCTTCTGCCTCACATAGTTTTATACGTCCTTTTTGAAAAATACCACTCAAATGTAAATTGGAAACCATCTGAAAGTTGTATAAAAGTGAAAATAATAAAATAAAATAAAATAAAATAAAAAGTGAAAATAATAGTACAAATGGTGGCACATGAGAAGCTGAAAATAATGTTGATTTAGGATGAAAGCTCCCTGACATTAATGATAACAAATGAGTCTTACAACGCAAGAAATTTTGTTCAGTAATTTGCTGTGTGTATAATTACATACTGAAGAAGAACCTTTACATTTTATCTGTTGTTATTGTAAGCCTTCAGCTGTAACATTTGCTGGGAGCTAGTTGAAAGATTGAGAATACTTGTTAACAATAGTTGGGTTGTGCAATGATGGTATTTTGAGAGGAACTAACTAGATGCAGAGTGATTTTACTACAAGAAAATTTGCTGAAGTTTTGATAATCCATTAATATTTTCTGCATTTGTCAATAGGGGATTCAGATTCTAACATGTTTTGCCCCATATCCTTCTTTCCTTTTCCCTCTCACCTAGCTATGTTGCAGGCAGATGATGAAGATGACTTAATGGAAGAGAGGATGAAAAGCCCGTTTGGATCCTCCTTTCGAACATTTAACGCAACTGACTACAAACCTATAGGTAAGCATGAAAGGGCAGACTGGTCATTTTGTCATCTTTTTAACATTCCTACTTTTTTTTTTTTTAAGAGAATTCTGGTACAGGCCAGAGGTGCAGGGAGATGAGAGGACTCACCAGAGACAGAGTGGGGAGCAGAACAGGCAGACTGACTGAAATACACTGCTGAGGGGAGTAGTGGGTGGGTCAGAAGTCAGCCTCGCCATGTGGTCAGTCACTTCCCTGGCCGAGAATTGAACTCTGGCTGCAGTAGCTGCAGGTAGCTTTGTAATGCTTTTTAATCCGTGGTGCCACTGAGGAGGGCACTCCATTTTTTTCAAAGGTTTATTTACTTATGCATACAGAACTGGGGTACAGACCAGAAGTGCAGGGGTGGTGAGAGGATTCACCAGAGAAAGAGTGGGGAGCAGAATAGGCACCTTGATGAAGTACACTGCTGAAGGGAGCAGCAGGCAAGACAAGAGAGGTCTGCTGTGCCATGTGGGTCACCTTCCTCACCTGGGATTGAACTCATGGTGAAGTGACTGCTGCTAGTTTTGTAGTGCTGTGCTTTAATATTGCGCCACCAGAGAATGCCTCCTCCCCATTCCTACATCTTAATTTAAGATTTTTAAGTGGAAAGGCTAATTTTCACTGGAAAGCAAAGTGTTGTGTAAATTTTTCTGGCCAGTCAGAATTCCTTGAATTCTGAATTCCTCTAGTGGGCTTGTTTTTTTGGTCATAGTGTTAATCCAATCCCAAGTCTTGTACTCTGTTTTCCAGCAACCATCGATGTGAAACGGAACATCTTTGACCTGTGTACAGACACCAAAGACTGTTATCTTGCTGTCATTGAGGTAAAGGGAGCCAGCAGAAATGTTGTTTTGGACTGATGTTTAGACCATTTTCAAGTTATACTACAGGCACTTTGTCCAAGATGTATTCTAAAATTGATGGACTCCCGAGGGTAGGTTGTTGATAATCTGCCCTTTGATTTGGGAGACATTCTATGCAAGAAAGATAGTAAGAATATCTCAATACATTAATAATTCCTATTTTAGAGGAGTTTTGATCTCTTGCCAGAGCAAGATGTGTATGTTCCAAGTATGGTGATCTCTCGTCTTTGTTTCCCTTGTTGCTCAAGCCTTCTCATCCGTTTTTCTTTCTTTCTCTTATCCTAGGTATAAATTTTCAAAGTCAGGTCTTGGGGGTACTGGAAGCTCTGATAGTTTACAGAGTCAAGGTACATGGTACCAGTTAGAGATGAGTCGTGGAAGTGGGCCTTCTTAAAACTAACTGCTATTTGTGGCATGGTGTTCTATTGCAGAACCAGGGCAGCATGGATTCTCTAAACATGGACACAGTGTGCAGGCTATATGAAGTAGGCAGGCAGCGTCTGGCAGAAGACGAGGATGAAGAAGAGGACCAGGTTAGTGATCTTTGAGAGTTCTTTCTGCTCATCAATGCTGAATAAATTATGCTTTTCTGCTTTCCACTATAGGGACTTTTAAGATCAACCTTTGCTACCTGCTGCCGTTTTATGAAAGCCCATTATGGCTTCTTGATCACTCTAACTTGGAGAAAGCACATTTTGTCATTATAAAACTTTACCTATGTTCATATTTTATTTGTAAGTTAATTTGCAAGTTAGCAATCTCTGATTTTGCTTCAAGGATTTCTTTATGCTCGTGCTCAGGACCCATGCCCTTTATGACTTCAGGAAAATCAGCTCCCACCCTCCCAGTGCTCATAAACAGAAAAATTACTCTGCTGAGGTGGATCATAGAAATTCCTCTAGATTGTGTACCTTTTTAGATTTATACTCGAGTGTATCATTTAGGGTTGTTACTAAAGTGACACTCCTTTTTTACATTTTAGAAGGGCAGGTTTATTAGGAAAAGGAGAAAGAAGAAAAGACCAGCATAGTCATAGGTGGGCAGGAAAACTGATTCTTATTTTTAATATTAGTGTGTACTTGTTTATTGCTGGTTTATAGGAAAGCGTTCTATAGGAAGGTGATGCCAGAGTGCACACTTACTGTGATCACAGCTGCTGCTTTTACCCTGGTAATCAAGAGTTCTTGTCTTGCAAGTTCTTGTCTTGTGAAGCTGTATAACAGTTCACAGACTTTTCAGTGAAGTAAGTGGAGAGTAACAAACTTTGCCTTGGAGAGTAAAGAAGGTATATTTAGGAAAAAGGACAAAAAGTAAAGACTCCCAGGTATAAAGTACCTTGGAGGGGCAAAGAAAGCCAGTGTGGAGTCTTGCTTTGGGAATATATACTTTTTCTCCTCCCTCATTATTCTGAAGTTCCATTTGTCTCTTTGTGATTGGTTTTAGTTGTCGGTAGTTGCACTTAATCTGCTACTGTGCTTAGGATCTTCCTACATTACCATCCCTTATCTTTTTATCATCCTCGATCCAGAATGTCTTGTTGTCCTTATTCGTTGCCCCTAGTCCTGCGGGTTTGACTGTCTCCCCTGTGGCTGGATCTTCCCCGATTCCTCTTGTTGCCCTGATCTTTGGAGCTTCTTTAACTCTCTTCAAGTCCACACCTACACTGTCCCTAAAGCTATCTGATGATCTGAATTTTCCCTGTGACTCAAAAGGTGGTGAATTAACCTTGAATCTTGCAACCCTGCTATAGTCACTTAAGTGTTCCAGAGTTCTTTTTTTTGTCAAAATTATTTTGGGCTTTCTACATAAATGGTCATGAAGACATTTTTCTTTCTTCCTTCTTAATCTGTACACATTTTTATTTCCTTTTTTTTTTTTTTTTGTCTTATGGCATTAGCTAGAACTTAACAGTATGTTGTTGAAAAATCATGATCCTGATTTTGAACCTCATCATAGCAGGAAAACCTGGAGTTTCTTACCATTAAGTAACAATGCTAGCTGTGGTTTTCTTTCTTTCTTTTTTTTTTTTTGGATAGCTGTGGTTTTCTATAGATGTTCTTTTTCTAGTTGAGGAAGTGCATTCCATTCCTATTTTGCTGGAAGTTTTAAATCATAAGGTGTTGGATTTGTTAGTCTTTTTCTGCATTTATTGATAGTAGTCATGTGATTTTTTTCTTCTTTAAGTTGTTGAAGAAATGAATTACATTAATTAATTTTAAAATATGAGCCAGTCTTGCAGAGATGAAATATATCCTACTTGGTTGTGGTGTGTAATTCTTTGTATATATTGTAAGATTTGTTTTGCAAATATTTTGTTGAGGATTTTTGCATCGTGTTCATGAGAGATATTGGTCTATAGTTTTCATTGCTTGTAATGTCTTTGGCTTTGGCTTCATAGAATAAATTAGGAAGTATTCTGTGTGCCTCTATCTTTTAGAGGAGGTTTCAGAGCATTGATAAAAATTTTAATTTAGCAGAATAATCATTAACTCATATGGACCTGGTACTTTGTTTTGAAAAGTTTGAATTAATTGATTAGATTTCTTTAGCAGATAGAGGTCTATTCAGGTTGTCTGTTTCTTCTTGTGTACATTTTGACAAAATGTGTTTTTCTGGGTATTGGTCCCTCTCTTGTAGCTAATCAAATTTGAGGTCATGGAGTTTTATTATTAAAAAAGATTATTTATTTATGCATATAAGAACGGGGTGCAGGTCAGAGGACCTGGAGGTGAGAGGATTCACCAGAGACAGTGGGGAGCAGAGCAGGCAGGTCAACGAAGTACATTGTTGAAGCTCAGAGCAGTGGGCGGGTCAGGAGAGGTTTGCTGCATCATGTGGGTCACCTCCCTGGGGCTGGGGATTGAACCCATGCTGCAGTGGCTGCCATAGCTTCATAGTGCTGTACTTTAACCCATTGTGCCACCAGGGAGGGCCCTATTTCCTATTTTCAATTTCATTGAGTCCTGGTCTAATCTCTGTTGTTTCCTTTCTTCTGACTATTTTGGGCTTAGTGAGCCCTAATTGGCTAATTTCTTAAGATGGAGCTTAGGTGATTGATTTTACAGTTTCCCTCTTTTCTAACATATGCATTCACTATTTATGAATTTCCCTCTATGCACTGCCTTTACCATATCTCATGAACTTAAAGTTGTTTTTCATTTATTTTCTCATTTAGTTTTGAGTATTTTTAAATTTGATGGTATTTTTTTTCTTTGATCCATGTGTTAATTTAGAAATGTGATGTTTAATATTCCAAGTATTTGGGGATTTTTAGATTTATATGATTTCTTGGCATTTTGATTTTTCATTAAGAGATATGTTAGTGGAATTATACCATATCTAAGTAGGTTTCCTTTGTAGCCTTAGTTTTGTTGATTCACATGTCTTCCTAGAATCTTATTGTAGCATTTTGCTATATTTATTATTTGCATCAGATTTCTCCTACCCACCTCTTCCTGTGGCAGCTTGATTTTTTTTTAAACTCACGTTCTTTTATGTGCCCTACCAGATTTAAAAAACAGCGACTTCATTTTCATGAGTCATTTGGTATTCAGAGTTCTGCCCTACTATAGATAATCTGCTCTCACATCTGAGATGTTCCAGGCATTGACTAAACATGACCCAGGGGTGCAGGCACCTATTACCAACACCTTTGAATTTGCCTTTCTATTTCAGCAAAATGAAGAAGCTTAAATGGTCATCTGCTAGCCTATAAAATGGTCCTATAAAAGTACCTATTTAATGGTAATTTACTACAGAGATTTAGAGGTAATTTATATAACATAAAACCAGTTGGCTTTTGCCCATGTTTAAATAAATTTGGAGATCAACTTAAAGAGATGGACTATATTGTTGAGTAAAAAAATAAGCAATCTATTTCAGCCATAAATATTTGGTTCCTGTGGCTGCCACGCTGCTTAAAGTTTTTGATGAAAGCAGTGATAAGTCACTTTCATTGGAATTTGGGTATTTGTTGTTTTATTTTTATCTTTTAATTCTTTTACTTTATTGTTTTAGGAAAATTATAAAATCAAAGATTGGTATTTGATCATTTGCCTATATTTTGAAAAGCCAGTACATTTCATCTATTTATAGTTAACCTTAAATTCATTAAAAGAATACGGGGAATAATGCTCCTTTCTCCACTCCAATTTGAACTCTGGGACACACTGTGCTGTGCTTCCTGTGTGTTCTCCACTGCATGGAAGTGGATGGTAAGAAACTGATTACACGCCTGCTGCTAACTGTTTTAGTCATTCTTGAAAGGCCTTTATTGTTCTCCCCAAGCACTGAAAATGTATGTGAGCTAAATTCTGCCAGTGAGGGAAGAAATGACCCTGAAATGAGCATTCTGGTAGACTACCCTTCCAGCTTATTTCCTTTCTCTGTCATGGTCACATAGGCTTCTGGGAATAGGTATCAACAATTTCTTACACTACAGATTAAGTAAAGGTTGGATTTGTGGGACTCCAAGAATTTGGAGTGATATCTATAATTCAAAATTTAGATCCTGGTTGACCTGTTTTCTAGGATTGCTTTTGATTTGGGAACATTTTTCATAGTTACTATTTAAGCTTGATGTGTTTGTAGAGAATGATCTTCCTAAACTTGCTGGTTAATAGATCCAGTTAGAACCGTTTACTCTAAAATGTTACCTATCCAGTCAGCTGCGGGCCTTTACAAGTTATGTTATCCTGGGATATTTGAAAATTTATGTAAATTGGCACATCCAGGATTCTAACCCAAGCTGTGTGACCCCAAAGCCTGAGCATTTTCTCCTATCCCAAATAGTGATGAGTGTGCATGTCAATAACTATGCATTGAATTTATTTTAGAATAAAAAAATGAAAGCTATACTAACTTAAATTTAAAATGTAATTATTCTGAGTTTAAGAGACACAGGGCCCTGGATTTGTTTTTAAGTATTTGTTTTTAACTGCAGTACTTTGATAATGGATTAGCAATAAATTTGGTAAAGGTCATGAGATATATACCTGGGAAAAAAGAAGCAAAAAGTTGTAATCTGGTAAGCACTTGGGTTATTTCTCTGGACTTTGACCTTCCTTCCCTTGCACAATTACTTGCATGAGCTGATGTGCTTGGCTAGGAGTTAAGGCTCAGTTTATCATTATTGCCATCCACACTCAGCTTCTTCCCAGTGGATGACTGCTGGGTAAATTGTTCCAGTGGAGTGCTCTGTGGTCAAGATGGTGGGACAGTGGGCTGAGATGCATGTGTGTGCGTGGGAGGTACTGGTATTTAAAGGAGTTAGTCTTTCCATATACTGCACAAAATTGTTGAAGTTTTAATTCACCCGCCAAAAACCATATGAAAAAATATCTGAATGGTGGTTCCAAATTAATTTAAAGCCCCAGATACCCTGCTGAATGTGAGCCTTGTGCCCATTACAGCTGATCAGCACTAGTGGCTGGACAAGCATGAAATGTTAAGTGCAGTAACACTTCAAGCAGTGTTTTGAAAATATCTTATGTTGGGCTTGTTTCATCTGTACTCTCTTTAGGCCATATATTAAGTATATGTTATTGTAGGAATTAGAATTCTTTAGTTGCTGACAAGTGATGTTTGAGCAGAAAGATACATAACTGAATGTTGGTCACATTGATTTGGGAACACCTGTCATCTTCTCAAAGCAGAGGTGTCCTACTTGAAACAGGGCAGCAGTTTAGATTCTAATGCAGAGTTGAAATCTGGCAGATACTAGGAAACACCATTTCCAAAGCCTCACAGCCAAAAGTATTCAGTTGGTTTTCCTGCATCCGGAAAATTCTTTTAAGTACACAAGGATGGATGACTTCCCTGGCATACATTTTTTTTTTTTTTTTTTTTTTTGGTTTTAGACAGAAATTGTGGGTATCTGTTAATGTTCTATATTGTAAAGGTCTTTTAGACAGTTTGGAATATTGGATGCTCAAGGTAGCACTACTTGTTAGAGGTTTACCCACATCCTTGTTTACAAGAATTTGAAGGGCTTGAGAACTCACCTAGACAGCTGTGTCCCTTTGTTTTGTTACACTGTTGCTTTAGATACCATGTGGGAGTTTTTTTTCCCAGTGTTTCAACTTGGTTTGGTTGATGAAGGAGAGAAATAAGGCCTCCTGGGATTCATTATTAATTCGTTAGGTACCTAGACTATTGATGGCAAAGATTTCTGTGAAGCAAGTTGTCTGGTTCCTTGATTAAGGTCGGCCTGACCTGGAATTGTCTCAGAGTGTTTGGGGAGGCCTACATATCCATCACTGACAAATCTATTTGGTCCATGAAGTCTGTGTTAAACTAGATTACCCCTCTCTACTGACAGTTTCCTCCCTTTGCCTTTGGGAAGGAGGGCAGACTCCCCTACCTGGGTCAGGCTAATGGACCTCACATTCTCTTACCAGGAAGAGGAAGAACAGGAGGAGGAAGATGATGATGAAGATGATGATGACACTGATGATCTAGATGAGCTTGACACGGACCAGTTGCTGGAGGCGGAATTGGAGGAGGATGACAACAATGAGAATGCAGGGGAGGATGGGGACAATGACTTTTCTCCCTCTGACGAGGAGCTAGCAAACCTCCTTGAGGAGGGAGAGGACGGGGAGGATGAAGACTCTGATGCAGACGAGGAAGTGGAACTGATCCTGGGGGACAGTAAGTCTAGGGCTGACCATGAGGCTGAGCCTTGGCATCCAGGGAAAGGTCCCTTTGCTGTGCCAGCCCAGCCCAGGGGGCAAACCATACCAGGGCTCCGTATCCCATAACTATAAATTCACCACTCTGGCTCCTTGAGGACAAGCAACTTCACTTATCTTATTCTCTGCTCTCCCATCAGACTCTGTAAACCGAATGGCTGTTACCATCTTTAAAACAGAGGTTGGCAAACTTTTTCCATAAAGGTCACACAGTAAATAACTCACACCTTATGGGCAGTGTGGTGTCTGTTGCAGCTGTTCAGCTTGGCTATTAAAGCCAAGAAAACAGCCAGAAAATAGACTGTAAATAAATGATTGGCTGTGTTCTAATAAAAGTTTATTCACAAAAATGGGTGGCAGGCTTGGTTTGGCCCATGGACTGTAGTTTCTCAACCTCTGCTTTTGAGTATTGACCTTAGAATGGAAGGTTAAAGTGTAGCTCTCTCTGAGGGGCAGCTGCTCTGGGTGCTGTACCTGCTCCTTTCTAAAGTCATAAAGAAATAAAGTCCTCTTGTGGAGGAGCCCTTTCCTGCTGTCTGCTTTTCCTAATCTCTCAAGAACAGAGGGCAAAGGTTTCTTTGGCTACTACTTATTTCTTTTTTCCTTTCTCATTCCAAGTTATCAAGAACAAACGCCAGTTTTCTAGTAATTTCCAGCATTAGGATAGGTGTTTTGAAGTCAAGTTGCCCTGACTTTGCTAATGAATCCTGATAAACTAGTGAATAGTTCTGAGCTTGTTAGCTCCGCAGCTATATTCTGCATGTTTCGTGGACATATTTGACAGTGTCACTGTGATGGGTGTCACTATTGACTCATGCTTGCTGCGGTCCTCGTTCTTTCTAATGCTTCCCTGCCTGAATGGGACTAGTAATCCCTGTGATATCCAGCCTTTTTCATGTAGCTAACCTGACCAGCATTCTCACAATCACGGTAGGTATTATGTCTAACATGGTAGCTGCTTAGCACATGCGGTGATTAACTTTTAATTAAAAATTCAGATCCAGATGATTGTCATTAAAAAATTTCAGTCCCTCATTTTCATGTCCATATTTTAAATGTCCCTATTTTAAGTAGTCACATGTGGCTGCCATATTGAATAGCACAGATATGAAACACAGCATTACAGAAAATAATTCTGTGCCAACTCTGACCCAACAAATGCCACACTTCTTTATAATATACACTTATTTTTTATAATCACTAATGTTTGGTGTTAGAGTGAGTGATAGAGTGTGTGTAAGTGGGTGGCATGTATATTTAAACATATAAAAGATTATCCTATTCTCCAGTGACCTGAATCTATTTTCTTTGGGATAAATCTTACATGTGTTTCTAACCCACAGGGTTGAAGGCCTTTGGCTTGGGGAAGACTTTCTTATATAAGTCCACTTGTCAAAGTTCTATGTTGAGGAAGATCTCTGGAGGCTGGGAGGAGGGGGGGAATACCTTGGATTTGCCCATCTACTGTTTATCAGCTTCCAGTTTTCCATTCTTGGAGGTTGAGGTGATTCATCGGAGGAGGACTTAGCTTGTTTCTAGCCATGATCAAAAAAGCCAGGTAAGGGGGACTAAGGGACAAGAGACACATGACAGTATTGATGTGAATAAAAGGACAAGTTTCACTGAATTTTTTTGTGTCCTCTATGTGGGGGTGCAAGTTCTATTCAGTTAGGCAGGCTAGGGAAGGGCAAGCCATGGTCCAGCATGGGAGTTTCACTTTGGTTTTTTGTTTGTATGTAAAGCCACTAGTATTTGGTCTGTAAAATTACTGCTTCATTTAAGCCTTTAAATGTTTCATTTAGGAAATGCCTTTTTTAAGTCCAAGAGGTAACCTGGAAAACTATGAATGAGAATATTACTTTAACTTGGTGGGTACATTTATGAAAATGTCATGACAGCTTCAGCTCTAGAACTGAGGTGACAATGTGGAGGTGGCATCCGAGGTGTGTGCTCCCTGCTTTCTATATTTCTGTATGTCAGAGACCCACAGCAGCTTGAAACAAGGGAGAGCACTCTGTGCCCTTGGTTTGCTGACATTTTGTCTCACACTAATCCTTTTTTTTTTTTTTTAAGAGGGTTACCTTTTAAACTCTTGGGGCTTAATGGAGCCCTTTTAATATGATGAAAGTCATTGAGACTGTAGAAAACCACACCCCGTGTGCCTCCACATAACTTTGTCCAGGCCTGGGATCCCACAGAGACTCAGGACCGATTCCACATACAGAACTCCAGCTCTAGAAGAGAACCATCTTGACTCTTGTGGTATTTGTTTCATTTCTGTTTACACATAAAACCTGTATGTTGTAGACAAGCAGGCTGAATAGACATTGCTGGGATTGATTGTTTAAATTCAGATCACCTTTGTTAAAGACTTTTTCGGAAGGGGCAGTCCTGACCAGGATTTAGATTGGGTCTTTTCACCATTTGGAGAGAGAGAAAAAGCCGAGGAAGGCAGAGAATGGAGTACCGCCACCTGAGTGCCCAAATAAGCTTGTGCTGATGCTCACTCTAGCTGCATTTACAGGCCCCAGCTGTCTGCAGGCTCTTAGGTCTTAGCAGCTGTACACTGGCATTAGCTTCTTGGGCAAATGAGGATAAAGGAATTGTTTGAAAGCCTGGTCCTCTGTTTGGCTCTGGGTAGGACCCTACCCTTTCCTGCTGGAACTGCCTTTTTGACTTCTTGCAAGAAAGCTGATGAAGCTTAGTTTGATTCAGTTGTGTTGAGTATTCTTTGATTGCTCCATTCTGTGTTCTCCATTCCTAAGTTGAAAGGCCATGTTTGTGCTCTTTAGACCCAGGAACAATTTTTTCCACCTATCTCTTTTGATTTCAGGACTTTGTTGTATGTATCATAGCCATGTTTACCCTGGTTTCCTTCCTAAAGGAGCATAGTGACTTAAGGGGAAGAACCTGAGAACATGCATCGTTCTTCCGCAGCTTTCCAGAGTTGGTATCCAGTAGCTGGGGAAAGCAGATACAGGGTTTCTTTGGACTCACTGGCCATCTGTCTCTACATGGGAACCCCATAGCCTATAAGCATTTGTGGGGCTCTAGCTGAGGTCACGTTTTACTTCTGGGGGCCTTGTTCAAATTGCTGCGTTGTAATCACAATGGTCATGAAGACCTTTCCCTTCTCTCCAATACTAGTGTCCTCTGAGTGAGGTACTGTATTTCTGATTGTGACTGGCCAGAGCCTCATCTCAAGGATTCTTTCTACCACCACTTGGTTTTACTCCTTAATGGATCCTTTCAGCGGTGTTAGTGTGGTCTGTTCACTGATTGAGAAGGCAGATGGTCAAGCACAGACCATCTTGTGTGCCAGAGATGGCCCCATCTTCCAGGACACCCTGGCTGCTACCTGCCTCTAGCCCAGAATTCCTAGGCACTCCTATGGTATTGCTGTAGGCTGGCCTGTACATTTTTGGGCATTTGTTCCCCTGTAGCTTACATTCAGAAATCGCATAGGAATAGGTATAAATCCTGTGTTAACTGCATCTGCTTATGAGAGTGAACAGTTTTAATAAAAAACTTAACTGCTGGGTACTCCCTGCCTTTTTAGGGGTCTGTGAGGTCAGGCAGGCCTGTGCTTACCCCTGAAAGATGCCAGAGGCCAAATAGCCACAGGGGTTCATTCATGGCCCCCTTTACCTGTCATTGATGACAGTGCATGGGTGAGGACTACAAAAGGGGCTTGATGAGTCCTTTTAGGGCCCCCCAGGCTGGAAGAATCTCTTGGAAGCAGAGGGTACCATGCCAGGCCCTTTGAAAGGTAAGAGAGCAAGAGATCCCAAGGGTGACCTCTTTGGTAACAACAAGTATTCTTCAGAGCCAGCTCCAAGGAGTGAGTTAATGAGTTTCCTTTCTGAAAGCTGGCAATTAACCTTGTTCAGTAGAAGTGTATGTGTGTGCAGGTACTTCCTTCCTGAAAGTTCCTAAACTTAGTGCATAATCTAGTTTCTCCCTTTTCTTACCTTTCAGCTGACAGCTCTGACAACTCTGATTTGGAAGATGACATTATCTTATCTCTGAATGAGTGAGGAGCCATCACCATGTGGAAGAGATTCTTGGCAGGCGAGAAACTGAGTCAAAAGAATTCAGACCACCTTCCCTTCCCTTTTCCCCAGGGCTGTCTGTCTTTTTAAGGAACTGCATGCCCTGCATTCAGAGGATTATGGCTTATAGTCTCATTGGAATCTGAGGGTCCTTCCAAAACCAATAACAAACACAAAAAAGACTACAGGGTTCAGGCCCTATTCTGCTCCCCCATTCTAAGATGGACATATCTTTCCTCAAGGGAAAAAGTCTCTGGGGGTTATTTCACAATATATTTTCTTTGTATAATGTTCTTTACTTAAAGAACAAGAAATAGTTTTTTATAAAACTCAAAAAGAAAAAAAAAAGGCATTTATAATTGAGGGTATGAACTTATATCCACCAGGTCTCTCATCCCTGCACTTCATTTTCTGTGAAAGAAAATGATGTCTAAAGAACAATGTAGAGGCATTTTTACACACATATTTAAATGAAAAGGAAAATCGTGGTTTCTTAAATTGATAAGGATTAAGAATATTTTATTATAAATATAATATATGATTTTTTAACCTGTTTTGTTGCCTCATAAGCTGTCAGGTTAATTTGTTTGCCTTTGTGCCAGAGGGGGGAAGGCCCTGCTTGTTTGCTGAGTCAGTGCCTACATTCACCCACCTTCGTGGTTTGGGGGCTGAGCAAGGTCTTTGGATATTGGCTTTCTGGAGTTGAGGGAACTTAGGATGTAAGTTCACACCCTCTATTTTTCTTTGTGATTTAGTTTTTCAAAGATCTTTTTTTCTTCCCTTTCTCCCCAATATGGAAATTACAAATCAAAGGCCTTTTTCTTTAATGTAAAGTGTATTTATTTAAAAAAAATACAAAATAAACTACAAGTCTGTCTTTGTTTATGGCCTTTCCCTGTTCTCGTCTTACTGAGGTGGGGTCTGTCCCTCTCCTTGCAGGTCTTGCTAGGCAAGAGGACTGGGAGAGGTGGTCTAGGACAGAACCTGTTCTGTAAAAGAGCACTCTGGGAGAAGGTGGCAGAGTGTCTATGCTGACGTTAGCCTTCCTCCAAGGGGGCATCTGCCATGCAAGGGGCGAGTTCAGGGCGCTGTCTGCACGCATTATCTTTTTCTGGGTTCTGAATCAAGAAGGCAGGCCAGAATACAGATTTGGTAGAGTTGGAGAGTTCAGGGGACTCTTTGGAGGAATTAAGTAGGGAGAGCTAAGGACAGAAATCATCCAACCTTCTTTGAGGTCGGGCGACTGTCACTACTATCCTGAAGGGACGCGAGCAGTCCTTCAGCTTGGGCAGTTTAGGGTCAGTGAGGTCTTGGGTCAGGCTGGGTTTGCAGCTACCCCACAGGTTTCTGAAAGTGGCCTGTGGCTAACTGCTACCACCAGGTAAGTGCCAGGTGCTTTTACTTTGCATTCCTCTTGTAGCCTCACTACTTTTCCTTCCCCAAATAAATACAAGACCCATGTTTCTCCCTTCCTTTGATTTTGCCCAAATAACAGCTTCGTGGTCTTTACTGTATAGGTACTATATAGCTAGAGAATGTTCTACCTTTGCCAAGAGAAGAGGGGATGTATTTGGTTATTGGGTAAACAAACAAGACCAAACAGCTAAAACTCACCAGCGGCTGGCAAAGCCCTGCTGGCACCATACAGTTTTCTACTCACTGAAGTGGGCCAGTGTCACATCGGTACCTCAGCAGTCCTCTACAGAGCAGAGGTGTCAGTGCTTACAACTTGCTTCATGCCTCGGCTCAGATGGGCTAATACCTAACCAGTGACACAGTCTCACTGCTGGTGCTGATGCATTGAAAGAAAACAGGTAAAAAAAATCAAGTAGAATTCTAGCTATTCACTGAGCCACTGTCTCCCTGAACTCCACCCAGAGCTCTTGGGAATGCCCACAGGTCTCTCAAGGGGAGATGAGGCCTCCAATAGGGAAGTAGAATTCTGGTTGACTTGACAACATACCCTTAGGAAAGTACCCTGAGAGGCTAAAGAACTATCTTTCTTACCTACTAGGGCTGAAGAGCCGAGAAAACACATGGAATAGTAACAGATCAACAACAAGGCAGACTGTTAATTTCTGCTTTTAAGCAACACCTTAGGACCTGAACCCCTTGTGGAGGCACTGGATATATGAGATTCAATAATTTGCTCTCTGGGGGCAGTCTCATACATCAGCCAGAGCCTTGGTCTACACACACTAGCCTGGCCATGTCTTTCTGAGATAGGGTCATAGAACTGATGATGTCTCAACAGCCCAGAAAAGGAAGTGGTTGAGAAGAGGGTCCGAGGAGGAGAGGAAAGAGGAAGGTCACACAGAGGGTTGTGGTTCTTTACAAAAACTGCAGTTGTCTTTGGGGCCAGAGAGGACATGCCTCTGGGGTAGGTAAGGAGTAATTAAAAGTGTTTTCTCTATGTAGGTATTCTAGCAGGTCTCTGTCTGGGGGAGCTTGCGGGTGTATTCTGGGTCCTGAGCATCCTTTCTGCGAAGTTGTGGAGTGGGCGGAAGGAACAAGGCAGTACCTGCCTATGACCAGGCATTGTCAGGATCTGGAATGTGCCTTCATGCCACCCCATCTCATTTGCTCCAAGTAAGGCTGGCGGCCCACGCCTGCTCTGATGGTACCTACTACCTTGTGGCCAGATGCCCCTACTGCTTCCCCCCCTTCAGTATATGGCAACCATGGGCAAAGCTCAAGTACAAACAGGCAAACACATGTAACATTCCCTTGGGTTCGTGTTTTCCGTTACGAACGTGCTTATTCTCTCAGGGGCACCTGCTGAAGCCCTGGGAGCAGCACTTGCCCAGACACCGACCCCTTGTCTATTTTAAATCTCAAGATCTCTTAAAAAAACAAACAAAAAAAACCCCTGTTCCTTTCATTGTGGGTGGGGTATGTATTCCCCATACAGTCCACACTAAGCCGCAGCTTGGCCCCCATACACCTCAGTGGTCAGTCTGGCTGTTATGTGACAGGTAGTAAGTAGACCAGACCTGGCATGGCCAGTAGAACCTGAGGTTCCAGATAGGTAATTTGAAACTTCTCTCACTGGAGCTAGTCTCAGCCCTGACAAGGATCTTTTTGGAACATACAAATTCCCATACGTCCTGAAGAATGGCGTCTGGGCTGTGTTCTATGGTGACAACCACTCTCTGCCCTGGTGCTTGACACTGCTGGCTTCAGCTGCAGGAGCTGGTTATACATGCTGCCTAACGAGACAAGCAAACACAACATTTAGTAAGAGCCACCTTCCCCTCCCGGCTCAAGGATGTCTCCCTTTCTTAGCTTCAGTGGCTTTAGTTCCAGCACTGCCCAGCCCTCAGCAGCTGCGCCCTCATTTCCTCTCAAAAGCACCTGTTTCCCGGTGGTCTGACATAACACTATGAGGCAAGAGATCCAGGCGCACACGCTCACCTGGGAAACAGCAGTTAACAAAGGAAGTTTCCTAACCTGCATCACCAGAGTGCTGCGTCTTAAGTTCTTCCAGGGAATTCAGTGCTGCCACAAAGCTCTTGGTGACAGGGCACAACAGGCTTGCTCCGCTGACACATCAGCCCTGAACAAAGGATGAGCCAGAATTCACACACACCAGGAAACATTCAAGAATGAATCAAGGCAAGTGCCTTCCACCCTCCATTCTAGCATTTGGCTTCCTGAGGCCCTAGGAGTCAGAACAATGGTGGCAGCCGAGCCCAACACTGCCCCTCTTCTCCCTGCCCGACAGCACTACACACCTGCAGGTGGCCGGCTTCCCAGCAGGTCTCAGGATCCAGCACTGAACAGCAGCATTTCAAATTGATGGGGGACACACATTGTTTAGGGCAGGAAAACAAACCCTCAAACAGCCATAGCTGCAGGCTACAGACCTGAAGCTCACCACCTTTCGTATGGGCTCTGCTCAGGCTGGCATCCCAGGGTCCACAGCACATACCGAAGCCCATGCTCTCAGTTAAGATTAGACACGAACGCGAACACAGTCCCGACTCAGCCCAAAGAGCTGAGGGGCTGAGAGCCACAATCGCAAGGACTTTTAGATCTGGCAGTGCTGGAAAGAATACCCGGCATTTTCTGCATGCAGCGAGGTCTTCTAGTCTTTGAGAAAAAAACTTAGATTAAGTCAAGACTCTGAACAGGATTAAAAATCCATCCTCTGACAAAGGCTTTACTGACAACTTTCCATACAGTTAGTCAAAAAATAAAAAAATACAGAACACAGCAGACAGTATCTCATACACTAGAAGTCAACATGACAAGAGTCCCTTCTCATCGCTGTAAAAAAACCCCCAAAACCTAAGAACTTAGGTCGTCCACCCAAGGAACCAAAATAACCCAGCAGAGAATTCAAACCAAGGGATAAGAGGGGATCAGATTTTAAAATAACTGCTTTTGTGACACAAATATGGAGCTGAAAAAGGCCGGCTTTGGGCTAGGCAGTGTCTCTTACTATGACTATCACCATGTGTTCTTCTTCTAGCTTGCCCAATGTCCTTAGTGCTGACTGGAGGTACTGCTGTGAAAAGTCGCAGGGTGGGAAGGCATAGAGCATGCCCGTGCTGTCTCTGCCCTTGGACCCACCCACTGGCAGGCTGATCACCCCCGCCGCCTGCTTCTGTTTTAAGTAGGAGACCAGGTTCCTGAGAAGCCGCCTCTGTAGGCCTGGTTCTACCATGGGCATCCCCTCAGTGCCAGGGCCACTGGGGGTGGCCTGGGTGGCTAGGAGCACTGCATAGCCATTGGGACTCCCCTGCTTGATGCGTCGAGTGACCTCGTCCAGTTTGGGCTGGTCCAGTCGAAGGCGCTGCGCAATCTTCAGCTGAGTCAGTTTACTCCCAGAAGTGTGGTCTTTGAGGAGACCGCTGATAACACCCTGGTCTCCCTCTAGGATATGCATAGATGTCGGGAAGCAGCTGTTTTTCAACACCAGAAGCCCATTCCAACCCAGCTGCAGTGTCTGGGCATATTCTGAAAGATTCTTGAGCTTTTTGGTCTCATGTTTTGGCTCTTCCAGAGGCTTGGGCTCAGCCTCAGTGGTCCGATGATTGCGCTCGCTCTCTCGTGTCTTCTTCCCATGTGAAGAATCCGGAGCCTCGTGGTGGTGGTGGTGGCTCCGCTCCTCAGCCCCATGTCTGCTGTTGCTGAGGGAGTTGCTGCTCGATTCCTTGGTCCCTTCACTGGAGTGGTTTTCCTTGCGGCTGCGCTCAGGGGTGCGGTCGGAGCCTCGGTCGGCCTGCTGCCCACCACCCTTGGTCCTGCTCCGTTCCTCATAAGGAGAGTGGGTGGTCCTCCCACGGTCACTGGAAAGGCTCCTCCGCTTCCGCCTCTCCTCCCAGGGCTTGGGCAGGCCCCGGTCCCCATCTCCCCAGCGCTCACCGCTCCGGCTGCGCATGGAGCGACTGTAGCCCTCCAGACTGTTTCTGCGGTCAGAGCTTTTACTGGGGCTGGTCCAGTCCCCTTCCAAAAAGGTCCGGTCTCGGTCGGAGTACAAGAGATGCGGAGGGGTCCTATCCCGGACTCGCAGGTCAGCATCCAGGTTTCGGTGCCGGGTATATCCATCGGGGAGCAGCTCATAATGCACCGGGAGAGGTGAGGGCTGGTACTGCTGCGGATACCGAGTCTCCTCTGCTTTGGCAAAATCCACCCGCAGCCTGCGGTCCGGACCACCTAAGGGAAAGCCCCTCATCTTAGCACAGGCAGCCTGGGCCGCGTCCAAGCTCTCGTACTGGATGTAGGCAAAGCTATCGCCTTTGATGTGATCAATGGTCCGAATGCTCCCAAAGCGGTCAAACTCCCGGGCTAGGGCGGCCAGGGAGGTGTTAGGTCCCAGGCCACCCACCCAGAGGCGAGTGGTGGGGTTGGCCTTGCCATAGCCTATCTTAATGGGGTTGCGGCCAATCACCCGGCCCGACATAGCCACCTTAGCCCTGTGAGCCATGTCCAGGTTCTGGAACTTGAGAAAGGCATAGGCACCGCCCTGGCCACGGGCAGGCCTTTTGATGACCACCTCCTCAATGATGCCGTATTTCTCGAAGGCCCGTCGCAGCTCCACCTCAGACACGCTGTGGTCCAGGTTCCCGATGAAGAGGTTGCGCGTGGCCCGCTGGTCGTCCTCAGGCATCAGGTCCTCCTCACAAACTGCTGGGTAGCCGTAGGGGCGCCCGCGATCGTCGTACAGTCCGTAGTAGTCCAGGGCCCGCTCCCGGGATAGACCTACCGCCGCGGCAGCTGCAGCATCGAGGGCGAAGGCTGCCGCGGCGTGGCGGGCGCGGGGCTCCCGCAACGGCGGGGCGGCGACAGGGGAGAGCGACCGCTGTTTGTATTGGTAGCCGCCGTGCAGAGGCAAGTAGCCGAGAGGGTCGGCGGGCGCGGGCGGCCCCGGGGGAGGGGTGGAGGCCGCGGCGCTACTGCTGCTGCTACGCCGGCTGCTCCCGCCGCCGCCGCCGCCGCCGCTGCCGCCGCCGCGCAGGTACACCGGTTCCACCTTGAGCGGGCGGTCGTAGAGCAGCAGCTGGCGGGCCAGGGCGTGCTGACGGGCCTCGCGCGCGTCCTGCGGGTGCCGGAAGTTCACGTAGGCCACGCGGCCCAGCTCAGGCGTGTGCGACAGGCGCAGGCTGATCTCGCCAAAGCGCTTGAACTGGTGGAAGAGCCGGTCCTCGAGGTGCTCGGCGGGCAGCGCAGGGCTCAGGCTGCTGATGAGCAACGTCTTGTACTCGGGCGCGGCCGCAGACGAGCCGGGACCCGCAGATTCAGCCCCGGGCGGCGGCGGAGGTGGTGGCAGCGGGGACGCGCGCGGCGACGCACCTGAGGCTCCCGGGTCCCCCGAGGCCTTCCCGCCGCGTCCCCCGCCGCCGGCGCCCGAGCCCGAGGAGCGGCCACTGCTTACACGGTGATTAGCGTCCCCGGCGCCGCGTCCGTCGCGATGCCCACTCCCGCCGCCCCCGCTACCGCGGGGTTTGTCGCGGGCCCGCGTTGGAGCGGGGTGCTTGGCGCCGCCCGAGGCCTTGTGCGCCGCCCGCCGCCCGCCCGCCTCCGCCTCCCGCTCGCGCTCCCGTGGCCGCTTGGCGGACGATGACGAGCCGCGCCCGCTCGGGCTGGAGTCTCGCTCGCTCTGCCTCTTCATGGCGGCGGCGCAGTGGGCGGGCGGGCGGCCCGCAGGCCCCTCACAGCGGCGGCGGCGGCGGCCGAGGAGGCAGCGCCCCCGGCGCCGCCATCTTGGACAAAAGGACTCGGCGCGGCGGTGGCGGCGGGGCGGGGCGGGAGAGGCGCCCAGGGGCTGGGTGTCGCGTTATCAGGCTGCGCCGGTCGTACCACGTGACCCCTGGGGGCGGGGCGAGAGCCGCGCGGGCTACGTGTCATCGGGCTGCGTCTTCTTCAGCCACGTGACCCCGAGCGCGGCGGAGCAGTGAGCTCTGGCGCCACCATGCGGCCAAGATTCAGTGATCGAAACACTCGCGACAGCGGGGCTGGCACACACAGCACACAGCACCTCAGCGGGCTGGAGACCTAGGAACCAGCGCTCAAACTGCTCTTGCCGGAGGAGCCCGCGTCGATTGGAACAAGACTGGCAGTTTCTACGGGTACTGAGACCCCGGGCCTTGATACAAAAATATCTTTTTGTGGTGACTTCCAAGTCTAGGGCTATGTTACCAGCCACTGAACCTGACTGGAGCCCTGGATTGCCAATCCCAAGGATTTGTGGCCTCATTCAAGTCTCTCGTTCCACATCTCAAGCCTTCTCTGCTCATAGGTTTACTTACTGCAGCTCGGGAAAGGCCATTAGGACCATAGCCATGCATGCATGCAGGCAAGACCTGTGTAGGCTCAGCAACAAACGGGGTCGATGTGTCTTGGGCTCTAAACGGCAGGGTCATTGGGCACTGTGCCGAGGCCAAGCCAGTTCATAGTTTCCCGCACTTACCTCTCGCTGACCAGTGCCCTCCTGTACACCTCCACCGGTAGGCCTATTTCTCCCACGGCAATGAGGGGAATTCCTGCCCAGGTGCTCAACTTTCTTGGGGTGGCTTCATTCTCTAGGGAAGAGTTGCTGGAGCCACTGCAAAATCAGACCTAACTTCAACCACAGAAACTAGAGGGAAAAGAAGGGCACTCAGCTCTTCCTCCCACAAGGAGAAAACAAGGACAGGGTAGATTTCCTAGACATCTTTCAGAAGCTCAGGACATGGCTTCTCAGGTTAAGTGGCCCATCAGTTCCCCAATCAGTAAGTCTTGGTCTAATAAGTGGCTCAACACTCTTGCTTTCATCTTGTAAGGGTGCTACACAGATATGCATTAATGTGATCCCAGATCTGACAAATTTCTTGGAAAGCACTGTATCTTAGTACTTCCTTTCAGGTGGTGTTTGCACACCAGAGGCTCAGATCAGACCACAGCTTAAGCCAGCAATTGGGTTTCCCAAATAACCTCACAGAGTAAAGCTAAAAAAGCAGACTGTTGTAGGACAAACCCTAAGGACCTCACAAGTATCATGCTTATTTTGGTACAGAAAAGCAAAAAGCAACTTTTTTTTAAAGATTTTATTTATTTATTCATACAGAACTGGGGTACAGGCCAGAGATGCGGACGGTGAGAGGATTCACCAGGGACAGAGTGGGGAGCAGAACAGGCAGATCGATGAAGAACACCTAACACCGCTGAGGGGAGCAGCCAGCAGGGTCAGGAGAGGTCTGCCCTGCCACGTGGTCACCTCAGGGCAGGTGGGGATCGAAACTCATGAGGAAGTGGCTTAAGCTTCTTAATGCAGTGCTTTAACCCGCTGCACCACCAGGGAGGGCCCGCAAAAAGCAACCTTTTACTGCTTATTTGGACAAATGGACTCCCGCCAGTATTGCAAAAACCCAATGAGGCAGTAGAGGCTACAAACGCTGGTCACAGGTTGTGGGCCAGAACAGGACAGTTAGATGGACGCAGCCAGGCCAAGAGCATCTTTAGAAATGTGACCAGGGCCTCCCTGGTGGCACAAGGGGTTAAGTCTCAGCACTATGAAGTTATCTGCAGCCACTGCAGCACAAATTCAATCCCAGGACAGGGAGCTACCTACATGGTGCAGCAGACCTCTCCTGTCTCGCCTGCTGCTCCCCTCAGCAGCATGTTTCAGTAGATCCACTTGTTCTGCTCCTCACAGTCTCTAGTGAATCCTCTTACTTCCCAGTGCCTCCAGTGTATATCCCAGTTCTTATATGCATAAATAATTTTTTAAAAATGTGACATTTATAAAACACATGCAATTATTGAAGACATTATTGCAGACAACCATACCAAACATACCCTCAGTCCTGCTATTACTGAGCGCCAACCTAAGTCTCTCCCACCTGTATGAGATCCATTCCCCCCCATGCCTCCCAGCTGTGGGATATCCTGCACATGCCTCAGCCCATGGGCCGTGTTATCTCCAGCACTGGTGGTTGAGGGACAGATGTGAATGCCTGAAAACTCTCGTAAGCTGGAAAAGTCTTCATTGGGGTAAAATGCTACTTCAGGATTCACTTTAATTCTCAAAGAACAGCTAGAAATTTTCTTCCTTTAATAAAAAAATCCCAGACACATTTTGAAGTCCTAGAGTAAACCAGCAACAGAATAAAGTGAACCCCCACGGGGTGCTGCAGAGCCAGCATCATCAGAAAAGCTCCAGCTTCACACCTGACACTGTCAGGAGCCCACCTAAAAAATAAATTACAAAAGGCTGTTTGGGGAAGGTACAGATGAACTGTTTTTTTGTTTGTTTGTTTGTTTGTTTTTTCCCCCCGTCAGTTGCAGCAGGGATCAGGCAGACTACAAATCAGTCCGTGAACTGGCTGCCTTGGGGGCATATTTAGGCATCAGTTCATTAATCTTCCGGATGTAGTCAGACTTTTCTGCACAACCTTTACAGGACTCTCCCCAGTCATCCAGGATCTTCTTTAGCTCTTTAACTCGGAGCTTCTTCAGGTCCACTGTGCTCAAGTCGATCTGCTTGTCTGGAGGAGAGAGCAGGGAGAGTGACTAGCTGGGCAGGTGTGGGCAGACTCCTAACAATTTTAGGGTGGGTCAGTTTACACTGCAAACCATCCCTTAAAAGAAGAAGTTCTACTGGTTGTGGGGAATAAGATAGTGTGCCAGACTCACTCAAGGTGTCCTGGTAAGGGGCACTGGTCCTGAGTTCCCTCATGTGCAGCCTGGTTTCATGGTGGCAGTGACCACCACAGACATGCAGAGTCACCAAGCTGGTGACCACATGGCCCATGCAGAAGGAACCCTATAGGAAGATGGTGGCTTCCATGCCCAAGTACCTTTACACAGTCAAAGTAGAAGTGAAGTCACTGCACAGTGACAGTTCCAGCCTGGTGACAGCAGAAAGATCTCTCAGCTCCAAAAAACAAACATGGGCCCTAGTCAGGCCCTTCAGTTGGGAGCTTACTCTCATTGACAACTTGTGAACACAGAGGGAACTTGTACATGTCCCAGCATTACTCTTAGAAGGTTCGACATGAGTGGGCAAGCACAGACCCTTAAACCTCATGTCATAACATGCTGGTACTGTACAGAAAAGGTCAACTATTCTTGGTCCAGACTCTGAAATTGTGGCTATTTTTTTCTACCAGATACCTATTCAGCAAGAGATGCTTTGGTGCTTATAACTCAGGCCTGCCTGTTGGATACAACTGTTCTTTACAAAATAGCTATCACTGTGCCTTCAGAGCTCACAGCCAGAATAAGCACATTAACCCAAGTCAGAGGACATCCCCTTTCTGCTCAAAAAAGAATGTTTCTCAGTTCATTTACACTAATAGCCTCGTCTTCTCCAGCCTGCAAGGCCCTCTGTTACCTGCCCACCCATTTCCTTCACCTCTTTCTCTCCCAGCGGCGGTCCCCTGGGTGAATCCCACCTCCTTCGGTTTACTAAATTGTCACCCGCTCAATAAGGCTTTTCTGAGCCCCCTCACAATGCTAGGTCTGCAACCCCAGCATCATCCAGCAGGCTTAGATACAACTTTTTCAGATGGCTGTAGTCTATCACCTGCCTCTCCTAGCTAGAAAGTACAATCTGACACAGAAGGCCCATAGTGTTTGTTTAAAACACACTTACCATACTTTAGTTCACAGATCTGGCTGTCCTTCTTCTTGAGCTTCTCACAGATCTTCTCCACAGGGATGTGGTGAGACAGAGGCTTCGATACCTCATTGATGATCTTGGTGGCTGCATCATCTGTGGCCCCAATGTAGTAGCACTGCAGCAAGAAAAGATAACAGTCTTCAGGAAGTGCCACTCAAAAGCCATCTCCTCCAAAACATACTGACATCGCAAAACGTCTTCTTTCTCTGCCAGGGCCTCATTTCCCTGTGCCCTGCCTGCAGTCGCAGATCCAGTCACTGTAAACCCAGGACTCTCTTAATACATACTTGGTCTCAGAGCTGACAGCCACCAGATGAGTTAAGAATCACCAGGGTTTAAACCTTTAAACAGAGACAGGAAAACCAGATACTACCAGGGAGATGAAAGCTACAGAAGCCACTGTTGCGTTAGCATTTCTGTCTTCAAACCAGCCCTGACCTATTCTCCCCCCTCAGACATGCCAAGCTCATTTTGGCCGGCATACACTCACAAAGGCTGATCCCTAGGCTAAGATGCTCTTCCCCCTTTGCTTAGAGATTCTTGACTGTTCTGTCTGAATCAGCACCCATCCTCTCCACCACACCATTCTGGTCCATTTTCTTCATGACATCCACCTGCATCACCTGCTGTCCTGATCACACCCTCTCTCTCTTAATACATCCAGCACCCACCACACTACAGGGGCTGTAATCAATACTAACAGCAAAAAAAAGAATCATTTCTCAGTTGCACTAGTTCAATGACAGAACCGCTGGCCTCCTGGGTGACCAGCGGGGGCAGGGTCATCAGCTACTCACCAACCGGTTTTCTTTGCTTCTAGCATCTCGGCAGAACTTTATAAGTTCTTTTTCAATAGAGGCTGGTGAGAATGTGACATCTCTGTCTTTAAGGTCCTGGTAAAATCTTCCCAGATAAGAAATACAAACTGGAAAAGAGAGGGAAGGGAGACGCTCAGCCATCACCAAGTTGCACCCCAATCCTCCAGAAGGAATTCCGCCCGCAATTTTAATAGCAGACACGGAGGTGGGCTTTTCATCACAAACCTTGATGAAGGTTTTTCTCAAGTGCCTACTGGTGGGCAGAACTTTATGTTGCTGGGTTCCCTGGTACACCCAGGGAATGCGGGGACCACGCATCACCTAATGAACCACCCACAGCTCCTTCCTGCTCTTTCCATAAAGTTTAAGCGGAGATGGAGCGTGTCCTTGAGATGGACTCACTGTGACCTCAGAAATGGACAAATTGGAGGCCGACGCGGAAAGCGTCCAAAATGCTGCTCATTTCCAAATACAGCATCGAACCCTTAAGTGTGGTTTCGCAGCCCCACCGGACGCGGCGCAGTCTCCGAGGCTGGCCCCCAGGACTCCCGACCCCGGACAGGGCAGCTCCGGAGAGCTTTTGCCCAGTGATATTCGGAAAGGACCACAACTCCAGCGTTAATTCAGCTTCAGGCCAAGTTTTCATCGCGATTCAGTCCCAACTTTTTTTCGCCGAGCCGAAGTTCTCTCGGCCCGGCGTTGCCCCAGCCCGTTCCAACCCCGGCCTCCAGGTTCCGCGGCTTGTTTGGGTTCCGGCCCGCCGCCAGGCCGGCCTCAGCGCGCGGACCCCGGCCTCGCCGCACCTTCGCAGTCGCCGGGTCGCAGTGTCCGACCTCCCGGCAACACGCTTAGAGCCAGCGCCACCGCCAGCCCGTGCGTAGCCAACA